>NW_026889782.1:15355000-15955000 GCF_033153115.1 Saccostrea echinata | reverse complement strand
TTTACATCACTGACCAGAACTTTTTCTTTTTATTATTTTAAACTACAGGATACTTCCAACTGATCAGCACTTAAGGTCAGATGATATGTCCCTCAGATATCTGTTTTGTATATCTTCGCATTGTGTGGAAAATATTCAAAATTTTAATTACCGTCTGATTTCTAAACTGGTTTCTAGTTGTCTTTAAAAAATTGAAACAAAAATGTGTTATTGGTTAATTAAGTTTTTTCCAAAAGGATTTTATAGGAAAAACATCCTCTGCTATCTTGCACAAATGCCTGGTAAGGTACCTAATTTTTTTGTGAGTAAACATGTTAAAGTAGCAATACTTCAATGACAAAATCTTAGAAAAAATTATATATTATTGAGGAACGTATCGTCTGTCCTTAAGTCATAAAAAATTTGATACAAGAAAATATTTTTTTGCCCATTTAGATTTTTAATACCCCCAAATATGATACTTTTTAGTGCAAAAAGGTCACACAATAATTTTTGTACATTAATTTGCATGATTTGTCCAATGATAAATATTATTCAAACTATTTTACGTAAAATAAGATTATATTTATTGCCATAATTACATCTCATTCTGATAAATATCATAAAGATTAAAGTGATTAACCAAAGAGTTGGAATTTAAGTGCAAAAAGGTCAACTTAATTTTACCTTAGCTCAGTAAGATGCAAACTGACCACCCATTTTCTTTGCAGTTTTGAGTCATGTTATACGAGTACTTGTCTAAAATATACTTCTCAAAAAATCCTTGATATAACTAATTTCACGAGTGACATACCTTAAATGCTGAAAGTCTATATCTCGTAACCAAGATGAGTTTACAAAAGAATTAGTCTACAAATTATTTCACAATTTCAAATTCTTTTTAATGAAATTAGAGAAATCATGCTTTGTTCCAAGCTGTTCATGCCAGATGGACATTAATAAATATCCCCTGCTAAGGAAATGATACTTTCTGTAAATAACATACTGAACTTTAAATTTCTTGTCCTATCATCCGAGGATGCTTAAAAGTGAAAATGTTTTACCCATTACCTACGACGTGTTAGTTCTATAGCATGTTTTCAATATCAATATCCTCTCTTCGCTTCATACAAGCCGCCATTTTCCAGGGACAACTACTTTCATTTTCAGTTTTTTTGATAGGTTATTCGTGTATCATTTCGTACCAATAGGGTAGAGTGGGGTAATTTCGACCACTTTTGCTGATTTGTGGCTTTCAATCCACAAAACACGACTGTTTTCAAATGTACTAGTTAAAAAAGATTCAAAGTAATTGAGATTGATTTTTTTCTTCAGATTTTTCTGCTTTAGGAGTTAAAAATGCATAAAAAATAATGGATTGGTTTAAAAATAAGTAAGCATGTCGCATGGGTTAATTTCGACCGGCCTCGGGGTAATTTCGACCACAACAAACATCAAAAAGAAAGATAACTCTTGCAATGCAAGAAAACTTTACCTGTCGCATTTTATTCAAAATTTATGGTCCGAGAAACTATATTGCTTATTTAGAAAATACGTATATCTATCTCTATCTCTCTCAACAAACAGAGTAAAATGGATAAGTACTAAAGATATGGGTTGGGTTACATAAGCTTTTCAATGCTGTCTTATAGACATCTTTCAAAATTTTTATTCTTTATTCTAAATTCTGCTTTTTATTCGCCAACTCTATAATTTAAAATTGTGATATATAGTTATGCAAATAGATAAAATTTTCTCAGATCCCACAAATAATTTCTTTGTTATGATTTTTAAATTCTCCAACCCAAAAGGAATTTTATTTAATATCGTCTTTTCACAACAGAATCATTCAGATTGTATATCTATGTATAAGGTTTGAGCATAGCATTAGAATTGCGTATATTTTTCTTCACTAATTTTTACCGTATACACATTCATTTGGAATGCGTTGTTACATGTAATATACGTATTTTACGTGTTTTGTTAATTCTTAAGAGAGATAGATCCCGAGAAATTCGATAAGTCAATTAAATAAAGATTTACAGAAGCAAAGTCCTCTTACCCCCCCCCCCCCCCCAAAAAAAAAAACCTAAACTCAAACAAATCATTTCAGTATTTCGTGTAACATCATAGTTTTTTTTTTTTGTTTCAAGATTGTTGCGGCTCTTTTGGTGTGTTGTTCTGATATTTTGGGTACTATTTGGATTTTTTTACCTGGACTGTGTGATACGATCTTAATACGCCTGAGTCGTTGGTTTTCGATAGCCTCAGTCTTATTCGTCAAAGTTTACGCATTCGTAATAATGAAAAAATTTACAAAAACCTGATTTTTTTTTTGTTAGGGACCTATATTTAATATTGCCTGCACCCTCTCTTTTGTTAATTTGATGGGTTTGGAATCTTTAGGATTGCTCTCGTCATGTATTAATTCAAAGCCAGTGCCGACTCCATGTTCTCTCGCACCTCGATCAGTGATGCACCCTCGTGAATACTCAGGACTACAAGTAAGAACCTCGTGAACGGCCCAGACAATATATATAGCTAGGCATGCACATGTTAATTAAATAATCTGATATATTTTTTTTAATATAAAAGGTTATGTGTAGATAATATTGTACATATATATTATAATTATTTTTATTTAAGATCTAACTCTGCATTGCATTAAACAGCTGTTGAAGACAACTTACACGTATATTTCAGAATAAGTGGTCGAATTTACCCCGCGTCCTTAAAATCAGTAGGGGTAATTTCGACCAAAATCAAATGGACGTTTCTTGTGCATTTTGAGAGAAATCCAAGATAAATTTGTAAAATTCTGCAACTTAAAGATATTCCAAGAAGAAATAAAACAATTTTAATTTAACTCGTGCTGTAGACTGTTGAACAAAGTTAAACTTAAAAAGAGGTTGTACGAGTTGTCTCTCTTGCATTTCCCTGATCAAATCAAGCGCACTGAAGACTGGGACTTTGAACGTCAAACTGGAGACATAAATGACAGTTAAAATATTATTTATATCTCTGATCAAGCCATATTTGCGATGAATAATTATACTACGACACATAATTTGAGGAATAGTTTCTATAATTCTGAATAAATTAAACTTGTCTCAACACTTCCGTAGATCTTTGTGTGGTTTTGAGTTCCTGTGGTCGAAATTAAACGGTGGTCGAAATTACCCTGACTTACCCTATTTCAATGCATGTATCGTAAACTGTATCTAAGCAGAAAATATCAGTATGTATCGGTATCTCGTCTCACCTCTAATGGGCATGGGCACTTGGCTGTCTTATCCCCCCAGATTCTTTACCAGGTATCATCCCATACCCAGTGACTACAACACTATGTATTGTAACTAATGATCATGATGATAGTATATAAATAAGTATGTACAGCCTACCCTAAATAGAATGTTCTATCATTAAAATGGTAAATGTGTGCAACTGTAGAGAAAGCCTGTCCCTAACCCGGTTAGTTTATTTTAACTAAGTCTACCCTTGTTTACATGGATCTGATCAAACTTAGCATAAAATTAAAATCTGTAAGTATAACAGATCTCTTGAATAAGCTATTTAGCTTTATTAAGCTATTCAGAATAGCTTGATAAAGCTATTTATATGCAGTTTTTCACAAAAATGTTTTTTGTAAGAAATAGACAAAAAGTCGCTATTAACTATTCATATACATGTACTATGGGCAATTAAAAAAGCAACCCAAATCAGAGATAGTTCTAACTTTGCAGCTTTTGAATACTTTCAAGCAAAAGATGAATTTCCATTGTTTGAGTAGCTGTACACTACCTTGTGTGCATTGAGGCGTGGATAAGTATGATCACTATTGTTACCAATCAGTTATCTTGTTGACAATAACTGACCTCCTTTATAACTTCATTCAAGAAGTAACTGTATGGTCCCTAATCAATAGCCCCAAAACTTTTATAACTATGAGTTCAATTAAGTCTCTTAAGGACATGCAATTTGGTGAGTAATTTTTACATGCATTGTATTCAGAAGAGTTCAAAGTTGAATATTAATTATCACTGCACCAAGGTGCGACTTTTTGTGCATGCTGATAAAATAACACATTTGAGAAAAAGTGTGATAAAATAGCTAAATCAAGCTATTCTGAATAGCTTAAAGCTATATAGCTAAATCAAGAGATTGTGCCGGATCTATATAAATCTCTCTGATCTCCGGAATGTGACCAGGGATCGACATTAACTTTCAGATTCACTTGCCCTTCGGGCAAGTGATCTAAAACTTTGACTAATGCGAAACTTGGTTGCCAAAAATTAAGAAAGAACTTTAAAAGAAAATTATTAATTACTATAACGTTATTATAAGAAAAAAGATACACTACTGTCAATTTGGCAAGTTGAGCTACCCGAAAAAATGTCGATGCATGTTGCACTTGTACATAAATGAATACCACTGTGCTTGTAAATTTAACCTGTTTACACACACTGCCATGCAACAATAACCCTCCGTTTCCTTTTAATAAAATTTTATATTTTTAAAATTATTTTGGGTAGGATCCTTTTGTGATTCGTGCTTTCAGAGATAACTGTGAAGCAACGCTTAGGAAGATAGTTGCTACAAAACATACATCTTATCTTGATAAGGATACATCGTGTTACACTGTACTTATATCCTATGCTTGAATAAATAATTTAATTTCCTTATAAGAAATTAACAAAACTTTGTTAGACGTAGAGCGTATTTACTACGAAAGAAAATAATGAACCTGATTTTTAAATGAGTGGTATAATCCAGAAACGCTACCAAGGAATTCCAAATGCAAAAACATTGTTATCAGGTGCGTGGAGGAAATCAAGTGTTCAATTTATTGTTTTATTTATAAATTAATGTAAACTAAATAAATATGTACATTTGTTTGAGAAAAATTCACTTGCCCGATCGGACAAGAACGTCGACAATTTCACTTGCCCGAACTGAGAATTTACTTGTCCCGGGCAATCGGACAACCGTTAATGTCGATCCCTGCAATGTGATCAAATAATTTTTCTAAAAAAGAATCAACATTTTACCTTTGTTTGAATAAAATCTTTGCAATGCTGCAAAAGCCACTTCTTCGTGTGAATTTGATAATTCACCCTTGTTTCTTAAATAACGTTCGATGGCATCGTATCCTTTGGCAAAAATAGTTGACGATCGTGCTCCAAGTATTTTAAGCGTTGTTTTAAGATCCCCTGAATCGATTGCTTTTTCGTGTAGTTTGTACCAACCAAATCTCCAAAATGTAGTTTCAGAGAATGGTTCAGATACTATTTCATCCTCCTCCTCCAGCTCATGGTTTCCGTATATTTTAACAGCTGCTAAACTATACTCGTGTTCACTAAGGTAATGTTCCAGGTTATTTCTAAAAGCTGTATTTTGAAGATTTTCATTCCGACTGTGCAAATGACGTTTATTTTTAAGAGTATGTATACGGAATTTTCCAAATAATGCGCTGTAACGTACAAAACACGCCATATTGGATTTTTTTTAAACGCCTGTACCAAGAAGCTTCGTATCCAAGCTGATTCGCTCCAGGTTAATCAATATAAACAATCTTTAACCCACGCTATCTGAGGATGCTTCCATAGAAACTATTTTGACCAAACTTGCATGTATGATACATCTAAAGATGCACATCACCATGCTTGCTCGGATGGATCTGACCTAACATTTTCCGCATGAGTGACCAGGTTAAGGTTTTTGGACTAGGAGAAGGTTAAAGTTCTAAATATGTAAGCTCTATGCCTATGTTGACCAAACTTGCATGGATGATACATCTAAGGGTGTTCACAACCAATCTTCCTTCGGATGCTAAATTTGACCTGCATTTTGCGGACGAACGACCGGAATAAAGTTTTTGGAACATGTCTCATTTCCAAGTATTAAACTATTAACCTTATATTCACCAAACTTGCATGGATGCTACATCTTAGGGTGCACACAACCAGGCTTTCTTTTGATGCTGGGTCTGACCTATGTATATTTTCCAGATGCTTTCACCTTTTACACTGGGTACAGTGCAGGGTCACGTGGGTGTAAACGTTTGGGGCCTGTTTCTCAAAAAGGCCTACGACCATGCGTAAGCTTTAGTCCGGACTAAATCAGTGACTAAATCGAAAAGTGGACTGAGCTGTGTTTCAAAAGAAGGCGGAGACATAGTCGAGACTAAACTTTGGCTTGAATCTACGCCTGCTCGTGAGTAGGTGTAAGTTTTTAGTCTGTACACAATTTTAAAAAGTGGCAAGTGTTTTGATCATAAAAAATTTAAAAAAAAAAAAACAAGATGTGTTTGTGAACCACTGATGCCCCCGTATGACAGCTTATGGCGAAGGTTAAAGTTTCTCAAATGCAAGTCAAAATCCAGACCACAAGATCAAAAAAATGTTGGTACCCAAAGAAAGGTCTTGTCTCGAGGAATATACCTGTGAAATTTGAAAGCCCTAGCAGCAACTGTTCAAAAGTTATTGCGAAGGTTAAAGTTTTTTAAAAGTAAGTAAAACGTCAAGGTCAAAGTCAAAGTTGATGGTATCCAAAGGAAGATCTTGTCACAAGGATTACATATGTGAAGTATGAAAGCCCTAGCACCAACCATTCGAAAGTTATGGCCAAGGTTAAAGTTTTTTCAAAAGTAGGTCATACTCCTAGGTCAAGGCCAAAGTGGTTGGTATCTAAAGGAAGGTGATGTCACAAGGATTACATATGTGAAGTATGATAGTAGGTCAGACTCCTAGGTCAAGATCAAAAGGTCAAAGTGGTTGGTATCCAAAGGAAGGTCTTGTGACAAGGATTACATATGTGAAGTATGAAAGCCCTAGCACTAACCATTCGAAAGTTATGGCCAAGGTTAAAATTTTCGAAAGTAGGTCAAACTCCTTTGTCAAGGTCAAAGGGTCAAAGTGGTTGGTATCCAAAGGAAGGTCTTGTGACAAGGATTACATATGTGAAGTATGAAAGCCCTAGCACCAACCATTCGAAAGTTATGGCCAAGGTTAAAATTTTCGAAAGTAGGTCAGACTCCTAGGTCAAGATCAAAAGGTCAAAGTGGTTGGTATCCAAAGGAAGGTCTTGTGACAAGGATTACATATGTGAAGTATGAAAGCCCTAGCACCAACCATTCAAAAGTTATGGCCAAGGTTAAAGTTTTTTCAAAAGTAGGTCATACTCCTAGGTCAAGGCCAAAGTGGTTGGTATCTAAAGGAAGGTGATGTCACAAGGATTACATATGTGAAGTATGATAGCCCTAGCATAAACCATTTAAAAGTTATGGCGAAGGTTAAAATTTTTTCAAAAGTAGGTCAAACTCCTAGGTCAAGATCAAAAGGTCAAAGTGGTTGGTATCCAAAGGAAGGTCTTGTGACAAGGATTACACATGTGAAGTTTGAAACCCCAAGCACCAATTGTTCAAAAGTTATGGCCAAGGTTAAAGTCTCATAAAATTTTGCAAAAGTGGGTCAAACTCCAAGGGCAAGGTCAAAAGATCAAATATGATGGTACCCAAAGAAAGGTCTTGTCACAAGGGATACACATGTGAAATATGAAAGTCATAGCTTTAACTAATCAAAAGTTATGGGCAAGGTTAAAGTTGACAATAGACAGAGAGACAAACAGACAGACAGGACAAAAATAATATACGCAGTACAGTTAAGGTGCCAAATGAAAATATCGGCGAATTTTTTAGACAGAAAATACATTGTTTACAAGGGTGGGCGATTTTTTTAAGGCCTTTACTATCATGACTATTATCGGACAAATGCAATGTAATGTGGCTGAAAACTACATGTTGAGGACGTTTAGATTTCTTATTTAAATTTGTCACGTAATGTGGCAGTCGCGTGATTTGAGCAAATATACCTGCAGTATTGAGGTCATCTATAAATTCCAATATTGCAAGGGCATAACCATGTTAAAAATCTAAGTTTAATTTATAATTATTTACAGCACCCTTTGTAATTCATGAAAAGTGCTGCGAACCTATTTATATTCTACTATATATTTGTTAGACCGTATGTTGAATACTTTGCTTTCAAGTACATTAAATGTAAATATAATTAATTCATTTGCAAGATTTCTTCAGGTTCGCAGCACTTTTCAAATATCTTCATATCTCTTGAGTTTATGTGTAAAAACTTGTCGTAATTCATTGAGGGTATGCCCTTGCAATATATCGATATTTACATTACATATGTATTTTGCATATAAAGTGTGTGGAAATCTATGGCATTCAAAACACCATAACACGGAAAGGGTGTTAAAAGGTTAAAGCATGCGTTTTATTTTGACGTCACAGTCGTTGATCGCCGAGGATGTACAATGTCATAAGCGAAAATCAAAAAATCACGCTCACATTGACCAGAAGCTTTTACATTGGCTCTTCCATTTACTACATAGCTTACACAAAGTAATGAATCATTATTTTTTGAAAAATATCGTCTCATAACTGCAACGGTGTGTGCAAACAAATTTTCATAACGCGCCCCGCCTCCTTATTGCAGCCTTAACTGTGCTGCGTACCCCCGGGATCTTTCGATCCGGGGGCATAAAATATTTAGGGGTCAGCCGTTTAAGTCCTAAATTGGGTCGTTTTGCTAAAAATTGAAAGGTTGCATACTGTTTAGAACAATATTCTGAACATCTTTTGTTCAACATTGCTTTTCAAAATATTCCCCCTTTTTTAAGGAATGAATTTAATAGCTACCCATTTTATACGGTATAAACTGGGTTGGGGCAGTTTACGCTTTATAAACCGCGAAGCGGTTTATAAAAAAGCGTAAACTGTTCCAACCCATTTTATACCGTATAAATTGGGTAGCTATTAAATTCATTCCTTATAATTTAATTTTCATTCATTTGATGTCAGAAAAAAAGATGATTGTCCTTAAAAGATGACTTCAATTTGTGCAAATTTTGAATGTAACGTCAGGCGGATCGATACGTTTTTGACGCAAGTCATTGTGACGTAGGCAACCCATTTTATACAAAATAAAGTAAATTTTTTGTCCAATCAAATAAAGCGTTACAACCAGAATTAAATTATTGAGATATAAAACGTCAAAGATTGAGTATTCTGACCCCTTTTGACTCCTTATTACGTTACATATGATCAAAATTTTAAAACATATAGTTGCAAATCGTTAAGATGAACATTTTTGCTTCAGTAATTTATAACAAAATATTGTTCGTTCAAGAGTTATACATGAAAGACATTGGGCCCCTCTGAGCCCCTAATTTGAGGAGAAAGCCCCTTTTTCTTGATATCAAATGAAAGGTCTTATCATTTTGCACATCTTTTGTAATATATGTTTTAACAAAATATTTACAGGTAAAGCATATAAAAGAAAACGTGTCAAATTTTGCGAGATGCTTGTGAGTCTATTTTTCGAGCCCAAACGAGCTTCGGCGCTTTCTAAGCTGGAAGGATATAGATTGCAAATGGCACATCTGCAATCTTTCCTCTATCTTCACTGAAATCTTAACTCAATATCTTAGGTCGTTTAGGAGGAGTCTCCAGGACAAGCCGACCCTCTGAAAATCAGGAAATCGGCAATATCTCCCGACCGGAAGTGACGTCATAAAAAAAACACAAACCTATCAAGATCAATAGAATATCTATTAAATTCTAACTAAAGCCGTTTATGAGAAAATCTGTGGACATCCAAGAAACTGCAAATATGAATTTTTCAGCTTTAAATAAACATCCTTTGAAAATTAAATATATCCGCACAACTGTAGGTGTTGACCTTTATTTCTGTGAAGTTTCATAAAGATTTTCTAAGCCTTCTACGAGAACGCTCCAAGACAAATGTAAGGTAAGTAAAGAATAATTAGTTGTCCCGACCTCCTTCCGCTGAACATCAATTCCATTTTAAGCAGAAACCACTTTGATACATTGAGAGGATTAAACCAATAAAGTTTTGAAAAGTTTGCTTTATTAGTTACAGAGAAAAATGAAAATTTGAATAAAAATCACATTTTTCCTGTTTCCATGGCAACGATAAGCATTTAGAAATTTTTGAATATTGACTGAACAAATAGAGTGTCTAATTTTAATTTTTGTAAATTTTCATCACAATTGTCCAAGCCACCTCGGAAATCATCTGTGTGAATATTAACTTTTTTTGTTTCTTTCATTCCTTTGGCAACTGTTTGCAAAAGATTCTAACTTTTAAAATAGAAATTATCTTGACAGAATGTAAGGAACAATCCGTGGAAGTTTCAAGATAATTGCTTGAGCAGTTTGTGAGAAAATCAAAGTTAAGCAATTTTTACTTTTCTTCTGTTTCCATGGCAACGATGGGTGATTTGAAAATTGTAAATGCGATTTGCAAAACTACAATTACTGGTTATCATTTCTATGAAGATTCATTACGATTGTCCAAGATATCAGTGAGAACACTTCTGGACAAAATTCTTCACTTTTCGTAGGTTTCCATGGCAACGGTAACCATGTTGAAACTGTAAATTTTTTCCACATATATACAGCTGGTCATCATCTTTTATTGAGAGTCCCAGCCATCTACGAGAATGTCCCCTGACAACGTTTTCATGCGTATAATAGCAATATGTCCCCCAACTTCGTTCGGGGTGACCTAATAATAACTAGAGCAAATCTCGTTGCAAAGCAACGAGAAGGTCTTCTGTCCGGTTTTAAGTATCACTGCCTGTAAGAACGGTTAATGAAGGTAATTGAATCATTCATCATGAAGAATGTCAGTAGACCAAAAAAGTTGATCTGTTTTTTGTATATTTTTATGATTCAATTATATGCTGATACATGTGATAGAAAGCAGTTTAAGACTACTTCCGGTTTGACCGAAAGTGAAAAAATCGACAGAAAATTAGGTTGGTAGACTCTGGGTGATATTAAGTCATTTGATTTAATGTCAATAACTGCAAAAAAATGTCATTTTTGCTACTTCCGGTCTAACCGGAAGTGAATGAACGTAATGATACTCGATGGAAAATACAGCTGAACGTCCTCTGTTTCATTAATTATTCAAATTCTTGCCAAAATCTGTAAAAATAATCAATTTTTGGCTACTTCCTGTTTGTCGGAAGTGACGTCATTTGACGATTTTTGACGATCTCACCAGTTAGTACTCGTCATTTTGAACAACTTTGCTTCTTTGGTGTATATCAAAGTTTCAATACTTTTTGAAATATGAAGAAAAAATTTTCGGCCCATCTTGACCCCTTCTTATAGGGGCCAGCCCCTTTTTCGTGATATCGGTGGAAAGATCTTGTAATTCGCACTCCTTTCATTTTTATGTTTAAACAATATATTTACAGGTTAAGAGATATTGTAGAAAAAGAGTTAGAATTTTTGAAATTCCCAGTATGCCTTTTTTTGAGCCATAGGGAGCGATGACGTTTGGTACTTCCGGTGGAAGTAAACTACGTATTACAGATCTACATATATTGCTCTTTCTTTGCTGAAAGTTTCACGTTCCTGTGATAAGTGATTTGTTAGAAAACCTGCGGACAAACTGACCCTCCAAAAATCACTAAATCACAAAAATCTTCAGACCGGAAGTGAAGTTATCAAAAAAGAGTTGCCCATCAATACCAAGGACGAATAAACATGCAAATTTTCTTCAAAGATCATGAAAATAGAAATAAATTTTTGTTTTTTATCAGTTTATGTAATAAATTTAAGCAATGTAAATTTTATTCCCCCAATCTCCATCTTTTTCTAAAGTTTTTGAACAAAAAAGTTCATTTTATAAAAACGCTATTTTGATTAAAAAAAAAAAAAAAAAAAAAAAAAAAAAAAAAAAAAAAACTAAGGCGTATCACTGTGTAGATCGCTTTTGATACATTAGAAACATTCCCTATAGTACATAATCAAAATCACAAATATATACAATATTAGCAATTTGTTATGACAAATTGCTAAAAACCATACAAGCAAAATTCAGACATATAATTACTAATTATAGTATTTAACAACCTAATGCAAAACAACTTGCAGCGAACATGTAATGGGGGGGGGGGGGCACCCGTTACCCATTGCTGCAATCATGCGCAAACTTGAACTCGCCACTCGGAGCTCCTAAAGGCCTTTCTTCAACATGTGGGAAAGGGGGGGGGGGGGTTAACAAAGCAGTTTTGAACAGTTACTTAATCACATGTAACAGCTAAGCAATCTGGAGATTGTTTTCAGGAAAAATTTGGATCGATCAGTTTCCCCACCATCTACCTTTTGGCCATTACTATTGGTACAAGCATGTATGTCCCTTAAATCATCTTTATGCATTGGTATGAACATATTTTACTGCAATTATTTTAAATATATACAGTGGCATTGGGCACAAGTTCCAGCTAGATTCTGTCAAAAGCAGTAATACCCGCACGTTGAGCCCCATCTTTGTCTTAACAGGGGTTATGATTTATCTGTCAGTGAGCTTAAATCCACACAACATGGGACTGCTTCAATATCAGTTTCATAAACATGGTTCTACTGTTCTGGAGAAGATTAATATTTTTAAACATTGGTTTCCTGTATCCACGTAAACGTATGTAAAATCTGAATTAGCACAACTAGAACCCTGGGGTACATAATTGAAAAAAAAAAATGAAGTCCACACAACTTAACAATATTAATTTAATTGCATGTCCTTATAATTTAGTGAAGTCCTGAATATTTTCTTTTTAAAGAATGAGTGGACTTAACGCCCTATTTTGGATTTTTTTTGTGATTCCTCTACTATTAACCTGTAAATAAAGTGAATCCAAAGTATTTTATAAGCAATAACAAGATCTACATGTACATGATTATATTACGTAAAACATTTGTGCAAAAGCAATGCCTTGGTGCCATGAATCAAAAATGAAGCAATGATACATTAATGTCGCCATACGGAAATTGTCATACATGTATACAGAGAGGTCACAAGAGGATGTAAAAGTAGGACATTTTACTGAATTTCACCAATTCTGATGGAAATTTGTTAAATTTGAGAAACTCTTTACTTCAGTTGACATTGAGCACAAGCTTGCATGTCTGAGATTTTTATACACAAGATGTATCTAATACTAATGCATGCATGAAATATATAAATTTGGAAAATAGAAGATTTTTTTTTAAATTAATGAAAATTTGCAACAAAATAAGATAATTAAAAAATTAACACTTTTTGGGGAACCTTCCTGTGACCTTTGTGTACCCATAACTTAGAACCAATACTCATTTTGTAAGAGGAATGACCACAGGTTTTTAATGATGATCTACTGCATCATTCTTGGAGAGAAAAACCAGGGACCAAAGAGAGGTCTTAGCCTATTTTGTCCTTTGAGAATATTCTATGTCAAGAAGCTTTAATTTTTACAAGTTTCATGTGAATTTTTTTTTTTTTAAAGAATCCCACCCTATCATGCAATATTGATTGTATAATATTCTCTACTTTAACCATAACTCCCCTTAAAAGAGATTGTGGTTTCCCATTAGAACAGATTCTTATTCCCCAGCCGGGATGCTGATAATCCCAATTTTTCTTGGAACTGATCAAGAAATTCTAAAGAAACAGATAAAACGTTTAAAATTAAGCTTATGAAAAGGACAACAACAACAGTGGGAACACAAAAAAGCTTAGTCTTTAGTTCAGGTAAGGTAATGAGATATATTGTTTAAATAACAAGAGGCCCATGGGCCTTGAATCGCTCTTCTGATAAACTGTGCAACCTATCACTTCTATTTGAACCCTCGAAGTATCCTGTATATTTAGATAAACCCTTGAAATTCCAATTCACACTCTGAGAACCCAAGATGATTCTAAGCCATTTAGTACCTGAGAGTTGGTCATGGTGACCTACTTATCACTTGTCATTCTCTGAGGACCCATCAACTAAGTTTGATGATTCTAAGCCAATTAATACCTAAAATATTTTTTAAAATTATAACCATAAAATTTTATAAGTAGGTCAAAGTGACCTACTTTTCAGTTGCTGTACTCCGAGGACCAAAGATACATCGACTGACAAAGTTTGATAATTCTAAGCCAATTAGTACCTGAAATATTTAATTAAAGCCATAAATTTTCAAAAGTAGGTCACTGTGACCTACTTTTTAGTCGACCTACTCCAAAGACCAAAGATGCATCAACTGACAAAGTTTGATGATTCTAAGCCAATTAGTACCTGAAATATTTAATTATAGTCATATAAATTGAAAAGTAGGTCACGATGACCTACTTTTCAGTTGACCTTCTTTGAGGACCCAAGATGCATCAACTTATAAAGTTTTATGATCATAGGACTTAAAATGTCCAAATTATGCCTCTAAAACGCTTTGAAATCGAATGCCTGCAAAGTTCAAAAAGTAGGTCACTGTGACCTACTTTTTAATAAATATGTTTTATGGCCCCAAGATGCATCATCTTAAAAGATTTAATGATTCTAAACCTCTCGGTATTCGAATTAATGACCTTAATTGTTTTGAAAAAGATAAGCCATAAAATTCAAAGAGTAGGTCAAGGTGACCTACTTTTTAGTTGACGTACTTCGAGGACCCAAGATACATCAACTGACAAAGTTTGATGATCATAGGCCTTAAATTGTTCAAAATATGCCTCTTAATCATTTTGAAAAAGAATGGCCGCAAAATTTAAAAAGTAGGTCACCGTGACCTACTTTTGAGTCAACATGATATGAGGTCCTTAGATGCATCAACTGACAAGATTTGATGATCCTAGTCCTTATAGTAAGCAAAATATCAACATTTTAATAAAATGTAATTTTTGGTCAACTTTGAAGTGATCTTGAGACCACGCCCTTTGCCCCAGGGTAAATCCCCGTGCAAATTTTAATCTACAACATATCCTCATCCTTTTGTGTAAGTTTGGTGATAATCTGCCCAGTGGTTCTTGAGAAGAAGATTTTTTAGCAACCAGTACTTCTGTTTCTATTTTCCTAATTATCTCCCCTTGATAAAGGGTCACAACCCCAGTTTTAGTATAAAAGGGAACCCTTGAGCCAAGGATACCTTGTGACAAATTTGACAATAATTGGCCAAGGGGTTCTTGAGTTATGGCCCATATTCTTAAAAGTTTACGCACACCGCACACTGCACGCCGCACAAATGGCCATAGCATTAGCTCTTTGAGCCTTTGGCTCAGAAGAGCTAAAAATACTGTTTGGACACTGGAGGCTGTGGGTCCCCCAATTTGCAGGATAAAAAACTGACATCTTTCATTAGGCTGCTAAGGATAAATGGATAAAAATGAAATGGTCATATATTCTAATAATTAATGATAAAATGAGCCTTCTGTGCCCAATATTTAATTAAAAAGCTTTGCTTACAGCATTCACTATCTTACCCTCATAGTATATACTGCAGATCGAATTATAAATTTTCATGGGGATAAAATTTTGTTCATTTGTCATTTAACAAAAAAAATTTCATAAGTAGTAAATTTTGTTGTTTCAAAAGAACAATATATACGAGTAGTCGTATAAAAATTTTGTGTGGGATTTAATTTCGTTGCAGATTGTTAACAATGAAATAAACAAAATTAATTCCTGAATATAGTTCTGATTTTACCGTATTGTTATCTTGAGGCAATGTAATGATTTTGTCCAGTCTAAGCTAAGAACACATTTTTTTCTTAGAGATATAAGCTTCATACAAAGATGTCAGTTCAAGTTATCCATTAACTGTACTATCTGCTCAAAGGCAGGGGTATCGTTCAGTGCCACTGAACTCATTGTAGCCCACTTCACAGTGTCCATGTAATTCTAAAATTCCATATTACATGAAACTAAAGGAAATGAGTATATGTGAACTGTACATAAAATGAAAATCATCAATTCACCTCATTTTTACAAAAATTGTGTCACTTAATCTCAGTTTTGCAGAGAAAAATTTTTGCTTTTTACTATACCAGGGGCATTAAATTAACTTAATAATGGTATATCTATAATGCAGGCTATACAGACTAATAGATGTTTTTAACTATCATAAAAATAAGACTCTTACTTTTTCCATTTTTTATGCAGTTGACACATAGTTATTATTCTATTCTACAAGCAATAACTACATGCATATACATAAATTTTTAACTTATTTTTTTATACATGTTTTGTAATTGATTAAAAAAAAAAATTAAACATGATTGGAATGAATTTCAGCAATCTTCATTCAGTCTTCTCTCTGGAAATCTTTGTACAATTTTTTGTATGATAAAGTTTTTTAAAAGTAAGTAAAACATCAAGGTCAAGATCAAAATTGTTGGTATCCAAAGAAAGATCTTGTCACAAGAATTACATATGTGAAGTATGAAAGCCCTAGCACCAACCATTCAAAAGTTATGGCCAAGGTTAAAGTTTTTCAAAAGTAGGTCAAACTCCTAGGTCAAGATCAAAAGGTCAAAGTGGTTGGTATCCAAAGGAGGGTCTTGTCAAAAGGATTACATATGTGAAGTATGAAAGCCCTAGCTCCAACCGTTCAAAAGTTATGGCCAAGGTTAAAGTTTTTCAAAAGTAGGTCAAACTCCTAGCACAAGGTCAAAGGGTCAAAGAGGTTGATATCCAGAGGAAGGTCTTGTCACAAGGAATACACATGTGAAGTTTGAAACAACAAGCACCGATTGTTCAAAAGTTATGGCCAAGGTTAAAGTATTTCAAAAGTAGGTCAAACTCCAAGGTCAAGGTCAAAAGGTCAAAGTTGTTGGTATCCAAAGGAAGGCCTTTCACGAAGAATACACATGTGAAGTTTGAAACCCCAAGCACCAACTGTTCAGAAGTTATGGCCAAGGTTAAAGTCTCATAAAATTTTGCAAAAGTGCATCAAACTCCAAAGGCAAGGTCAAAAGGTCAAATATGATGATACCCAAAGAAAGGTCTTGTCACAAGGAATACACAAGTGAAATATGAAAGTCATATCTCCAACCAATCAAAAGTTATGGACAAGGTTAAAGTTGACAACAGACAGACAGACAAACAGACAGACAGGACAAAAACAATATACCCCCGGGATCTTTCGATCCAGGGGCATAAAATCAATACTAATTATAACACATTGTTTTTTTATTACATTGAAATAACAACTTTTCAAGTATTCCTCTATTGAAAAGTATTTATCCATATATAAGGTTATTCCTATATACCCCCTCAACCTTTCATTATGGGAGTATAAAAAATTACATTGTAAATGAACAGACATTGGAATTATTTTTCATAGATAACAAACACACACAAGTCATTATTACAATAGACATACTCTAATAACCTTAAGGTATGATTGCAAGTCAATATGAATAACTGCATACATGTAGACATTGACACTCTTGGCAAGAGTCCCCCAGCAGCAGGAAACAAGAAACTGACACTATGGAGGGGGGATAAATAAAATTACACCAATATCTAATGTACACATAGATGCTGTGTCTGTTTTGCTCGAATTATTTAAATATATTGCCCTGCATTGCAATGTGTGCCAAATCCTTTCCTTCTACTAAGCAAGTGTCATTTCAACTTTCCATCAACTGTATTATCTGCTCAAAGGCAGGGGTGTCATCTGGCGCCACCAGACTTATTGTCACTCCTTTCAGTGTCCATGTATATCTAACAGATTCTTCATACATGAATACATTCGAAGTGAGTGAAAATATCTGCTCTGTACTAAAATGGAATTGTTTGCTTTACTGTAATTTATTTTTCATATATTGGAATAAAGAAAAAAATGCATTCTTGTAATCAAATTAAGCAAAAGCCAAATATAAAAAGTACAAACTCATGATTTTAACCCCCCCCCCCCCTTACCCCCAACACAAAGAAACTGTCTTAAAATGTGTTTAACATGAACATGATGAAGCTAAGGAAGGTAATTTTTACTTGTTCTCTGTGTAATGAAGTGTTTTTTTCTCTCCATATTTTAATACAGTGCAGACATCTTTGAACTACCAGACTGTAGCTCTACTTGTTGTACTAATATTTATAGAATTATGCTAAAAAATTTATGCATTTCTGCAAAGTTATCTTTTTAATTTGACAGTTTATTACTAAGTTTTATTGAAATCAGAACAATATTTGGAAGTAAGCTTTTTAAGATAATTACATGTGTAACAAATTACGGATATAGCGAAGTAAATTCAAAGGTCCCCAGGACTTTGCTATAGCTGAGTTTTACTGTAAAAGGTCAAGATCTTGTAAATGATTTTGAAAAGCCTTTTGTTCCAAATTCATCATTATCTCGTAATTGTCATTGAATTATATACAAAATGAAGGGAGAAGTGAAGATCATACAAATCACATTTTTCTTTGAGACTGTAGGCAATCTGGACACATTTCACTTGCTTGATATGAAAATAAATTCCAAATTTAAAGATAATTTTCTTCATTATGCCATGAAAAAGACATTATAAAACATATCATTTTCCTGTTTTTTTTTTTGTTTTTTTTTACCAAAATAATTTTATGCTGTTAAACTTTATTTAACCAAAATATGACATTTATGCTTATTAAACACCAATGAAAAAATTTTAAAAAATGCAAAATCATGTATCCCCTTGTAGTCAATACAATACCAAAGCAAACCAAAACAGTAAAAATAACTTTCAAAAAAAAAAATCAGGAGAAAATTTATTTTCATTCATTTTAGAAAAATCATTCATTGAAATAAAAAAAAGATAAAGAAATGAATCTTATTTAATGTTTTAAACTGGTGTAGAGACTTACTGAATTCAGGCAAAAACTGTAAAAGGAGTAGGATTTTGACAGACAACCATTTGAGTGACAGACTTATTACCAATGCATAAGCTTTCCTGATCTTTGACCAGTAAAACTAAAATGTTCTACAAGCAGTAAGCAATTTTACATGAATAAATATTAACATACATGTAAAGCTTTAAATGAATACCGACAATTTTTCAGTTTCCTTCCCTTAATGTCCATGGCTTAATGAATGGCAACTATCTTCTGTTTTCACTAACGATAGGGCTGAAATGATACATTCATTCACGTACAAAAGGTCAAAATATGTTATGACATATCCAAAGCCATTTTAGGCATAAGAGTAAATCACAGGAGATCCGACCACAATTTTAAAAAAAAAAGAAATTCATGTCTTTTAATTCAAGTTTGTATATTGTATTCCAACAACTATGAAAAAAGATATTCTCAAAAATGATGTGTCCTTCAAATGAATTCAATACCTCCAGATAGTGGGTTGGCGAAAGTTCCACGCACTGTTGCAAAGGGCGTCTTCTTCTCATGATGTCAAGCAGGGCAGGTTAACAAGTCTCAAATGATAACAACACCAGTACATCATTTCATGGGTCTGAAATCAAGCATAATATACATTTTACTAAATAACAAAAAAATTAAACTGTTTTAATTGTTTGTTTAAAACTACATGATATTCCAAAAACATAAAAAAACAAAAGAAATCTCACTGCAGGAAATGATGTGTCCTATAAATGACCTCAAAGCCTCCAGATTGTGGGTTGGCGAAAGTTCTACACTCTGTTGCAAAGGGCCTTTCTCTCTCATACAGTCAAGCAGGGCAGGTTAACAAGTCTCAACTGATAACAACAGCAGTACATCATTTCATGGGTCTAAAATCAAGCATAACATACATTTAACTGTACAAAAATACAACGCAAGATCAAAGCTTTATGACATTCAAACAACATTCCAAAAAAGAAATCTTACTGCGGGAAATGATGTGTCCTTCAAATGACCTCAAAGCCTCCAGATTGTGGGTTGAATGTCTTTTAATTGTGTGTTTAAAGCTACGATATTCCAAAAACATTAAAAAAAAAAGAAATCTTACTGCGGGAAATGATGTGTCCTTCCAATGACCTCAAAGCTTCCAGAATGTGGGTTGGCAAAAGTTCCACGCTCTGTTGCAAAGGGCCTTTCTCTCTCATACACTCAAGCAGGGCAGGTTAACAAGTCTCAACTGATAACAACAGCAGTACATCATTTCATGGGTCTGAAATCAAGCATAACATACATTTAACTGTACAAAAATACATTTATGTTTTTTCAATGCAAGATCAAAGCTATATGACTTTCAAACAACATTCCAAAAAAGAAATCTCACTGCGGGAAATGATGTGTCCTTCCAATGACCTCAAAGCCTCCAGATTGTGGGTTGGCGAAAGTTCCACGCTCTGTCGCAAAGGGCCTTTCTCTCTCATACACTCAAGCAGGGCAGGTTAACAAGTCTCAACTGATAACAACAGCAGTACATCATTTCATGGGTCTGAAATCAAGCATAACATACATTTAACTGTCCAAAAATACATTTTTGTTTTTTCAATGCAAGATCAAAGCTATATGACATTCAAACAACATTCCAAAAAAGAAATCTTACTGCGGGAAATGATGTGTCCTTCAAATGACCTCAAACCTCCAGATTGTGGGTTGAAAGTCTTTTAATTGTGTGTTTAAAGCTACGATATTCCAAAAACATTAAAAAAACAAAAGAAATCTCACTGCAGGAAATGATGTGTCCTTCCAATGACCTCAAAGCCTCCAGATTGTGGGTTGGCGAAAGTTCCACGCTCTGTCGCAAAGGGCCTTTCTCTCTCATACACTCAAGCAGGGCAGGTTAACAAGTCTCAACTGATAACAACAGCAGTACATCATTTCATGGGTCTGAAATCAAGCATAACATACATTTAACTGTACAAAAATACATTTTTGTTTTTTCAATGCAAGATCAAAGCTATATGACATTCAAACAACATTCCAAAAAAGAAATCTCACTGCGGGAAATGATGTGTCCTTCCAATGACCTCAAAGCCTCCAGATTGTGGGTTGAATGTCTTTTAATTGTGTGTTTAAAGCTACAATATTCCAAAAACATTAAAAAAACAAAAGAAATCTTACTGCGGGAAAAGATGTGTCCTTCCAATGACCTCAAAGCCTCCAGATTGTGGGTTGGCGAAAGTTCCACGCTCTGTCGCAAAGGGCCTTTCTCTCTCATACACTCAAGCAGGGCAGGTTAACAAGTCTCAACTGATAACAACAGCAGTACATCATTTCATGGGTCTGAAATCAAGCATAACATACATTTAACTGTCCAAAAATACATTTTTGTTTTTTCAATGCAAGATCAAAGCTATATGACATTCAAACAACATTCCAAAAAAGAAATCTCACTGCGGGAAATGATGTGTCCTTCCAATGACCTCAAAGCCTCCAGATTGTGGGTTGGCGAAAGTTCCACGCTCTGTCGCAAAGGGCCTTTCTCTCTCATACACTCAAGCAGGGCAGGTTAACAAGTCTCAACTGATAACAACAGCAGTACATCATTTCATGGGTCTGAAATCAAGCATAACATACATTTAACTGTACAAAAATACATTTTTGTTTTTTCAATGCAAGATCAAAGCTATATGACATTCAAACAACATTCCAAAAAAGAAATCTCACTGCGGGAAATGATGTGTCCTTCCAATGACCTCAAAGCCTCCAGATTGTGGGTTGGCGAAAGTTCCACGCTCTGTCGCAAAGGGCCTTTCTCTCTCATACACTCAAGCAGGGCAGGTTAACAAGTCTCAACTGATAACAACAGCAGTACATCATTTCATGGGCCTGAAATCAAGCATAACATACATTTAACTGTACAAAAATAACTTTTTTTTTTTCAATGCAAGACATTCAAACAACATTCAAAAAAAGAAATCTCACTCTGGGAAATGATGTGTCCTTCCAATGACCTCAAAGCCTCCAGATTGTGGGTTGAATGTCTTTTAATTGTGTGTTTAAAGCTACGATATTCCAAAAACATTAAAAAAACAAAAGAAATCTTACTGCGGGAAAAGATGTGTCCTTCCAATGACCTCAAAGCCTCCAGATTGTGGGTTGGCGAAAGTTCCACGCTCTGTTGCAAAGGGCCTTTCTCTCTCATACAGTCAAGCAGGGCAGGTTAACAAGTCTCAACTGATAACAACAGCAGTACATCATTTCATGGGTCTGAAATCAAGCATAACATACATTTAACTGTCCAAAAATACATTTTTGTTTTTTCAATGCAAGATCAAAGCTATATGACATTCAAACAACATTCCAAAAAAGAAATCTCACTGCGGGAAATGATGTGTCCTTCAAATGACCTCAAAGCCTCCAGATTGTGGGTTGAATGTCTTTTAAGTGTGTGTTTAAAGCTACAATATTCCAAAAACATTAAAAAAACAAAAGGAAATCTCACTGCGGGAAATGATGTGTCCTTCCAATGACCTCAAAGCCTCCAGATTGTGGGTTGGCGAAAGTTCCACGCTCTGTCGCAAAGGGCCTTTCTCTCTCATACACTCAAGCAGGGCAGGTTAACAAGTCTCAACTGATAACAACAGCAGTACATCATTTCATGGGTCTGAAATCAAGCATAACATACATTTAACTGTCCAAAAATACATTTTTGTTTTTTCAATGCAAGATCAAAGCTATATGACATTCAAACAACATTCCAAAAAAGAAATCTTACTGCGGGAAATGATGTGTCCTTCAAATGACCTCAAACCTCAAGATTGTGGGTTGAAAGTCTTTTAATTGTGTGTTTAAAGCTACGATATTCCAAAAACATTAAAAAAAACAAAAGAAATCTCACTGCAGGAAATGATGTGTCCTTCCAATGACCTCAAAGCCTCCAGATTGTGGGTTGGCGAAAGTTCCACGCTCTGTCGCAAAGGGCCTTTCTCTCTCATACACTCAAGCAGGGCAGGTTAACAAGTCTCAACTGATAACAACAGCAGTACATCATTTCATGGGTCTGAAATCAAGCATAACATACATTTAACTGTCCAAAAATACATTTTTGTTTTTTCAATGCAAGATCAAAGCTATATGACATTCAAACAACATTCCAAAAAAGAAATCTCACTGCGGGAAATGATGTGTCCTTCCAATGACCTCAAAGCCTCCAGATTGTGGGTTGGCGAAAGTTCCACGCTCTGTCGCAAAGGGCCCTTCTCTCTCATACACTCAAGCAGGGCAGGTTAACAAGTCTCAACTGATAACAACAGCAGTACATCATTTCATGGGTCTGAAATCAAGCATAACATACATTTAACTGTACAAAAATACATTTTTGTTTTTTCAATGCAAGATCAAAGCTATATGACATTCAAACAACATTCCAAAAAAGAAATCTCACTGCGGGAAATGATGTGTCCTTCCAATGACCTCAAAGCCTCCAGATTGTGGGTTGGCGAAAGTTCCACGCTCTGTTACAAAGGGCCTTTCTCTCTCATACACTCAAGCAGGGCAGGTTAACAAGTCTCAACTGATAACAACAGCAGTACATCATTTCATGGGTGTATAATCAAGCATAACATACATTTAACTGTACAAAAATACATTTATGTTTTTTCAATGCAAGATCAAAGCTATATGACATTCAAACAACATTCCAAAAAAGAAATCTCACTGCGGGAAATGATGTGTCCTTCCAATGACCTCAAAGCCTCCAGATTGTGGGTTGGCGAAAGTTCCACGCTCTGTCGCAAAGGGCCTTTCTCTCTCATACAGTCAAGCAGGGCAGGTTAACAAGTCTCAACTGATAACAACAGCAGTACATCATTTCATGGGTCTGAAATCAAGCATAACATACATTTAACTGTCCAAAAATACATTTTTGTTTTTTCAATGCAAGATCAAAGCTATATGACATTCAAACAACATTCCAAAAAAGAAATCTCACTGCGGGAAATGATGTGTCCTTCAAATGACCTCAAAGCCTCCAGATTGTGGGTTGAATGTCTTTTAAGTGTGTGTTTAAAGCTACAATATTCCAAAAACATTAAAAAAACAAAAGGAAATCTCACTGCGGGAAATGATGTGTCCTTCCAATGACCTCAAAGCCTCCAGATTGTGGGTTGGCGAAAGTTCCACGCTCTGTCGCAAAGGGCCTTTCTCTCTCATACACTCAAGCAGGGCAGGTTAACAAGTCTCAACTGATAACAACAGCAGTACATCATTTCATGGGTCTGAAATCAAGCATAACATACATTTAACTGTCCAAAAATACATTTTTGTTTTTTCAATGCAAGATCAAAGCTATATGACATTCAAACAACATTCCAAAAAAGAAATCTCACTGCGGGAAATGATGTGTCCTTCCAATGACCTCAAAGCCTCCAGATTGTGGGTTGGCGAAAGTTCCACGCTATGTCGCAAAGGGCCTTTCTCTCTCATACACTCAAGCAGGGCAGGTTAACAAGTCTCAACTGATAACAACAGCAGTACATCATTTCATGGGTCTGAAATCAAGCATAACATACATTTAACTGTACAAAAATACATTTATGTTTTTTCAATGCAAGATCAAAGCTATATGACATTCAAACAACATTCCAAAAAAGAAATCTCACTGCGGGAAATGATGTGTCCTTCCAATGACCTCAAAGCCTCCAGATTGTGGGTTGGCGAAAGTTCCACGCTCTGTCGCAAAGGGCCTTTCTCTCTCATACACTCAAGCAGGGCAGGTTAACAAGTCTCAACTGATAACAACAGCAGTACATCATTTCATGGGTCTGAAATCAAGCATAACATACATTTAACTGTACAAAAATAACTTCTTTTTTTTCAATGCAAGACATTCAAACAACATTCAAAAAAAGAAATCTCACTCTGGGAAATGATGTGTCCTTCCAATGACCTCAAAGCCTCCAGATTGTGGGTTGAATGTCTTTTAATTGTGTGTTTAAAGCTACGATATTCCAAAAACATTAAAAAAACAAAAGAAATCTTACTGCGGGAAAAGATGTGTCCTTCCAATGACCTCAAAGCCTCCAGATTGTGGGTTGGCGAAAGTTCCACGCTCTGTCGCAAAGGGCCTTTCTCTCTCATACACTCAAGCAGGGCAGGTTAACAAGTCTCAACTGATAACAACAGCAGTACATCATTTCATGGGTCTGAAATCAAGCATAACATACATTTAACTGTCCAAAAATACATTTTTGTTTTTTCAATGCAAGATCAAAGCTATATGACATTCAAACAACATTCCAAAAAAGAAATCTCACTGCGGGAAATGATGTGTCCTTCAAATGACCTCAAAGCCTCCAGATTGTGGGTTGAATGTCTTTTAAGTGTGTGTTTAAAGCTACAATATTCCAAAAACATTAAAAAAACAAAAGGAAATCTCACTGCGGGAAATGATGTGTCCTTCCAATGACCTCAAAGCCTCCAGATTGTGGGTTGGCGAAAGTTCCACGCTCTGTCGCAAAGGGCCTTTCTCTCTCATACACTCAAGCAGGGCAGGTTAACAAGTCTCAACTGATAACAACAGCAGTACATCATTTCATGGGTCTGAAATCAAGCATAACATACATTTAACTGTCCAAAAATACATTTTTGTTTTTTCAATGCAAGATCAAAGCTATATGACATTCAAACAACATTCCAAAAAAGAAATCTTACTGCGGGAAATGATGTGTCCTTCAAATGACCTCAAACCTCCAGATTGTGGGTTGGCGAAAGTTCCACGCTCTGTCGCAAAGGGCCTTTCTCTCTCATACACTCAAGCAGGGCAGGTTAACAAGTCTCAACTGATAACAACAGCAGTACATCATTTCATGGGTCTGAAATCAAGCATAACATACATTTAACTGTACAAAAATACATTTTTGTTTTTTCAATGCAAGATCAAAGCTATATGACATTCAAACAACATTCCAAAAAAGAAATCTCACTGCGGGAAATGATGTGTCCTTCCAATGACCTCAAAGCCTCCAGATTGTGGGTTGGCGAAAGTTCCACGCTCTGTCGCAAAGGGCCTTTCTCTCTCATACACTCAAGCAGGGCAGGTTAACAAGTCTCAACTGATAACAACAGCAGTACATCATTTCATGGGTCTGAAATCAAGCATAACATACATTTAACTGTCCAAAAATACATTTTTGTTTTTTCAATGCAAGATCAAAGCTATATGACATTCAAACAACATTCCAAAAAAGAAATCTTACTGCGGGAAATGATGTGTCCTTCAAATGACCTCAAAGCCTCCAGATTGTGGGTTGAAAGTCTTTTAATTGTGTGTTTAAAGCTACGATATTCCAAAAACATTAAAAAAACAAAAGAAATCTCACTGCAGGAAATGATGTGTCCTTCCAATGACCTCAAAGCCTCCAGATTGTGGGTTGGCGAAAGTTCCACGCTCTGTCGCAAAGGGCCTTTCTCTCTCATACACTCAAGCAGGGCAGGTTAACAAGTCTCAACTGATAACAACAGCAGTACATCATTTCATGGGTCTGAAATCAAGCATAACATACATTTAACTGTACAAAAATACATTTTTGTTTTTTCAATGCAAGATCAAAGCTATATGACATTCAAACAACATTCCAAAAAAGAAATCTCACTGCGGGAAATGATGTGTCCTTCCAATGACCTCAAAGCCTCCAGATTGTGGGTTGAATGTCTTTTAATTGTGTGTTTAAAGCTACGATATTCCAAAAACATTAAAAAAACAAAAGAAATCTTACTGCGGGAAAAGATGTGTCCTTCCAATGACCTCAAAGCCTCCAGATTGTGGGTTGGCGAAAGTTCCACGCTCTGTCGCAAAGGGCCTTTCTCTCTCATACAGTCAAGCAGGGCAGGTTAACAAGTTTCAACTGATAACAACAGCAGTACATCATTTCATGGGTCTGAAATCAAGCATAACATACATTTAACTGTCCAAAAATACATTTTTGTTTTTTCAATGCAAGATCAAAGCTATATGACATTCAAACAACATTCCAAAAAAGAAATCTCACTGCGGGAAATGATGTGTCCTTCAAATGACCTCAAAGCCTCCAGATTGTGGGTTGAATGTCTTTTAAGTGT
Source organism: Saccostrea echinata (assembly GCF_033153115.1). Lineage (NCBI taxonomy): Eukaryota > Metazoa > Mollusca > Bivalvia > Ostreida > Ostreidae > Saccostrea > Saccostrea echinata. Next base: position 15,928,234 of record NW_026889782.1, on the reverse strand, counting down.
GTGTTTAAAGCTACAATATTCCAAAAACATTAAAAAAAACAAAAGGAAATCTCACTGCGGGAAATGATGTGTCCTTCCAATGACCTCAAAGCCTCCAGATTGTGGGTTGGCGAAAGTTCCACGCTCTGTTGCAAAGGGCCTTTCTCTCTCATACACTCAAGCAGGGCAGGTTAACAAGTCTCAACTGATAACAACAGCAGTACATCATTTCATGGGTCTGAAATCAAGCATAACATACATTTAACTGTCCAAAAATACATTTTTGTTTTTTCAATGCAAGATCAAAGCTATATGACATTCAAACAACATTCCAAAAAAGAAATCTCACTGCGGGAAATGATGTGTCCTTCCAATGACCTCAAAGCCTCCAGATTGTGGGTTGGCGAAAGTTCCACGCTCTGTCGCAAAGGGCCTTTCTCTCTCATACACTCAAGCAGGGCAGGTTAACAAGTCTCAACTGATAACAACAGCAGTACATCATTTCATGGGTCTGAAATCAAGCATAACATACATTTAACTGTACAAAAATACATTTATGTTTTTTCAATGCAAGATCAAAGCTATATGACATTCAAACAACATTCCAAAAAAGAAATCTCACTGCGGGAAATGATGTGTCCTTCCAATGACCTCAAAGCCTCCAGATTGTGGGTTGGCGAAAGTTCCACGCTCTGTCGCAAAGGGCCTTTCTCTCTCATACACTCAAACAGGGCAGGTTAACAAGTTTCAACTGATAACAACAGCAGTACATCATTTCATGGGTCTGAAATCAAGCATAACATACATTTAACTGTACAAAAATACATTTATGTTTTTTCAATGCAAGACATTCAAACAACATTCAAAAAAAGAAATCTCACTCTGGGAAATGATGTGTCCTTCCAATGACCTCAAAGCCTCCAGATTATGGGTTGAATGTCTTTTAATTGTGTGTTTAAAGCTACGATATTCCAAAAACATTAAAAAAACAAAAGAAATCTTACTGCGGGAAAAGATGTGTCCTTCCAATGACCTCAAAGCCTCCAGATTGTGGGTTGGCGAAAGTTCCACGCTCTGTCGCAAAGGGCCTTTCTCTCTCATACACTCAAGCAGGGCAGGTTAACAAGTCTCAACTGATAACAACAGCAGTACATCATTTCATGGGTCTGAAATCAAGCATAACATACATTTAACTGTCCAAAAATACATTTTTGTTTTTTCAATGCAAGATCAAAGCTATATGACATTCAAACAACATTCCAAAAAAGAAATCTCACTGCGGGAAATGATGTGTCCTTCAAATGACCTCAAAGCCTCCAGATTGTGGGTTGAATGTCTTTTAAGTGTGTGTTTAAAGCTACAATATTCCAAAAACATTAAAAAAACAAAAGGAAATCTCACTGCGGGAAATGATGTGTCCTTCCAATGACCTCAAAGCCTCCAGATTGTGGGTTGGCGAAAGTTCCACGCTCTGTCGCAAAGGGCCTTTCTCTCTCATACACTCAAGCAGGGCAGGTTAACAAGTCTCAACTGATAACAACAGCAGTACATCATTTCATGGGTCTGAAATCAAGCATAACATACATTTAACTGTACGAAAATACATTGATGTTTTTTCAATGCAAGATCAAAACTATATGACTTTCAAACAACATTCCAAAAAAGAAATCTCACTGCGGGAAATGATGTGTCCTTCCAATGACCTCAAAGCCTCCAGATTGTGGGTTGGCGAAAGTTCCACGCTCTGTCGCAAAGGGCCTTTCTCTCTCATACACTCAAGCAGGGCAGGTTAACAAGTCTCAATGGATAACAACAGCAGTACATCATTTCATGGGTCTGAAATCAAGCATAACATACATTTAACTGTACAAAAATACATTTATGTTTTTTCAATGCAAGATCAAAGCTATATGACATTCAAACAACATTCAAAAAAAGAAATCTTACTGCGGGAAATGATGTGTCCTTCAAATGACCTCAAAGCCTCCAGATTGTGGGTTGAATGTCTTTTAATTGTGTGTTTAAAGCTACGATATTCCAAAAACATTAAAAGAACAAAAGAAATCTCACTGCGGGAAATGATGTGTCCTTCCAATGACCTCAAAGCCTCCAGATTGTGGGTTGGCGAAAGTTCCACGCTCTGTCGCAAAGGGCCTTTCTCTCTCATACACTCAAGCAGGGCAGGTTAACAAGTCTCAACGGATAACAACAGCAGTACATCATTTCATGGGTCTGAAATCAAGCATAACATACATTTAACTGTACAAAAATACATTTATGTTTTTTCAATGCAAGATCAAAGCTATATGACATTCAAACAACATTCAAAAAAAGAAATCTTACTGCGGGAAATGATGTGTCCTTCAAATGACCTCAAAGCCTCCAGATTGTGGGTTGAATGTCTTTTAATTGTGTGTTTAAAGCTACGATATTCCAAAAACATTAAAAAAACAAAAGAAATCTTACTGCGGGAAATGATGTGTCCTTCCAATGACCTCAAAGCCTCCAGATTGTGGGTTGGCGAAAGTTCCACGCTCTGTCGCAAAGGGCCTTTCTCTCTCATACACTCAAGCAGGGCAGGTTAACAAGTCTCAACTGATAACAACAGCAGTACATCATTTCATGGGTCTGAAATCAAGCATAACATACATTTAACTGTCCAAAAATACATTTTTGTTTTTTCAATGCAAGATCAAAGCTATATGACATTCAAACAACATTCAAAAAAAGAAATCTTACTGCGGGAAATGATGTGTCCTTCAAATGACCTCAAAGCCTCCAGATTGTGGGTTGAAAGTCTTTTAATTGTGTGTTTAAAGCTACAATTTTCCAAAAACATTAAAAAAAACAAAAGAAATCTTACTGCAGGAAATGATGTGTCCTTCCAATGACCTCAAAGCCTCCAGATTGTGGGTTGGCGAAAGTTCCACGCTCTGTCGCAAAGGGCCTTTCTCTCTCATACAGTCAAGCAGGACAGGTTAACAAGTCTCAACTGATAACAACAGCAGTACATCATTTCATGGGTCTGAAATCAAGCATAACATACATTTAACTGTACAAAAATACATTGATGTTTTTTCAATGCAAGATCAAAGCTATATGACTTTCAAACAACATTCAAAAAAAGAAATCTCACTGTGGGAAATGATGTGTCCTTCCAATGACCTCAAAGCCTCCAGATTGTGGGTTGGCGAAAGTTCCACGCTCTGTCGCAAAGGGTCTTTCTCTCTCATACACTCAAGCAGGGCAGGTTAACAAGTCTCAACTGATAACAACACCAGTGCATCATTTCATGGGTCTGAAATCAAGCATAACACACATTTAACTGTACAAAAATACATTTATGTTTTTTCAATGCAAGATCAAAGCTATGTGACATTCAAACAACATTCAAAAAAAGAAATCTCACTGTGGGAAATGATGTGTTCTTCAAATGACCTCAAAGCCTCCAGATTGTGGGTTGAATGTCTTTTAATTGTGTGTTTAAAGCTACGATATTCCAAAAACATTAAAAAAAACAAAAGAAATCTTACTGCGGGAAATGATGTGTCCTTTCAATGACCTCAAAGCCTCCAGATTGTGGGTTGGCGAAAGTTCCACGCTCTGTCGCAAAGGGCCTTTCTTTCTCATACAGTCAAGCCGGGCAGGTTAACAAGTCTCAACTGACAACAACAGCAGTACATCATTTCATGGGTCTGAAATCAAGCATAATATACATTTTACTAAATAACAAAAATTTAATGTCTCTTAATTGTTCATTTAAAACTACATGATATTCGAAGAAACTTTAAAAAAAAAAACAAAAGAAATCTCACTGCGGGAAATGATGTGTCCTTCCAATGACCTCAAAGCCTCCAGATTGTGGGTTGGCGAAAGTTCCACGCTCTGTCGCAAAGGGCCTTTCGCTCTCATACAGTCAAGCAGGGCAGGTTAACAAGTCTCAACTGATAACAACACCAGTGCATCATTTCATGGGTCTGAAATCAAGCATAACATACATTTTACTAAATAACAAAAAAATTAATGTCTTTTAATTGTTTGTTGAAAACTACATGATATTCCAAAAAACATTAAAAAAGGAAATCTTACTGCGGGAAATGATGAGTTTTTCAAATGACCTTAAGGCTTAAAGAAATTTCTTTAAGTTTTTTTCATATCGTTCCCTTGACTGTCTTCTGAGATTCATTATTTTTGTTCTGATCAAATGGATTTTTTTCTTCCTGGGAAATTCATTAAGGATTTCTGGATATCTCTGGATAAAGCTGCATATATCACTTGAAACTGTGAAGAATGAACAAAGAAGGGTAATATGTAAAGAAAAGAAAAGAAAAGAAATATAGTTATATCTTATTTACTGCATTTCTATAGACACTAATAGTCATGTGAAGAATTTGGGAATTTAAATATTAATATAATAGCAAATAAACTTTGAAGAAAGGTGTCTGAACTTTAATTATTTTCTTTTCTAGAATACTTTAGTTTATACCTCTAGCAATAAATTAATGTCTACATAGCAGGTGTATCCCTGAAGTCAAAGATTATGCAAAATTACAAGATTTAATGTATTTAAACTGACATGTTTATACAGTTCTACTGTTTAAAAAACAGTTGTTAAGACACCATTTTGTCACAACCACAGTACCTTGCAATTTTCCCTTGTTTCCAGATTCAGACACATCATCAATATATGTAATGAAAAATCTTTTAACAGCAGCATCCTCATTTGATGACCAGGTATGTTTCTTGCCTTTGGCAGTTGTGTCCTCTACAAATGCTTATAAAATCATATTGCTCATTTTTTTTTTTTACTATTCATTTTTGAATAGTGTTTTAAGCAAGACACTCTTGAAATAATTCTAAAATTTATTTCATTCTGTACAAATTGAGATTTTTTCAAAGAATTATCAACCATGTGTTCTGTATAAAACTATGTATATATCCATTTATTACATCATCTATTAAGTCTATATTGTAATTATTATTTACCATCTGTAGATACTTTATCATCCTTGTCTGATGGTTCATCAGATGAGGAACTATCCTCACAAATGTAAGAAACGGCATTCCTGGAACGTTTCACAACACTAGGGCCAGGAATCTAGAATATAAAGCTGAAAACTTGCATTTTTGGAAGGAAGAAAAATACTACAAATCTGACACCAAAAAATATAGTATTTTGTATGCATGTATAATAAATACCTCATTTTCTGAAATGTCATCATCCCTTCTTGTTCTCCTCAACCCTGTTAACAATGATACCTCTTTTATTATTTAAGTAAGCCATCTTCCACATAGAGGTTCAATTATTTTTTTATCAAATTGATGATTGTTTCCACTTAACAGTATACGGTCAAACCTTGTTATCTCAAACTCAACAGTACCAAATGATCATTAAAATATTAGTAAAAAGGCATAAAGAAACTGCAGGATTGGTACTTCGAACTCACTTTGAAAAATTCAAATGTTTACCTGAGGTATGTTCTTTGTTTTCTTCTTGTATTTTGTTTTCTATAAAAAAAAGTAATATCAATACCAGTACATCTTCACAGTTATTTATCTATGTGATATAATTAAAGTATATGTATAATACCTATATAGCATAAGTTTTAATTATAGGTGTTCAATTTCTTGAAAAATTCCAACTTTTTTGAAGAATAATTCATAATTACACAAGTATCTACATTTTTTACATCACAGAAAGACAAGAAAAGAAATGAAATAAGCTATAAATTATGTATTTCATAGGTATGTATACTAGATGCTTTAATGTAAGCATTTAGTACACATAACTTTTCATAATATATCATATGCAAATTAATTCAGCTTAACAATTATAAATACCCTCAGACTTCCCAACATCTGCAGCAAGCACTGTCAATGTATTCATTATGCCTAGCCAGGCATCATCTGTAAAGAATTTTTTTGCTTGACTCTGTACATCTTTATCTAAAACTAAACTTCTTCTTTGCTTTAACTCCTCCGGATTAACAGTCACATGTTCTTCATCAATTTTGGTATAGAAGTTCAGAATTTCAGGCAAAGAAATATCTGGTGCCATTAATTCAATGAATTCTGGAAAAAGCAAAAAATACAAAAAAAATACAAAAAAAAAAAATAATAATAAAAAAAAATAAAAATACAAAAAACAGCTATAACCTCATTTACCCATTGAATTTCAAAGAAATTTCAACTTTTTTTTGTAACAAAAGCATCATTGTTTCTTGACATAAAAATACTATGTGATCAAGGAGTAGAAAGGAATGGTAATCTATGAGTGAAGGCAATGTCTCTCATCAAATAAATGTTCTGGTAGTGTGCATATCTAGATGCAACAACCATGCAAGTTCTGGGTAGGATTTATAGTTTTTGGGAATGCTATTAAAACCTTAATTGTTTCAATAATCTTGACTCAAAATCACTTTTTATTCGCAAAAACTTTATTTTCGTGCAATTACGCAAGACAGTGTGCTGGCGAAAATTTCATTCTCACGTAAAATAGTATTCTGTAGGATTATATAGAGCAATAACCACAATTCCTGAAAATTTTGTCTCGTCAATACAGAGTTAACAACTATCTCGCGAAGATAAGGTGTCGCGAAAAATTAGTGATCTACACTATATGGAACAGTTCATCTTGCTAAGTCAGATGCTGCATAGCTAACATGTTGGAAATGTGCATCCTTAGGTGCATCATTCATGCAACTTTGGTCCATGTAGAGCTTACAGTTACTTGTGAAGGGACCTGCTCCAAATGTAGGTCAGATCAAGCATCAAAAGCAAGTAGGCATCATTCATATAGATTTTGATCCTGGTAGGGCTTATAGTTATTTGGGAAAGGACTGGCCAAAAAAACCTTTACCTGGTCACTCATCTGAAAAATATAGGTCAGATTCAGCATCTGAGGCAAGTCTACTACTATGCATCCCTAGATGCAGCATCCATGCTAGTTTGGTCACCCAAGGACTTTTACTAACTTGGGAATGGATTTGCCCAAAAACTAATCTTGTCAATCATCAGGAAAATGTAGGTCAGATCCAGCATCCTAAGCAAGTCTAGTAGTATGTATCCATACATGCACCCCCATGCAAGTTTGGTCCAAATAGGGCTTTTAAAAGGGCTTGAGAATGGACTTACTAACAAAACTTTGCCCAGCCACCAATGCCGACACCAGGGGTATAACATAAGCTCATCTCAACTTTGTTGAAGCGAGTTAAAAATCAGAAGTGAAAAGATATTATGTTTCATAAAACTGTTATCTTTAAACTATTGTACATGATCTTCATTCTATGCAAAAAATTACTTTAAAAGGTATCTTTTTGAAAAGGTCAAGATAATTTTTCAGAGAAATATTACACTAATCATGCCTACATCCATGAACTACTCTTTAGACCTCTTAATAGAAAAATCATACAATAGAACTTATCCTTGTAAAAATTTGGTGGTCATGATTTTTTATATGCATACATAAAATATGATTAAGAAATCAACTTTAGCTGTACATAAAACAACATAAAATCAATCAATCTTTGCATTACTTTCCTTTCTTAACATTAAAGATATTTTTTATTATTAAACTATCAAACATACCAGAGAGAATTTCAACATCAACTTCCTTGGCACTCGACTTCTTTGAGCTGGAAAGGGCTGTAAGAAAAACTTTACATTTATCATCATCATACATGTATGATACCAGCATCATCATTATTTTCATCATGATTATTGAAACAACTTTGTTATAATGAACTTTTATTTCAGTGTAATCAATTTTAAAAGGATATAAATTTCTTTTATTAATGAATACATGCATAAACTCACATGTATCAATGTTGCCTTCCAACTGATTCAAAAATTTTCCAACTTTTGTAATTGTTCTCATAGCCGGAGGGCATTGATAAACGTTCTCATTCATTTGCTTTGAATGCCCCAGGTGTTTGTAAAACATTTCTCTATCATTTGGTGACACATCTAGCAGAGCATAAGAAGTGGCAACATAGTGTCTCATATCTGTAGCACTTATATTATGCTCCAACCCTGCTTTTTTGCATAAATTATTAACTGCAATCCACCCTGAAGTATGATTCTTTGAATGCTTCATGTTTGGAAACGCATATTTATTCTTCTCATTAATTTGAACACCTCTGCGCACCTCAAAATCTGTTAAAATTTTCATAGCTTGCCAGCAGTCTTTAGGTATCAGAAGTGGCACCAACTTGGAAACCTTGGAGGCATGTATGTAGGCTATTTTATTTTCACACAGTAACTTTTTTTCTATGTCATCTTCAACATGCTCAACTTTTTCTTGGTCAATCCATACGTCTTGGAGGGCATCTTCCCAGTCTTTAATGGTCATTCTGCTGGGTTCACCCCCTCTCCTGGCATTAAAGAGTGTTAATCTGCATACTACAGCATCTCGTAGCTGGCTAAATTTTGTATAATCTAAAGTTTCATACATATCTGTGGAAAGTCTCTCAATGATATCTTTTGTACAGTCCCTTAACTGCTCTATTTCTTTTTCACTTGGTAGTCTGACTGGCCTTCTTAAATCTGACTGTCTCTTTTTAACCACTGACTCCTCAGCACTGGCAAAAAAGGAAGGCCAAATCAGCTGTAAAACTGAAATGAATTTTGCCATTTCTTCTGCTTTTTCATCTTGTTTCAGCAAAAGGTAATTTGCCCTCATTACCTTGCAAACATCAGATATCAGATAACGCAGAGAAACTTTCAAGCCATTTTTCACTGCTTTTGTTTCTTTGTCTGTTGTCATTGAACAAATAGCTTCTTGAATATAGAGAATGAAATCTCTATCAAACATCTGGCTGCATGAATTCAATTTTATACATGGGTTATCTTTTGAAACTATCTGTTTAAACTCCATGAAAAGATGAGCTAGGCGTCTAAGGTTTGACATTAGAGATGACCTTTTTTCTGTCCTTTTTTCAGTGCCCTCAAAATTTTGGAAGCATAGATATCCATATCTTTTGATCCAGTCATCAGATCGAATCAAAGCTCCAACTTCATTATCATGAAAACAATTCAAAATTTCTAGTATATATGAATCTGAAAAGATTGGCTGGGTACCTAAAAGTTTAATACTGCATGTTGTTGGGTAGTCAGTTGTACCTTCTGCAGAGGAACATCTTTTCTTGTGTCTGTTAATTATCTTTTTGTGATAGAACCCTTTACAAAGGGAACACATAGCCAAAGAATCATTCCCTTGTCTTCGCTGATTCATAAGTTTGCTGTAGTCTGGATTTTCTTTCATAAGAACATCAGCATTGGCTTTGAAAATCCCCTCTTTTTTCATTTTTTCAAACTCCTTGTCTCTCAAATCCTTAGGTAATGCCAATGCAGCTTTAACACTTTCTTCCATCTTGTGTTTTCTTTTTATGTGATCCGTGAGACGAGAAGCCATTGTTCCACAAAATGGACACGGTCTTCTTGGTCTGGATGTTTTAGATTTGTCTTTGTTTCCTTTAAATAATTAAAAATTATATAGCTTAATCAAAGTATTGAAAAACAGTAAGCATGCTTCCTTCTAGGATATACTATGAAATCTTTATTATCTGAAATGTGAATATAACAGTACTGTGGAGTTCATGCACGCATTAAGCAGTATTCTTTCAAATGTCAGGGTCAATTTAATTTACTCCTTGAATACAGTGATATATTTTCCTATCAATGGATGTAATTCATGAATATTCAAAAAGTTATCAACTTCATTTGAGAAGATACATACTGTATAACGGGTATTTTTACGTGCTGCTAATTTTTACTAAATTTTATAAGTTTTATAAATCCATAAAATTTAAACGCATAAAATTTCACAGAAGTGAAAAAAATGCCTCGCGTAAATTTTCAAAATCGTACATGTATGCATGTGAGTAATACTAATTGCCATTCTGCTCAGTCCCTGGAGGCTATAGAATAAGTACTGTTGGTAATTTTGAGCACTTTTAAATCGATCATCAATTAAGATCATACAGGTAAATCTTAATTAACTTGCATAAGTTATACAAACATCGTCAATTACCTGGTTACTCTATTATTAGTATTTTTCTGAGAGGCATAATTTCTGATAACGACTTACTTATTACAGATCTTCCAATTATACCCGTTTTTTAAGTCTTTGACCCTTTCTTCTGTTTTATGTGCTTCTAATAAAAACTTCGACTTTGTATTCGGTAAAATCAAGACGAGCACGTGGTGCGCAACAATAATGATATCAAGCAATGTATATTAAAAAAGAAAAGAACAAATGAAGGGCATACGGTATATAAAGGTAAATGAACAAACATAATTATTTATTATAATTTATTGAATCGTTATCACGGGAACAATTTCTCTTTTTTTTTTTGTCCATACACATTTATTTGTACGTAAACACATTCAAAGCTTACAATCATTGATCTGGAATTTTACCTCCGATGATTTAAATTTTTACTGACATGCTCAATTCATAAAAATTTAATGTGCAAAAATTTAAATCACCCTGTTGAACCAAAATTCGTAAAAATTTACAGCAGTAAAAATAACCCATTATACAGTATAGCTTAAAACTGAAAATAAATTGACTCTTAATAAAGATTTAAATTAATTTCTTAATGATTTAAAAGTATGTAGAAAAATTTAAATACAGTTAAACTCTTTGGTTCAGAAGTAAAAATAAAATAGCCCTAGGTTTCTAGTAAACATGGATATAAGCATTTGAGTTTAAATTGGCAGGTTGATTGAAGCATTCTGGGTTTTTTTTCAAGGTATAATGTACTTCTGTTAGCATACATGCCAACTTTCCTGATTTACATGGGATCCTCCTGCCTTTACCCTCAATGAAATTTGATCTCACTTTCCCGAGGAAGGCAAAAGTTGAATGCAATTAGGAAAAAAGTAATTCAAAATTGTTTTACCACACTTTTTTTATTTGCAGATTTTCTGTGTTTTTCTGTGTTTATTCTCTAAGAAAATTCAAATTTGTAAGCTCTTCTGCAAAAAGACTTTTCACAAGAAAAGATTTCACATTCTTTTTAACCTTTAGTGACGATAGTGGCATTGCATACCTGCTGAGTTGGGACAATCTGTTTTTTGTTTTTCATCAGCTGTGACATTCTCACCACTGGTTTGGGAAGATGGACTGGATGTTGTAAAATTGCTGCTGGGATTTATCTGTAATTAAAAAAATGTTCATAATGTTTAAATTATAGCTAATAGCAATCCCAAGATATTTTAGTCATATGTTAAGGACAAGTAAACCTGTGACAAGTATATAACAATAATAATGCTATAAGTTGTTGTGATATTGTTTTCAAAAATAAATTTTGAAAAGATTTTATGTGATAATCCAATGCAAAATTTTGCATCCCTCCTGAAGACTAGTGGCCATGGCATGAACAAATTTGATACCACACAATGATGCTTGCATGGTTATATCCCAAATTGTAGAATTTCATACAAATTGTTTAGCCATGATTTTTATTGCAAATTTACTGCAGATTTTCATCTTACATGATTATGACAATTAGTACATGGTGGGTGTGAACGGTCAGCATGGGTGCTTATTCCTCAACGTCACCTCATTCCACTATTGTTTTCAGATGTCTGTGCTGTCTCTGATCATGAAGTATACATTGTTTATATGGATTTTTGATATTGATCACTGTTTGTTATCTTCAACTTTTATTAGAAACTACTGTAAATATATTATATTCGGAAGGTACGATATTTGGCAGAAATTGATTTTGAAACAAGTAGGTATGAACTTGATTCAGCTCAAGTCTCAGTGTCATTCTTTATGTATATGCGCACAAGGTAATTTGTCTTGTATTTGAAACAATGGATTTTGTTTTAGCAAAGGCAATAAAAAGAATAACATTAAAATGTAATATGTTTACAGTCACTACTGTATATCTGAAAATGTCAGCATTTTTTTTTTTTTTTTTTTTTTTTTTTGCAATTTTTCAGATACCCTGCATTGGCAAAAAAAAAATGTTTTAAAAATAAATCAAGAAGAAATGAAAGTAAGTGAATTAGATTACACTTAAATGAACACTATGACTTTTACCTCGTGCCCAATGCCCTCTTCCAATGAGTCTTGTCCCATATCCTTTGGCACTGAGTCTTGTCCCATATCCTTTGGCACTGAGTCTTGCTCAATATCCTCTGGCACAAAGTCTTGCCCAATTTCTTCTGGCACTGAGTCTTGCCCAATTTCATCTGGCACTGAGTCTTGCCCAATCTCCTTTGGCACTGAGTCTTGCCCAATCTCCTCTGGCGCAAAGTCTTGCCCAATTTCCTCTGACACTGAATCTTGCCCAATTTCCTCTGGCACTGAGTCTTGCCCAATCTCCTTTGGCACTGAGTCTTGCCCAATCTCCTCTGGCGCAAAGTCTTGCCCAATTTCCTCTGACACTGAATCTTGCCAAATTTCCTCTGGCACTGAGTCCTGCCCAATCCCCTTTGGCACTGAGTCTTGCCCAATATACTCTGGCACTGAGTCTTGCCCAATATCCTCTGGCACTGAGTCTTGTCCAATATCCTTTGGCACTGAGTCGTGTCCAATATCGTCTTGCACTGAATCTTGCCCTATATCCTCTGGCACTGAGTCTTGCCCAATCTCCTTTGGCACTGAGTCTTGCCCAATATACTCTGGCACTGAGTCTTGTCCAATCTCCTCTGGCACTGAGTTCTGTCCAATATCATCTGGCACCGAGTCTTGCCCAATCTTCTCTGACACTGAATCTTGCCCTATATCCTCTGGCACTGAATCTTGTCCTATATCCTCTGGCACTGAGTCTTGTCCAATCTCCTCTGGCACTGAGTCTTGTCCAATCTCCTCTGGCACTGAGTCTTGTCCAATATACTCTGGTACAGAGTCTCGACCAATCACCTCCTGCAGTGACTCTTGAACAATCACCTCCTGAAGTTGGTCCTGAACAATCTCCTCTTGAACAATTTCCCCCTTTAGTGACTCTTGCCTGAACTCTGCTGGCTGTGAGTCACTCTGCTGCATGACCAAATCTTTAAAGACAGACTAGTTTGATACTAAAATCTAGAGTTGTAAAATTTGAAGATTTTTGTTCACTGGTTTTAAAATTCCTTATTATCTGATTGAGTATCTGGTTACTCATATAGTTTCCTTAAGAAATTCTTAACAACCTTGGTCATGTTATTTTTTAGTAGAAAATTTGTTGATTTTTTAAGATTATATTTGGTCTCATGTTTTATTTGCCAATGGATTATGAAAATAAAAAGAAAAAACTTCAGAAAAGAAATTTATGTTAAAAGATGAATTATGTGCAAAAATGTCATATTAAGGTAATACACAATAGATATGGCCAAAATTTTCTTCAAATTGATATGGGTAAACTTGAGTACAATATGATGTAAAAATGGAATATAAATAGCCCCAGAATTGAAAATTCACATGTAAATATGCTATACTTTAAGTTCTCTTGAAAGAAAATTTATCATTCATTTTTTTCGAAAAATCTACAGATTGATTGAAATGGATCACAGATTACATGTATAATGTGACAAAATACGGAAAATTGAACCCAATAGTTTCAGATATTTTGGCGATATAAAAATGGAAAAAAAAAAAAAAAAACTAAAAGATTCAATAAATGATGTCACAATATTCGACCTTTGACCTCATGATATGACCTTGACCTTTATCAAACGTAAGAATAGGTTGCCAATGGGCCACACAAGTGTACCTGACTCAGTATGGCCATGCAACAAATATTTATATGTAAAACTTTGATTTCCCGTTGTGACCTCATCTTATCCTAAGGTGTCATGATTTGAAGAAACTTGAACTTAAAATTACCACAAAACAACTTTACAATGAACAATTTCAATGGCAGTACATTTAGAATATACAATGTATAAGGGCCAGGTTGAAGTAGGTCTACATTAGGCTTAAGAGAAATAGAATGCCTGATTCACTATAGTGAACCCAGAGCTGACCCCACATGAATGTACAGGTAACCCAGAGTTTAAGACTAAGCCCCTTTAACCTAATTCAAGTGTTGGCTTATCCCAAATATTGCTTAGTCCGACCAATTTCTTTGAAACCTGTAGTGTCCAGATTAAACAAATTTTACTGTATATATTACTGAGCTAGGTCAAAGTTAACATATAATTTTACTTACCAGACTGAAACACCACTCTACCAATATCCAATGGCAATTTTTTAAGCAGCACTCTGCATTCTTTTTTCTACAAAAAAGTCATAAAATAATGCTGATTATAATAAGACATTCTTAAGGACATACTAAACATGCTCGATCATTTAAGCAACTTCGGCACTGCATGCTAGACTCCAGGAGACTATGAGATTTTAATGTTCCCATATGCGAATTTTTCAATAACAATATATTACAGAACCTTGTAGAAAGGGAGAAAATTGTTTATGCCCCCGTATAGAAAATTCAGGGGGAATATATAGTTTTTGCCCTGTTTGTCCGTCTGTCTGTCTGTTTGTCTGCAAAAACTTTAACACTGCCCATAACTTTTGATTGTTTGGAGCTATGGCTTTCATATTTCAAATGTGTATTCCTTGTGACAAGACCTTTCTTTGAGTACCACCATATTTGACCTTTTGACCTTGACCTTGGAAGTTGACCCAGTTTTGCAAAATTTTATCCAACTTTAACCTTAGCCATAACTTTTGAACAATTAATGATTTCATACTTCTCATGTGTAATCCTTGTGACAAGTCCTTCCTTTGGATACAAACAACTTTGACCCTTTGACCTTGACCTTGGAGTTTGACCTACTTTTGAAAAACTTTAATATTGGCCATAACTTTTGAATGATTGGTGCTTCAGCTTTCATACTTCACATATGTAATCCTTTTGACAAGACCTTTCTTAGGATACCAACAACTTTGACCCTTTGACCTTGACATTTGACCTTCTTTTAAAAATCTTTAACCATAGCCAAAACTTTGGGACCATTGGTGCTAGGCATTTCATACTTCACATATGTAATCCTTGTGACAAGACCTTCCTTTGGATACCAACAACTTTTACCCTTTGATGTTGACCTTGGAGTTTGACCTACTTTTGAAAAACATTAACCATGGCTATAACTTTGGAATAGTTGGTGCTAGGCATTTTATACTCCATATATGTAATCCTTGTGACAAGACCTTCCTTTGGATACCAACCTTGACCTTGGAGTTTGACCTACTTTAGAAAAACTTTAATCTTGGCCATAACTTTTGAACCGTTGGTGCTAGGGCAAAGCAAAGTCTCTAATAAATGTGTTCATCTTATTTCTCTATCTTTCTTTTTTTTCTTAGAAACCCAAACAGCCAGCAGATGTGAGTATCTATATGCAAAGTAAGAACATCACCAATATGTGACTTATTTTGGGTAAATTCTATCTATAGAATTCTGTACCAACTGTCTTATGTACAATCTTGAGCAAAATTCAATGGTTTCTTGTCATCTGTGACTGTTTAATTTATATTTAAGTTGCTTGCAGCAGCTTATTAAAAAAAACATAAATTAAGTATTTAGAGACCAACCTATAAACCCTAAATTTAAAGGAGACCACTTCTGTGAAGTAAATTAGGGAGAAGTTTTGAAATGCTGTCAAACTTTCCACTTTTACTTTCAAATTGACATTCTTGTTAGAGAGCACTTTGAATACTAGTTCACTGAAGAATTTTCTACTCAACCTATTTTTAACATACCGAAATCATCAAACTTTCACCCCTTAATATAACCACATTTACAATATATTGGCTAAAGATTAAATGGTATGGAAACAAAATGCTTTCATGATAAAACCCCTTTGCTTGCAGTATATCTAAGCTACACAAAACTAGTCAGAATAAAAGCAGAGCTTTGTAATTTAAGCAAATGATGAAAACTTCTCCTTACTACCAATTACATAGTAAATTTCTTACTTGCAAGTCCTTTATGATTCTGGCAGTTTCATCTTGTCTATCCTGACTGATTTGACCCTGTATAAGAAAAAAATTAAACACAACATATGCATATCATTTTTTATTTTCAGAAGATAATCACCTAACTTCTTAATTTATTATAATTAATATATCTGCTGTGACACACATATTGTAAGAGTCCAGAGATATGGCAGATTGGTTTATACAGTAATTGAACTTGAATATAGTTCACATTTGTAGGAAAGTTGAGATAAGCTTGTATATGTGTATTTACTAAACATTGCAGAAATATGCATGATTTATGTATTTCATGTAGTTGACAAGTGATTATTGACAATTTTAAGTGATTCGTATGTGTTGAAATAGTTTGTGTACATGATTATACTTTTAAAAAAAAAGGGGGGGGGGGAGGGGGGCATCCGGAATTTCAATGAACATTTTCTATTCTCCAACATTTTCCAGGTTGGGTTTCTGAATTTAGACCTAAGAATGACTTTTTAAATTTTATTTTAAGAAGAGCCAAAGGTATTTCTTGCACATCTTCAAATTGTAGAAATTTGATGCATGTTGGATTTCTGGTAAAGAGTTGAAAGATTTGAGAATGATTGTATTTGAGATTGTTTCAATTAGATTTCGGTAATTTACACGACAAGCAGTAAATCTAGTCCTCCCGACTCCCGCCTCTCTTGGTTTTCTATTACTGCTCATTCTGTTGAAAAGAATCACTTAAAACTTGTCAGGTACATTTTTTGCTTTAAAATACATTCATGCATACATAATTATGATAACAAGGCAATCTTTAAAAAAAAATGTTTGATTGCCCTCTCTCGAATGACTGGCTAAAAATGGCCCGACTCAAAACTTTTTTTTTAAACCTTCAGGAAACAACTATTTTTTTATGCATTCAGGAAAACAGATTATGAAAAATTCAGCATTTATTTGAAGTTTTTCTCTGAAAAAAAATCCCACCTACCTACTGACCCAAAGTTATCATCCTGAGTCAGGAGAGGGCAAACAAACATTATTTATAAAGTTGGCCCAATGTTACGTATGCCAAATTAAGGTCTTTTGATTTCCGACTCCCAAGGAAAATAAATCTGGATTGCGATTTTTCATTAACATTCCCTCTGTGATCGAGAGCTCTCGAGTTCAAATCTCGGCGGCAACTGACCTAATAAAAAAAATGGGTAGCAACTGTTACTTCGCCATGTGCTTGGCACTTTGCAGTGAAAGTTGCAGGTCTTTCACATGAGTCCTTAAAAACTGATATATATATGGTGACATCTCTATTTGAGTGAAAAATTCATACAATCAATCCAAAAACATTGAAATACAGTACTTAGTTATTATAATAAAAGTAGAAACTAAAACTGATCAATTTATTACATAATAAAAGCCACCATTCGTAATATTTTGATGATTTTTTGTGTTTCTGTGAATGAAGTTCAACATACGAGGGTTGTTAGAAAAGTTCGCTGACACATTGATTTACGGAAAACATATTATGTACTGTGAAGTATGACTTATGTATGATAAAATTCTTTTGTTTATTAGTATGTAAAAAAAAAAGGCCTGTTTACTAAAATTTTGAAAAATTTACAACAATTTTTATTATGCGGTTATAGGATTCACGGAGCAATCAGTTGACGTTAAGTGACGTGACAATCAGATTTCAGACCCGTTAAACTTTTCCACAGTTCTAAATACCTTTCATTTCTTTCGACTTTTCTTGTCTTTTTTCTACTTAAAAGTTAAATATCTATATAAAAACATGTTACTTTTCTTCTATAATGCCTTTTGTGCTGTTTCGGATATTAGTGAGGTTTTAAAATAATAGACTACGCAGTTAAAAGATCAGGTATAGAAACAATGCAAAATCCATAGGCGCAACGTCCATGCGATAAGTGGGGTATTGAGGTATCGATGAAGTTGATCATTAAAAATGTTACTCCTTCCATTATTATAAAGCTACTACCATTTGAATACTTTTGTCATTTGTACGTGTAGGCATTTCTAGCAACATCTAGAAGCGTTTTAGTCTAATTTTAGACATTTTCCTGTCTGCACAAAAAAATTTTAGTAGCTTGGTGCTCCATGACGTTCAATGATGTTGAAATTCTTAGCTTTGTTTTTACGCGTTGATTATTTATAAATGGCAATAAAACAGTCATACACCCTCCAATTTAATTCAAAATTTCTGAAACTGACGTTTTATGAATACTATAGCGACAGGTAAATTATCATAATTCTTTCTGTGCTACAACTGTGCAATTTTTTATTTCAATAAAAAGTCTATGTTATGTAAACGTGCCAAAATTAGTAGCATGCTTTTTGAAGCATGTTTTATCAAAATAATATAACTGTATATTTTTTATAATGATCACCAGAAAACACGAAATCTTTGTATATTTATTGGAAAATAGGTAAAGTTTTTATCTGGAGAGTTTAACCGGTTTCGTGGAAATAGCGCGCTCACAATAGAACTTGTCCGCGAACTTTTCTAACAACCCTCGTAGTTAATGTGTCTGAAAAGTTTGAATCGAATCTGTTTTGCGATAAGGAGAATATCAACAAAAAATATTTATCTGAGAGAGTAAGGAGTTGGGAGGATTAGATTTACCACTTGCAATTTACACATTTAGCCAAAGAAGCAAATTTATTCATAAATTTTGCTGTGGTTTTATAACTGAAATTCAGACTTGTGGGAAAATTTGGTTATGGACAGATAGATGTACTGATGACTTAAGACAGAATGAGAGAGAGTTTAGTTTTTTTAATTTTTATTTAAGAGATAATTATTATTATAAATTGTAAAACTGTCCCGTAACAAACATTCTTACAAATACTCATGAGCAGCTCATGAGACTTACATGAGAATCTAGTAAGAAATGTATGCAAATTAGGTAGAATTGGATTTTGCTTATGTGCAGATTGTTAGTCTCTGTTAGGGAGGAAAATATACTAACCAAAAATAATGCTCACTTGGATGCTCATGAGCAAAAGTCTATTCAAAGTGCTCACGTAGGAACACAGCCTTATATAAAGATATACCATTGGTAGTAATATTTTCTAAGTTCAATTTTCTTACATGAGCAAGAGGTTAGGAAATTGGCATACTGTATAGGGGATTAATTTCACGGGTTGTAATTTTCACGTTTTTCTCTCCTCGGACACGATCACGGTTTGTTGAATTCGCGGAATCGGTATATGATAAAAGTTACTTCCTTTGTCTTTATCCGTGTAATCCATAGTATAGCTAGAACGACATTTATCAGCGTTATGTATTCACTTCGCGAACAGGGTAGGTTTATATAAAATGATTAGATTTAGTAGTTAATTGATGATTAATTAAAAAAATTTTTTTTTACTATAAACGTCAAATGATTTTCCTACAAGTGCAAGTGTACGTACATCTTTCCGAAGGTATAACACATCGCAGCGAGAAAAAAAAAGACACTAGATGCTAATCAATGTATTAATGTAGGTAGACGTAATGATAGCCTTCCACATCTTCAGCAAGTTCGATAGTTATTCGAATAATATTTTTTAAACCAAAATTTCCATAAAAACTAATACGCATAAGGCTAACGCAGGTAACAAATACACGTGGTAACATTACGCACGGGTTATCAAAACCGATGACCCATGCGTTTTGACTAATGAAACATGTATCTATTATAACAGCTTTTGAACAATAAATACAGGTAATTATATGACAAGTACTATACCCGTAATTACTGAATGACCATGTATTGTATGTATATATACCTATCGTAGTCTATTCTCAAAGGAGATGGGCGAACATAGCGTGCAGAAAGCCTATAGCTTCAGATATATAAAAATCATGTTCAGTTTGTGAATTAAGTATTTAGAGTAAAGTTCTCATTATTGAAATTTATGATATTATGATAAACAAAACTTTTCTGAGGAAAATTTTCTCGGCAAAATTTATTCTTTTATTTAAAAAATTAATATGGTATTCGTGTGGTTCGAACCCTAGCAATAAAAATCCTGAGTATCATTTTCTTTCGAGACTAGCACGCTAACCACTAGACTACATAAGTCCTGATGAAGTGTGGCATTTAAATCATGTTTGTGGTATGACCCTTGACTTAATGGACTTCAAGTATTTCTCGAAAAGCTGCGAATGTTATGTCATAAAAGTATATTTTTAATGTATAGTGGGTTATTGCTCCATATTTTTGGTAACCAAAAAATGTATATTTTTATGCAAACTTTGAGGATTTACTTTCAAAAAGGTAGTCAAAATTTAGTATTACAGGTAGAATCAAAACCAAAGCATTACTACAAGTCTCATTCCTCACGTGAGCATTTCAAATGCTCACGTGAGGAAATACAATACTTTGTCACTCTAGGAGGTCCCAGCTTTCACAAGCATTCATTACATTTGCCCATGTGTTACTGATGATGATAATGATGATACTGACAATGCTTCCTGATGATAACATCACAAATAACTGGGACCAGGCAGGAATTTCTTATCACAGAAAATGAAATTACAAAGAAAGAAAGATATTTAAAATCTTATCAGAAATTATACTGTAGTTTGTAATAAATTGAGGCTGCATATATTGTAGTATTTAAAATATTTTAAAAAATGGCCCTTGAGCTTCTAATCTTCATCCCATCAATTTGTAAATGCTATTATCTAGTTACCTAAACAACCTGCTGTTTCCCCCACAGTTGCTAAAAACTAGGGTTGTATCAATGAGGGCAGTCAATCAGGATTTGTGCACGCTTTCCAGACCAGTTCAAAATTTCAAAACAAAATGTTTAATTGTGAGGTTATGAAAGTATATAGATTTATACAGTAAATCTATACAGTGAAATATGCTTTGGAAAAAGGGTGATAGGAAAATTTCAAAGATTTGCTGGCACTACAGTATGCTGAGAAAAGGATAACTTTGCTTTTATATTATATTCCCCCTCTCCTTAATTTCAGATTACTAATTTTAAAACATAATCTGTTTGTGTTTTAATTATAAGTACAAATTAAGATATAAATGCAGTATGTTATCAGTAGGACTGTGTCAATATATCGATTATTCAATACGTATCGATATTCAGAAATGTATCTTATCCGAAAAAATAACTTCCAATATGTATGGGACAGGCAGTTTTTCTTATAATTCTGTGAAAAAGTTAGGAATTTAAGTTACCAAAGGTTATTTTTAACTGTTATGAATTAAAACTGATCAATAATAATGAAATAAACATTAGGGAGACAGCACATCTTAAATAACTATTACAAAATACATAGACAACTATATTTTTACATGTTAGTTTTTCAGTCATTAAAAGTTTGAATTCGAAGTTTACTTTGTAAAGAAACAATCTCTTACCAGAGGGCATATTATGCCTCGCTACAACACCTCTGTCAACGTCTAAATGCCAAGATTCTTGGCAAAACTTACTCTGACTTATTGCATAACAAATTATAAATTTTAAAGTTATATATTTTAACTTTAAAATTTAAAGAAAAGTTTATGTATGAAAATTAGAAAGAGATATATCTGTATCACCGTATCTTACAAGGGATTATTTCTCGGTGGGATATTGCATCACTCATGTAGACAGTTATGGAGAAGGTGGAAAATTTAAAATGCATTGCTGACAAATATCAACATGATTTAGTTTTTAAAGACAAACAACTTGCAGCATTGACACATATACAGAAAAGTGAAGGTAATATCAGGGACCTAAATAGTATATAGGTCCCTGGTAATACGCTTGTTAATCTTCCTGTGATAAAGGCCACACGTCTCCGCTTTCCGTACTACTTTTTAGACGTTGACAGAGGTATTAGTGGAGCGTAGCGGGAACGATAACTCTGGGTAGAGATTGGTAAAGAAAGTGAGATATAAACTTCCAATTTGGTAATAAAAGACCCAGTTTTTATCAAATTTATGCATTGAAAGAGCTACAAGACTTTTTTAATAGACTTGTTAAAAAATCCAATATATTGCATATCGCTTTATAAAATATTGTATCGTATCGTATCAAAATATTTTGCTCAATACACAGCCCTAGTTATCAGTAATTACAGTATTAATAATATATGAACATGAATTTTCATCATTAGATAATGTACTTAATGTTTATACTGGTAGTTTTGAATATAGGATCATTCATTCCTTAATATATTGCAATTTCTCTATAGATTCTTTTAAGAACTATAACGTAAGTAAGATTAGGTCAAAGTGTACAGCTCAGTGCAGTAATCTATTATAAGCTATTCTTTCAAAAGAAGTTGCTTAACATGCTTAATATTGATGCATATGATTTTTTAAAATAAATTATTGACTGGCACTTCATGACCAACTGAATCATGAAAACTATAATAATTATAAATTCAATTTTTTTGCAGATAGAAGTTGCTGATTGCGGGATCTACAGATTAGTCTGCTACATATAGGTAGAGCTCTGAAGTTGGCACTCATTTAAAGGAAATGCAAGAAAAATGAACTTGATGAAAAGATTATAATTCTTATGACTGCTGGAATTTTTATTATTGCCAAGCATTCAGCAATGTGAGAAAAAATCTACATAGCCTGACATATCAGAGACAACTTTAATCCATCTAGTGCAGTCCAAAACTGTTGACTGGACATTTACATTAGATGTTCTGTAAATCTAATAGAAACCTAATTTTTTAATAATTTATACAATAGTGTGTATAATGTACATGTATAATTAATATTAATACAGAGAAATGTGTTTAATGTAGTATATACTAGTTGTTCATTTAATTTAATTTTTATTTAATTTTAAATTTAGGTGAATTTTAAGTTTGAAAAATGAAGTTCACTGAACAATTATGGTTGTATTTACATGTTGCTCAAGAATATTTTAAATGTGTAATATTAGATGAATCATATTTTAAAATATGTAGTATATATTATATTTGTAATCTAAATTTTATTTTGGTGTTGTTTGATCAAGTGAGCAACTGTTGCACATGAGACTTATGAGCAAAATTCTAGGTGAGCAAAATAATTCCTCACATGAGCAAAAAATGCTCATCTGAGCATTTCAACTTTCACATTTGGTATCAGGTTTTTTGATTCATTTAAAACATAGAGATTTACAAGCTTTTCCTAAAGGAGAAGTTTTACAACAAGATTTGGGAATGCGGGATAGGAGAGATTAAAACCTGAGTAAGAAGAATCTGAGTATTTACAGAATTTTAGTGACTTAATCCTCAAGCTTGAGTTGTAATGCTTGTTAAATTGAGAAGAAAAGCTGGGAGATTTTGTGTACCGTATTTGGCTGAATACGCACTTTTTTCCCAAAATAATTTTCTGTGAGGAAGGGGTGCGCATTTTACACCACAATGGGATTTTGATAGGTTTTTCTTTCATGTGAAACACGGCTATCATACGCACATACTGTAGTATTACCTAGAGACTTGTGCAATTTCTTGCAGTTTATCGCCGTATTTAAAACTTCGGAAAGTTATTGTTGAAATGTAGGCTTGTTAAAAATGTTATATTTATAACCTTTTGATAGTTAAATTAAATTTAAAAGCAAGTTAAAATTAATTTGAGCTGCATGTTCATCGTTTCCGTGTAGGCCGCCATTAACGATGTTATTTATAGATGTTCACACATTCCTTTGCCACATGCTTCCGTAATCATAGTACACTTGTACCTAATCAGTCAGACACCGGTCAAAAAAGTAATAAGTCATTTTTTAATGAAATACAATAAAATAAAATTTATTTTAGGTTTTAAATAACTCAGTGAAAATTCATTTCAACATAAACACCCCTCTATATGTCCCAATGAATGGAAGCCATGTTGTGAACACGTGCGCTTGTCACTTGATAATTACCCCTCAACACCCCTCCAGGCAATTAAATTGTTTACCAACTCCAAAGCATTGTTTTTACAGTTAAAGCACTGATTATTTATTGCCCTTATTAATGGCTTTGATTATTTTCTTTGTTAAAAATCGGGGGTTGGTTTATGATCTTTCGTATGTGATTACGACACATTAAACAGTTAAACGCTTGTTAAATGTAATTTTACTTTATCTTATATCGGCCTCGCAGTGGCGTATTCAGGGGGGTTTGGGGGGGTTCGGGAAAACCCCCCTGCCTTATCAAAAAAAAAAAAAATTTAGAAGTGCCATTTTAACAATATCTTTCATAAGTGAGACTCTATCCAAGCCCATTGTTTTACACAAAGAGGTGAAATATACAGTCACCACGAGAAACCCCTTTCAGCTTGAGCGCACACAATACAGGTAATCAACAGTACAGAGATCATGATAGTCCGTGCAGCTAGTGATGACACAAGGTCATACACAAAACTGCACATAGTTATTACGTTATGTTTTGGTATTGGTTAAGTAATATTCTTTCATGAATTTTTATTCTTCGATAATTGAATGTTACTTTATTGAACTACTTGAATAAACTGTGATTATTAGCAAATTACCGAGATTTTCAAAAGTTCAGAACACCGCTTGGTAAAATTTTCTGCTGCGTATAATACAACCGAACTGCATTTTTCCCCCAGTTTCAGGCTCAAAAAGGGGGGTGCGTATTTTACACCAATGCGTATTATATTCGGCCAAATACGGTATTAATAAATTAAGTGTAACAAAGAGAGAGTGGGTTAATAATAGGAGGAATAGGTTTGGGGCAGTGGTGAGATATCTGAGGCTTGTGATTAAACGGAGATAACTTACTGTTGAGAAATAAGAATTTAAGTGTTTTGAATTTTCTTTTGTTTGTTGTATAATGTCCCTCTCAAGAAATTTTACTCATATGGAGATGCATGCCACTACCGGTGGATGACTACAAATTTTAATCTATATTTACTCAGCACTCAGGGCCATTGAACAGTGAGGGATCTTTTTGTGCCAATACCTACTCGACATGAGACCTTCGTTTATATGATCGGTTACTTCGTCCCACAGTGGATTTGAACCCGGGACATAAGGATCAACTCCTATTTTGAACCACTGTGCTATACAAGCCTTCCTGAGCTCAGGTTGAGCTGTGTAATGCAAGCCTTGTCATGAAAGATAAGATAAACCCTAGAGAAATGGTCTCAAAGAAGAGAAGAGAACGACTGTTACAATATGTAGAGTACAGTAATGTTATAAAGACTTTAAAACAGTTGATTGATTATAGACTATGTTGTACATTCCACAGTTATACAATTTCACATTTATAGCCCCTTAATGATATTTACTGGGAAAGCATAACATTCTAATGCATATTTCAACTCTTTTTTGATTTTTATAGAAGTTATATGAATTAGCTAGCCAGCATTCAACATTTTGAGAAAAACTGATGAGATGTTGGACTAAGTTACAATGTGTTTGTGACAGGTTAAATTGACTTGCATGAATAACAAGAAGTCTAGTTCTGTAAGCCAATGCTCATTAGTAATACCCCACTCTGATGTGAATATACTCTCTAATGTTGATAACGAATTCATACAAAAATGAATCCCACCATATGACATGCCTTAAGAAAGATTGTGCTAAAATCTCAAGCATCTGCGGTGAGTAGTTGCTGAGAAAACTGTGACGGAAATTTGATACCGACACATAATAAACACTAAGTAGACACTGGATTTGAACAAAAATGAATCCCCCCATCATGTGTCCATATGGCATGCCTAAACAAAAACTGTGCTCACATTTTAAGCATCTGCAATAAGCTGAGCAGCTGCTGAGAAAACTGTGACGGAAATTTGAACAAGAGGCCCATGGGCCACATCGCTCACCTGAGTAACTTTGGCCATGCTGTTCATTACCAGACTTCCCCCTTTGTAATACCTATTATGGCCCCGCCCTACCCCCGGGGGTCATGATTTGAACAATTTAGAATCTACACTACCCCCGGATGCTTCCACATAAGTTTCAGCTTTTCTGGCCCAGTGGTTCTTGAGAAGATTTTCAAAGATTTTTCCTATATATTTCAATGTAAAACTTGTATTCCCTATTGTAGCCCTGCTCTACCCCCAGGGGTTATGATTTGAACAACTTAGAGTGGATGTACACTACTTGAGGATGCTTCCACATAAGTTTCAGCTTTTCTGGCTCAGTGGTTCTTGAGAAGAAGGTTTTTAAAGATTTTTCCTATATATTTCAATAATATATCCCCTCTCATTCGGAGTGGGGGTATAATAAGAAGTGCTTACTTTTTTCCCTTTTACTTAAGTTGAAATATACAAAAATAATTACAGCTGCATTCAGTTGCAAGAAGTTGAGGAAAAAATACCTGCTTCCTCCAAGGAAGATCTGGCACACCATAATCATATCTTAACTCTTCTCCAATTTTTATTTTTCTTTTTGCAAAAAGAGCTAAATGAGGTTTTCCTTTACTGGATAAACATTTCATTGTGGCATTCTGACGAACATCATCAGGCCCTGCATCATTGGCAAATCTGCCTCTTCTAGATGATTCCGTTGCATCCAGACTGTTAATTTAAAACAAGTCATTTTTTTAAATTATATCATTATGTGCATTTTATGTCAATAAAAAAATATACCAGCCCTTGTTCTAAATTTGGTGTCTTGAATACAAATGAGATTTTTTGCTGTATTCCCTAGTGAAACCAGTGTATTGATGTCCCTCACAGAAAGGAATCTTAAGAACTAAGATATTGAGCAATCAATACCTTCCTTTGCCTAGTACTGTGAAATCACAAATTTTGGCAGGGGGTTTTATTTTTGTAAAATGTTTTGAGGTATGAAGAAACACACAGATTCATGTCCACTTTGAAAAGTAAAATTTAATGTATATAGATGTTTAATATTTCTACAACCGTGAAATAAAACCCCCCTAACTAATATTTTTTTCCTCAAGCCTTACAAATTTGACCCCCCAAAATATATGATTTTACAGTATATATGTTGTTTGGCCCTTGACTTTGAATTTATGACTGAAAAGTCAATAGAGGTCATTTCATTCTTAAGGAGTTTTTTTGTTTGCTTTTATTTTTATGTCTCTTCAAGATTTGTTTTGCTCATAATTAGAAGCCTCCACTTGCCCAGTGGAGGTCTGAAAATTTAGAGAAGTGAGGAACCTTTTTTGTGCTAGCATGCACCTACTGCAGCATGGGAACCTCGATGTCCTGGCATTATTCAAGAAAGCTTTAACTATACAGAAAACACTCATAATGCTTAAAACTACAGTACTTCCCACAGTCTGATTAAAACCAGCCCCCTTCTTTCACTCATCGAGTGAAAGGAGAGTTTCACCTTTCACTCATCGAGTGAAAGGAGAAGGGGGCTGTTTTTAATCAGACTGTACTTACCAGTACTTCTTGCTGTCCCAGACAAAAAAGTATATATAACTTCCTTTACTGGCGGGGTAAGAATTCTCACGCCTGATCCCCTCTTTGCGACTGATGAGGTCCCCTGCGTACTCCAGAATAAACTCTCCTTGCTGATAAGCCTTCTCAGCATATAAACCCTTTCCTAAAAAATTAACAACACCTTTCAGTGAACTTGGCATTAAGAATTGCAATTGCACTGCTGGCAAATTCCATGATGTGCATCAGCATCACAGGCACCTGACGAATGGATGGTGTAAACCCCCCTCCCCCCTAATTTTCATTAGACACAAAAACTTATTAAAATTACATGAATTTCTAGTCTTTCATTTCTATACTATATTTTGATATCTGATATCATTTTCCGCTTTTTTGAAGTTTTAAAGCTTGGCCTTGTATAGTATATAAAAATACTAAAGGTATTAAGAAACAAGAGGCCCATGGGCCACAATGCTCACCTTAGTAATTTTGGCCCTGCTGTTCTTCACCTGATTTCCCTCTTGTAATACCTATTGTGGCCCTACCCCCGGGGGTCATGATTTGAACAATTTATAATCTACACTATCCAATGATGCTTCCACTTAAGTTTCAGCTTTTCAGGCCCAGTGATTCTTGAAAAGAAGATTTCAAAAGATTTTCCTATATATTTTAATGTAAAATATACATTTTGCCTCCCTACCCCTGGGAGTCATGATTTGAACAACATAGAATCTACACTACTCCAGGCTGCTTCCACAAAAGTTTCATCTTTTCTGGCCCAGTGGTGTTTGAGAAAAAGATCTTAAAAGATTTTTCCTATGTATTTTAATTTAAAAATTGGATTTCCTAGTGTAGCACCGCCCTACCCCGTGGGTCATGATTTGAACAATTCAGAATCTACACTACTTAAGGATGTTTCGATCCACATAAGATTCAGCTTTTCTAGCCCAGGGGTTCTTGAGAAGATTTGTAAAGAATTTTTTTTCTATATACTTCAATATAAAATGTTGATTCCCTATTGTGGCCCCACCCTACCCCCGGGGGTCATGATTCTATATACATTATCCCAGAATGCTTCCACATAAGTTTCAGCTTTTCTGGCCCAGTGGTTCTTGAGAAGAAGATTTTTCCTACATATTTCAATGTAAAAATTTGATTCCCTAATGCGGCCCCACCCCAAGCATGGGGATCATTCAGATTTTATCCTACATCTCAATGTAAAAATTTGATTCCCTATTGTGGACCTGCCCTTCCCCTGGGGGTCATGATTTGAACAATTTAGAATCCACACTTCTTTAGGATGCTTCGAAATTTGTTTCAGCTTTTCAGGCCCAGTGATTTTTGAGAAGATTTTTTCTACATATTTCCATGTAATGATTGGATTCCCTATTGTGGCCCCAACCTACCCCTGCGGGACATGATTTTAACAATTTAGAATCTACACTACCACAGAATGCTTCCACATAACTTTCAGCTTTTTTGGTCCAGTGGTTCTTGAGCAGAAGATTTTTTATGACCCTACCCTATTTTTGTCTTTTCTTGATTATCTCTCCTTGGAAAGGGGCTTGATCCTCCATTTTAACAATTTAAATTCCCCTTTACCCAAGGATGCTTTGTACCAATTTTGGCTAAAATTGGCCCAGTGGTTCTTCAGAAGAAATTGAAGGGTTACAGACGGACGATGGACAACGAGTGATCAGAAAGCTCAGAGAGATGTTGTTTTACATGCCTCTTATGCAAATTTGGGGCAAATAAATCATTTTGACCAGGCATGACTGTAAGAGGCTTGTAAAACATCTCCCTGAACTACATCTTGCATAAATTTCATTGGTTATGTTGTATTAAAATTGAAAATCTCCATTGAAGCAGGACACCCTGTGTATTTACACGTTTTTGTGTCTAATAATAATTCTCAGAAGCTAGGGGTGGGGTTTACTGGGTTTACACCATCCATTCGTCAGGTGCCTCTGTCAGCATATCATGGAATATAGCCAGCAGGCAAATGCAATTCTTAATGCCAAGTTCACTGAAAGGTGTTGCTTAATTTTAATATCTTTTTCTAGCATTTATTTTGAAGACAAGAACTGCACAAACATGAATAATAAATAAAAAACTACAATAGCAGAACAATTGAAAATGTAAATACATGACTAAATGTAGTTACAATTACTGTAAAATCATTTGAATTCATAGGTAACGTTTTTTTTTTTACAGGTAATTTTTTATCAGTTCTTGTTGACGTTGATTTATGGGAAAATCATATATTTAGCAGAATAATCAATGAATATGTTTAAAAATTTATTGTCCATAAGAATATAAATCTATGGGTAAGAGTAACAATGAAGTCCACAATCATTGGTCACCATGTACAATGATGATTCTACAGTATTTGTACCTTTTAGCTCCCTTAAAGAAAAAAATAATGTTATATAATAGCTGCATAATGTTAACATATAGCTGCATAATGTTAATAAAAATAAATGTTATCTGATTACGGTATATTGTTAAATGAATAACAGGTACAGATCATATGGTTTTGGATTTGGAACCTTAATTGGTTATGGTTTTGGATTTGGAACCTTAATTGGTTATTTCAAGTGATAAACATTTTCAAACATGAAATAAAGTTTTCTCAGAATTGAATAGGCCAAAAATTTTAAAATGCAGAAATAATTTCAATTTTACATTAACTATGTGCAAAACGTAATAAACAAGGAAAAAATAACATCACAATCATCAATAATTGTCATATCTTTTTAGCATTCCCAGTTTCCTTGTACAAGATTTTATTTCAAAACACTCCTCTGCGTTTTTTCCATTGACATGAATTGGATATAGTTGATTTCCAATTATCCTCATTTTTTTTTCTCATTAAATTGATGAAGACATTTTGTTAAAATAATTGTTAAACTAAAAATTCTGGTAGCACTTCACTATGCTTGTACAAATTGAAGGTAAGAATTCTGCCACTTCCATAAACTCTTATTTGTCATTTTGTGTTTTTCTTTGTAGTGCTTACATGACAAAAGCAGAGAATGAGGAGTTCATTTTTGTCTACATATTTTGCATCCATAATTGCGATAGGCATGTTATGTAAGAACGAATATAATATCAGAAGATAAAGCTATGTGATCAAACCTCCGATAACAAGCACTGTGTAGAAAATGGTCCATTGTCCTTGTTGTTTGATAGAATGGTGTTTTTGATATAAAATGTCACAACTTGTTCAGTACTAACAAAGAAATCACACCGATGGTAAGTAAATATATCAGCTTAAAACTTAATGAGCAAATGTTCATCCATCATCATGTGAAAACTATTATGAGAGTTTCTTCTGTTGCTTGCCTTGCAGTTCAAAGTGCTATAATGTATGGTACTGATGTGTAGTGATAGTCAATAGTACTTCAACACATGCATGCGTATTTAACTTCAGTCTGTCCCAACTGTGGCTCATCTCTATCGAGTTCCTGTAATCTCTCCATGCTCTATTCAGAAAGTCTACGTAAGTTTCTGGGAAAAGTCTGCCTAGAGCTGCTACCACTACCTCCAGTAAGCCACAGTACAATGTTCACCTATAAACACTAGTGTATCCTCATAATGACTTCAGCTTCCGCAAACCCTCAAGCACTTCAAGTTTTCTATGGGACTTCTTGAGTTTTCCAAATTTCATATATAGACTGGATTTGCACGCCAAAGTCCTTTTTTCACACACAAGATATTACTTTGGGGATCCTAAGAAGTATTATACAGTGACGTCATCTAATGTTCGAAGTTTAAATTGATGTCAAAGTACGCTCACTCTCACAGTGACCATATCAGTAATCTACTCCACTAAAGAAATATCACTGGCAAGTATATATGCCATATTGAACACTTAAGAGTCTATTTTTCTTGAGATCATTTTCTTCAAGGATTTTACGGAACTCTCCCAGCTGGGTTGGACAGGCTTGTCTATATGGGTTTAACTTAATCATGTTAATGTGGTATTTGTTTTAGTGAATTCTCTGAGTCCCAGTGAAAACAAGCTTTTTTGTATTGCAACTTTTAATATTTGCTCTAATCTTGTAGTCACTCTTCATCAACTACAAGTCTAGCACAACCAAACAAGTTCCTCACAAGCACCAACAGACAACACTAATTGATTAAACTAACTGGGTATGAAACACAGTAAAGCATGGCTTCGGTAAATGCACTTATTATAAATTCATGCTTTACAGCAAAGGGATTGTCATTCCTGCACTTTTAAAACATACACCAACTATATATTATGAACTTAACAAATTATATATTATATACAACAAAATATAATAAATTCAAATTGATAGTCCTTTGCACTTTGCTATAAGTGTGGTTTCCTTTTTCCATGACATATTACTCTATGTTAAAACTTTAAATATTATTTGAATTTTCAAAACCATGTTCAATAGTGTTATTACACTAAAAGTCTCATAAATGAAACTACTGTTTCATCTTTTAACCTATACAGTTACATATATCCTTACAGAGAAAAAAACAATAGATACTTATAAGTCTTTTATAAGCCATTATAAGCAACTTATAAGTCAGCTAAAAGTTTTGAAATTCACTTGTAAGTGTACTATAAGACATGACTTATAAGTGAATATACATGTACTTGCATTTATAAGCAAAAATGGCTAATACTTGGTTTATAAGTTGCTAATAGGTCAAGCATCTCATTTGCATATAAAACCCTAATGAGTCACCTCTCAGTCACTTATAAGTTAAATGTATCAGTGAAGTATAACTCCAGAATAAACAAATAAATCACTTATAAGTCACTTATCAGAAATTTCTGTAATTTATTATAGGGATGGGTATCACCAAAATTTTTTTATCGTGATATATCATGATTTTTAAACAAGAGGCCCATGGGCCACAGCGCTCACCTGAGTACCTTTGGCCCTGCTGTTCTTCACTAGACCCCCCCTTGTAATACTTATTGCGGCCCTGCCCTTTCCCCATGGGACATAATTTGAACAATTAAGAATCTACACTACCCAAGGATGCTTCCACATAAGTTTCAGCTTTTCTGGCTACGTGGTTCTTGAGAAGAACATTTTTAAAGATTTTGCCTATATAATTCAATGTAAAACTTTGATTCCCTATTGTGGCCCCACCCTACCCCGGGGGCCATGATTTGAACAATTTAGAATCTACACTACCCAAGGATGCTTCCACATAAGTTTTAACTTTTCTGGCCCAGTGGTTCTTGAGAAGAAGATTTTTTAATGACCCCACCCTATTTTTGTCTTTTCTTGATTATCTCCCCTTTTAAAGGGGGGGGGGGGGGTGGCCCTTCATTTTAACAATTTAAACTCCCCTTCACCAAAGGATGCTCTGTACCAACATTGGTTAAAATTGGCTCATTGGTTCTTGAGAAGAAGTTGAAAATGTGAAAAGTTTACAGACAATGGACAGACAGACAGACAGACAGCTAGATGGATGGACAATGGACAACAGGTGATCAGAAAAGCTCACTTGAGCTTTCAGCTCAGGTGAGCTAAAAAATATCATGATAAAATCATTATATTTTTACACATACTATTTACTATAATAATACTTTTTAATGAATTTCATTAATTTTTCTAACAAATATAGTGTGTAAACATAACTTCACTTTTTTTTCATTTTTAATCAGTATGTTTAAATTATAAAGCATGTTTGGATGCTAGGATATGCTGTTGTTTTTTTACTGTTTTACAACTTTTTTTTTACAATTCCTGTAATTGTAATTCAAGAGTTTGAACAAAAGAATTTCTGGAATTAATAATTGCATACTAAATACTGGTATCTTAGTCTCCTTATCAAGATACATACATATCGTGCAATAAAAAATCACGATATACTGGTATACTGATAAAATCACACATTCCTAATTTAACATTAATTTCGTTTGTAACACGTCATTTTACTGAATAAAAAAATTAATCTATATAGTATAACCTGTGTTGCCTAGTACGTCACAATGATTTAAGTTAAAAACATTAATGCTCTAACTTGACGTTACATTTGAAATATACACATTTCAAAGACATTTTTGAAGGGGAAATAGTCTTTATTTTCTAAATTTAATGATGGAAAATTAAATCATAAGGAATGAATTTAATAGCTACCCAAGTTATACTGGTATAACCTGGGTTTGAACAGTTTACGCTTTTTTATAAACCGCTTTGTAGTTTATAAAGTGTTAACTGTCCCAACCCAGGTTATACAGTATAACTTGGGTAGCTATTATATTCATTCCTTAAATAACTTGCATTTTGGTCAATAAAACTTATTATTTGAATACAAAGAATAGTTCATTATTAATTGATTTATTAACTTAAAACATGTGTCAAAAAGTTAATTGCTTTTTTTACAAGTCTTTTCATAAGGGGGGTGGAAAAATTTATCCTTTAAAATCAGGCCTTAAAGCATTACTAATTTTTCAAATATGCATGGAAATGGATAAATGACCCTTGAATATTTCCGTATGTTAAACTTCTGTAAAATTCAATGTATAAGATTGATAAAATACATTTTTTTAATTTGTAATATCATTTAAAATCATTAAAAAATATGTCCTTTTTTGCTGTTTTTTTGTCTGTAAACATTTGTTCCTCTTCTCCTGCGAACCGCAAAAAGTTTTGGTATGAATTTGTGAAATATAATATGCAATAATACTTGTAAAAGGGGATTTTTGTTTCATGGGGGGGGGGGGGGGGGAGATTTATTAAAAATATTTTCCGTTTTTTTGTTGACTTCTGTGTGAAAAACACAAGTTTTACTAAAATTATAGATTTTCTCTCTTTATTTTCCAAAATAAGTTATGTTTTATGAAAATTCACATTAAATATCGATATAAATATGAAAAATCATTCAAATATGTTGACTTTTGAAAAATGACTTGGAGGTAGGCAGCAGAACAATTACTATCGTTCGCAGTTCTTACTTTTTTATTCGCATTATCTCTTTTTTCTTATGAATATGCAAGACAGTATCATGCTTTATTTCTTTCTCATGTAATTTATTAAAATTTTGTCTTGTTTGTAAATTACTGTAAATACCAAATAGCAATCTCATGCAAGACTGTGTGCTTACAAAAATTTCATACTCCTAGGCCTGTTACATTAATGTACTCATGTTAGTACTGTATTATTAAAGATTATATACAGCATGTATGAAAGTGTTGTCTTATCGAGACCAAATAAAATTTTTGTAAAAATAACATTCTTTTCATAGACAATCAGTATAGTACATAAATGCAATACATACAGTGTTCTGTTGAAGTAATTGTATATGACAATATATGGTTTATATGTATATATGTAAGAAAGAATACAATGAGGTCAGGAACATTCCAGCTACCATGTTGTTCTCTACATCTTTTTACTATCTATACTGACTGCACTACAATGTGACAGCAGTTGTATTGTGTTAAACTTATGAAAATATGATATTTAAAAAAGAAAAAGCAAAAGAATGAAGGATTATATAATATTTCAAGAAGTTGGCTGCTAAAATATATGAACTTGTAAGTTCATTTTTCCAACAATCTTCACCAATTTATAAGTTTCATAAATATATTTACATACACTTAATTAAAATTATCTTGTAAAGTATTTCTTACAGACCCAAATTAATATCCCCTAATTTCAGTGAAAGCAGGGGAAAATGTGAAATATCAGTATTTGTCTTGTAAGCATTAAATTTCAGGTCATATAGGAAGTTATGATAAGATATTTTCATCCACTGAATTTCCTTCATTTCTGAAGAAAACCATTGTTGTTCATCAGCCAGTAAATGCCACTAATAGCAAACCACCTGTATAGATTTCTTGTCATAATTAGCAGTGGCTCTTCCATCAATGAAACAAACAATGCATGATGTACATATCAATAATACAATATTTAAGCTACTTTATATCCTACTTTACATGATTTCTTAATTATTACTTATACATAAATAAAAACAATAAAATGTCTTCGAAAGTTTCTTTCTTTGTTAGTATGGGAATAAACATTGCAGCTTTTGCAGAAAAAATATACATAACCCAGCTTACTTGGGTTAAATATGTATTTTCTCTGCAACAGCTGCAACATTAATTCCCGCACTAACAAAGAAAGCATTTTATTGTTTAAAAATTTTGATGCAAATTTAACTTTAATTCTTTTCATTATACATTTGTAAGATATGGGCCAGCAATGAAAGGGTTAAACACACAGAATGTATGAACTTATATGTCCTTGACTTTTGACCTAAAAATCAATATAGGTCTTAGGCCATTGAAATTTGTGATATAAAAGAGCTAGGTTCACTTTATGCATAAAATGGCCTTGTAGATATACCAATTTATTGACTAACACCTTATTTTCCATTTTAAACATCAAGATAAAGTAGAGACTTAGTGCTTTCATTTCCTATTAAAATTTTTCTCCTTAAAGTCCAGGCCCCAGGATCATGAAACAGACTTAGACTTAAGTCAAACTTTCAATCAGCCGTAAAATGTTTATTAATTATTGAATCAATCTCTAAATTTCCAGAGAGCAACACTTTTGTGAAGCAATATTAAAAAATATTTTAAATTTGGTCTGCTTGACATCTACAACATTTTAAATACAACTGAAAGATTTTGACTTTAGCTTAAGATGTTTCATGATCCCGGGGCCTGGTCTTGGAAAACAAGCTTTATTGAATTGCAATGTTCTTAAATTTTAAGGAAAATAGGTATATTTAAGTACTTTCAGATTTGAAAAATAATATGAACGCACCCTCTGATCTAAAAAATAAAACGTTTTGTAATCCTCAGAAACAGTTCTATCAGTAAATAATTGCATATTTTAGATCAGAGATTGCGCTCTATATTGTATATCGAAAAATAACTTTAAAAATTGGCTGTTTTTGTAGAATTGTTCAGGATATGAGGAAAATGACGCATTTCATAACATCAAAATGCATTGACTAGCCAGAAAATTACGTCATTTTTGGTAGATTCACATTGTAAACTAAAACAAAGCAGTTTCAGTTTTTCAGAAATTCACAGGGCCAAAAAGGCCCTAAGTGAACCTTGTTCTTTCACTGTAAAAGCTCAAAGGCTTTTTGAGATTACAGTGAAACTTGATTAATTTGGACACCATTGTTCCAAAGAAAATGGCTGGATAAGACAACATTCCAGATTAGACATTTTAAACAAATGAACTTACTGAAAGTTTGTAAACTTTGTATGAGACAAGATTTCAGAATACACAATATCCAGTTTAGACAAGTTTCCTGTAGCATCTGTGTTTTCACACAGATCACAGGCCTTCAGGGGTTTAAATTTTCCCTTAACATTCACTGGTCCAAGGACTATTAAGCTAGTAAAATATACTAGCTCGTGTCATTAAATTACTAGTCCAAAAATTTAAAAAAACAT
The DNA here is from genome assembly GCF_033153115.1 of Saccostrea echinata. Taxonomy (NCBI): domain Eukaryota; kingdom Metazoa; phylum Mollusca; class Bivalvia; order Ostreida; family Ostreidae; genus Saccostrea; species Saccostrea echinata. The sequence goes on along the minus strand of NW_026889782.1, from coordinate 15,891,630 downwards.
GCTTAATTTTAATTAATTTGTAAGATGTGAGGGTTTTAACGATATGTCATTAATGTTCCGAGACATCCAGTGTGTGGTAGATGTTACAATAATTATTATAGCGTTATTTTCCAAAAAACAAGTAATGTAACAAATGAGTTGAGCAGTGCAGATGCCATTAAGGTGCCTGCTTTAATACTTTTACTTTTTTTAAACACATTTTTAAACCAAGATTGAAGTACCCGAGTCATACATGTGATATGTACAGGCTGTACGCAAAATGTACAGTTTTTTGAGCCCATTCATCATGTACCGGCGGGACACCAAAATTCACAGAATATGAAAATTTGTACAGTATTTTGAATTTCTCGCTAAATGCCGCCATTTTCCTCTCATTCTCGCTAGCGAGACACTGAAAAACGTCACCTGTGTTTGACACTTGACCTTCTGATAATTGTGTAGTGTACACAAACCATCGCGTGCGAAGGTGTGAACTGCCAATTGGGATAATTATCTTGTTATAAATCCGTATCAAATATCCCTTTAGGTAGCTTTATTTTTTAAGGGGTACTTAATTACTGTTAATGTTTCGTATACGTAACTTGATTGAAAAAAATTCAGCCAACTTCGAAAGTTGATATACATGACTTTAGTCTTAATATACGTGAATCTGACCCAGATCTTCGTAGGTATAAAATATACGATGTTTATTACAATGATTATGATGGAATTTCAGAAGAATTTAAGCGATATTTTATACCATTTTTTTGTACCGTTTTTTGATAAGCAGTGTACAGTTTTTTCACCCAAATTCCAGTTTTTTTATGGCTCCTGTACAGTTTTGTGGTCTTTGACTTATCACATGTATGCCGAGTGTACACACTGGCACATTTTACCATCTGACTTAAAAAAAATTGGCTTGACAATGTATAAAAAAGATAAAGGTATGGAACTCATTACACTGAGTACCCATTTTGCTAATAAAATACTTTTAAATCAAATGCTCTAAAATTTTACTTTCTATTTATATACATGTATATGAATTTAAAAAATTCATATATAAACATTTACATTACTACCAAAGTACATTTGAAAATTCCACCTACTTCCTGAGATATTCTGAAATCAATTTCAAATACTCGACATTAGCTTGAGCCCCTGGTCATTCACATGTATACAGATGTATACAGATACATGTATACAGATGGTGAAATGCAGGAAAGAGCTGCATTGTATTTGCACAATCTTTCAACATCTTATAGTTGATTTCTTACTCCAGATTGTAGGGTTAAGTCTGTAATAATTCCTTTTGCGAAAAAAAAAAATGTAGAAATCATCTGCGTCAACAACTGCACTGCCATGTTGATTATGAATGTCAAATGATTGAACAAATTTTCCCGGTATACTATACCTTTTGATTTTTTAAAAATTAGACATCTAAAATTTGTTGTTGGTGACTTAGTAAGATCATACGATCAAATCAGATAAAACTTTGCAGAGACTGAATGCAAATGAGCAATAATTCATTGAGTATAGAATAAATTCCAGGGAAATTTTTTCCCGTCGTTCCCACTTTACAATTAGCGTAACTCATGTCGAGTAAAAAAACTTAGGTCAATTCTGGAATTGATTTCAGAAATATATCGGAAATCATACGGAATTTTGGAATGAACTGATATATATGGATAGAAATTAAGTAAAATTTAAAAGCATTTGATTTTAAAAAGAATTCTATAGTCGAAAGTGGGTAACCTAAGTAAAGAGTTCCATACCTTTATTTTTTTAACACCTCAATTCTTTAAGTCAAAATTAAAAGCAATCTAAAGGCCTGTGCCACAGATGGAATGATACACAAACATTAAGATAGGCATTTCATACCACCTTTTAAGTATGGTGCCAGGGCCCTATAAATTGGGAAAATTTGAGAATTTCAAAAAATGTTGAATATCATTTAAGAAATAAGATATCATTTTTAGAATTTCATTGGAGTATGACATGAAGTCCGTCATGTGATCAAATCCTATAACACCCGAAGGGCATTATAGTAGATTTGATCATGTACCGACTTCATGTCATAACCTAATGAAACTCTAAAAAAAAAAAATATTTTTTTCTTATATTTATATCTTACTTTTTTATTCGTGTTACAAAGAAATATAGGCACTATTTAGACTTTGCTATGGAAATGCAACAAAACGTACCTACGACGTCATGTGACGTCACAATCTGAACTTTCCAAATGACTCGTGCAGTTTGCTTTCCAAATGCAAGAAAGTCTGATCATGTGACCAACTGCATGTTATTGAAAATTGAATTTCAATTTAATTAGTATTGTTATATAAGGAAAGACATTGGTAAATGTAAATATTATACATTAAAATCATAATATTGTTTTCGGATGTTTTTTATCACATTAATTTCTATTTGGTACTAAAGAGTGAAATGAGTAGCAGCTTTAGTTATTATATATACAGTTATATGTTGTTGTTTTTTTTTGGGGGGGGGGGGGAGCAAGAAATTACTTTTTGGAAAATATGCTCACTCAAATGGGAAAAAATACCCTTTTTGAATTGAGAAAGGGGTAGATGTCTTTGATGGACCTTATATCATTACAGGTAATCAAGAACCTTGCAGACATATAGGTGGACGGACAGACCTAATTTCTGTGAAAGCGGGGCTAAAATGAATATACATGTATATATATATACCTGGTATTGTAAACAAACATTATTAGTTATCTAGGTTCAATCAAGGGTGTACGGTGATTAACCCCGGGTTTTATTTCATACACCCTGAGGCCGAAGGGGTTTTATTCCATACAACCTGCCAGTGGGGTAAATCCTCATACACCCTTGACTGGACCTGGATAACAAATTTATTTCCTGTGTATCCAAATAAAATCTTTGTAAACATAAATCCAATCAACTGTGTTTCAACCTACCAATAAGATTTACTACATGCTAAAGTGCATCGTGACTTCCTGTTATTTGCTTTTTATCATAGAAAAGCTATGCATTGTAACATCATGTTTTTTTTAAACCCCGGCTCAAGTCGGGTGTATGGAAATTTACACCTGGCTTGCTAACCAATCAAATCTAGTGTTACAAGCTAGATAGGATAAAAAAATGGGTATATGTGTATTCAAAATTTAGCACTGTCAATCATTCTTATCAACTGATTAGCACAATCATAATTTTGCAGGCCAAAATTTGAATACACTGTACCTAACCAACATGTATTAGTTTTAATAAAATTTTAGTGTGCACATAAATTTAGAGGACAAGAAGCAGAGGAAAGGTGTTAAAGTATGATTACTGCTTGATTATGATACACTAACAGTATGAATAAAAAATATTGCAGATCTGTTTTAAGACATATGAAAGAAACCATCAAATTATTCAATGCGTCATATTGTCTTCTTTTTTTATTTGGCATAAGGACAGCAAGCACCAAAAAAAAAAAATGAGGGCGAGGGAGTACAAAAACTGTTCTTTTTTGTAAAGAGGTTTATATAGAAAATGCAAAATATGCCTAATTGAAGAGCACAAAAAAACCCATCAAGATCAATATTCATATGTTTAAAGAACATTACCTGCAAATAACCTTCATCATGTTCATTAATAACAGAAACCACAGACACTGTATCAGAAATGACTTTGTAGAAGAGTGACGATCACCACTTGTGTTCAATTCATAAATTTATGTCATTCAGTCTTTTACTTCACACTGAACATGTTGAAATAAATAATTCAAACTAATACAAAAAAATTAATTCTCAACATTTCCATAAAATACATTCACCCCTTTTTTATATAAACTACCCATATCAGCAAAGAAAAAAAAACATCAATGTTATTTATACAGTGTTATATTTTGCTCCTTATTTTTACCACAATCTGACTAAATAGGAATCTATAACAAAGAAAATGAGAACTTTAGTTGAGAATTGAAAATATTTCGAGTTAATTTTGATGGATAAATGAGTGGTTTACAATAAAGAGACTCAATGGAGGACTTCTGAAACAATTTATTTGTCATGCAGAGTTGGCAAAATGTGCCACAATACCAGCGATTGCAGGTAGTTTTCATACATGTCCGGTAAAACTTAAAATAATGCCAATCATCGTGTCCATTAAGACCCAAGAACATTCATTTCAACCTCCGAGGCTGAAGAGTTCCAGCAATAGTCTGCTTAAATATTCGTACTATGGTTCATTTCTTAGACTATATGAAATAATAGTAGAACAAAGTATTTGAAGCAGAGTACTTCTGGAACTCTTCAAAGGTCACAGAGGATAGTTTCGTACTAAAGACCCGGTCAAATTTCTTAAAAAACTGAGATATCCCGTTTGATGTGTTATTAATGTAGAAAATACGGGTGTGACGATACACGTCTTGTGATACCATATGTATCTCGATACATATAACACGTTACAATATGCACCTCGATATTATGATAAAGTAGAAAACTACAATAACCTTAGTATTTTATTTCAATATTTTCTTTCTTGACAATAAATCAACAAATTATTTTACATTAAATCACATGTGCTTAATAAATTATAATATTTGAAGTTCATCAATTTCATTGACTAAAAATTCATTAAAAAACATCACATGTACATAACATTTAAATGCTAAAAGTCTATATTACCAAGATAAGTTTTTAAAGAATTACTGGTAATCCACAATATGTTTCACAATTTCAAATTCTTTTTAATGAAATTTGAGAAGTCATGCTTCGTTCCAAGCTGTTCATGCCAGGTGGACATTCATAATTTAATAAATATCCCGTTAAGGAAACGATTTAACTTTCTGTAATAACAGGCTTTACATACTGAACTTTCCTTGTCCCATCATCAGAGGATGCTTAAAAGTGAAAATGTTTTACCCCTTATCTCGGACTCCATGCCGATCCAGCAAGTTTTGAAAGGGGAGTCCAGGTTGGTGCCCCCCCCCCTCCCCAATCATACATAGAAGAACACCACAGACACTTTATGCCGGTAGCAACGGTTTTCAAAGGGATGCTCAGAAAAAAATGCGCAACACACTTTAAAATCCTATTTCATGGTGGGAGGGGATTGGGCCTTCCTTTAACTTTTTGGTACATTTTTACATTCAAATGCTTAAATTTTCGTATTTGAACTGTTCACAACAAAAAGTTGGGAGGGAGCAGCATCCAAATTACACATGTAAAACCTACAGTAGGCAAATGCTACCAGCTTTAATGTCAACTAAAAAAATGATAAATACATTCACATCATTTCCCTTTCAGAAAAAATAAATAGAAACTTATAAGTGTTTTATACTTCACTTATAAGCAACTTATAAGTCACCTATAAGTTTTGAAATTTTCTTATAAGTGTACTATAAGTAAAAGTAAGTATAAGTGAGGAACAGATTTTGTTAATACTTCACTTATAAGTGAAGATTAGCCACATGTCAGTGAATATTTCACTTATACTTCACTTATAAGTGAAGATCAGTATGGTATTAGCCAGAATAAGTGTGAACTTGGGTTGCATTGTGGGTATTCAAGCTAACCAATCAGAAACTTTGTCTCTGCAGAGATACAACAATAATTTGAACCTAAGTTAATTTCTTTGAAAGGATGTTGTTGGAGATTTCAAATTTATTTTGAGTTTGCCTTTAGGTTCAACAAGTAGGTTCTATTCACATAATCTTTTTATTTTAACTTCCTTTGCCTGAAATTTTGAATCAATTGACTCAGTTGCTTTCAGATTTCATAAATTTGAAGAACCTCAAGGTCATTAAATCTTAACTGATTTCTTTTTGTTCAATTTTTTTTTTGTGAACTGAAATAATATATAAAGTTTGCATCATCAAAGAATGTCATATGAGAGGGAATTTTTTTCATAAAATGTTAGCTTGATTATTTCATCTTAGTGTAGATGCATATGTTGTTAAAAAAAAACAAAACAACTTTGAACATCATGCAACCCCTGCATGATTGGAAGTTCTGTTCTAAATTAAGACCTTAAAGGCAGTGCTGTACTTCACTTATAAGTGACTCCTACTTGATAAGGTATGAAGGGCTAATACATGACTTATGAGTCACTTATAAGTGACTAAACTTGCATAAAGCAAAAGTGGCTAATACTTGGCTTATAAGTCACTTATAAGTCAAGCACCTCATTTGCATATAAAATCCTAATGAGTCACTTATAAGTTAATAAATGTATTAGTGAAGTATAAGTCCAGTATAAACAACTTATAAGTAAAAGAATAAAATTTTAATCACTTATAAGTCACTTATCAGAAATTTCTGTAAGGGTTGTTTCATGTTTTAATATATGTCTTATTTAAAAAATGTGAATAAAAAATAAACTACAATTTCAGGGACCATCTTAGCATAAAAATTTGTGGAGACTCCACTTGTCTCTTCAAGCAAATAAAATTAGAATATATAGTTTTGAAGATCTGTGAGTCTTGCATATACTCCCACAACTTATAGGCCAACTTTGAAATAATGTTTGTTTGCCCTCTCCAGACTCAGGATGAAAAGTTCAGGTCGGTATGTATAGGTGAGAAATTATTTTCCCCCATAAAATTTCAATTTCAATGCTGAATTTTTCAAAATCTATTTACCAGAATGCATAAAAAATTATAATTGCTTCCTAGAGGTGGTCTGGAGAGGGCAACTAAACAATTTTTTTTTTTAAAGGAAGCCTAAATATCTCAATTTTTATAACACTTTAAGAAAAGAAATACAAAAATGTGAGATAAATTTATTAAATTTTGTAATTAATTCCAATTACAATTCTGAGTAGAAAATGATCAACATGCAGCATATCAAACAGATGAACATTAATCATTATTTAATTCACTTATGATTGATCTTTATAAAGAAAATATATTTTTATAATGTAAATAACTCTAAACAATTTTATTTTCTTAAATATACTTAAGTGTAGCAATACTAAGTCACAATGACAACAAATGAATAAAAACATTTTCTTGATTGTTTAAATTGAAAAAAATTAAAAAGATGGATGATAGGGAATTCTGGGCGTTTTGGGGAATTACTGTCCAACCCTGCACTGTTTGTAAGCATCCATAAACAAAGATGTACAGTTAAGTTCATTACCAACTGTCATGATAACTGTTATTGATTTTATGATTAGTGCACAGCATTTAACTAGTGTCTATAAATGCATGAAAGTAAATTAATAACTATTAAAACTAGAACTGTCCAAAAGGGACAAATACCCCCCACTGGGTTTTTCAGAGAAGGTACCAAATCACTAATGTTTTCTAGATGTGAGAGGTGTTCACAATTTGCTTAAACATTTAGAGTGAAAATTTAATTACTCATTTATATTTATATTTTTTTAATGAATGAAACTAAGCTGCAGCCTGATAAAACATCAATACTAATAATTACAGTGGGTTTTTTTTTTATTACATTGAAAAAATAGTTTGCAACTATCTTTCATCTTTGTGAGACATGACACTCTGCAAGTTGATTGTTGAAAAAAAAAATCATAATTAATTATACAGAATCAAATTGATTTTAATACCTTTATATCAAACTCATTTTAAAAATAAAAGGCTGGTTCCAGTAAGTACATGTATGTATTTTGACAGACATAAATTACAATTAGGAGACTTAGACAACAGAGATCTTTATTTCTTTCTGCCCAATTCCCAGGAGATATAGATAAGACCTGCTTGATCAGAGATGCCCTAACAGCTTCCCACACTGAACTCATTAATTAATCTTTAACTGGATGCATGTCCACTCATTACTCCCAAGGGACAAATGGATTTACACTATCTGCTGTGTAATGTAAAAACTTTTTTTAATACTTTGTGATTTTTTTTTTAGTTCTAATGAGTAGTTTTAAGCTGTAGTTCAAATTTTTGTACAGATGTTCTAGATTCTACGTCTCAAACCTTAGAAATGAACCCGAAATGACTAAGTCAATAAAAATGAAAAAAAAAAACACCTGTAAAATGCAGAAAAATTATCAAATAATGTTGAAAATACAAGGTGCACATCTTCATATGGTAAATAAGTGTACAAATTTTCATACAAATCTATGCAATAGTCTCTGAGAACAGATCCGGACAAAACCACATAATAAAAATGAAAAAAAAAAACCTGTAAAATGCAAAAAAAAAAATATCCAATCATGATAAAAATACCAGGTGCACACCATCATATGGCCAATAATAAGTGTACAAATTTTCAGACAAATCCTTGCAAAAGTTTCCAAGAAATGGTCCAGACAAAATCTCGTCTACAGACAGATGGACAGACAGATAGACATGCTGATTCCAATATACCCCCCTAAACTTCGTTTGCGGGGGTATAAAAATATTGGTGGTCGTTTCCCCCAGATGTATTGCATCACTTATTTTTATAGCTCAAAGATGTGATCCCATGTCGAAGCCTGTTGAAATTTTTAGACTTGCTGCTGTACAAATGCCTTTTCATGGAATATTCATTACATTTTCCTCTCTAAATACTTTTAGTAAGATTATTTTTAAAATTTAAAAGGTATTTTTATATTTTTTTTTTTTTCAACTTTGCTTGCTGAATTAAATCGGTAGAATCAAGAAATTTGCATTTAATTTTTTTTTTCTAATTCCTCGAAAATTATGGTCGGCAGATCCGTAAACCAACAAATTAAAAAACTGTGGCCTAACCATCATTATCAGTCAAGGGCATCATGGAAACAAGTTATTTTTAAAATAATATGTTTAAGTTATTAAATGTCATTATTTTGGGTTATCTTTCCCTGATTATACTTTTCTTCAGTAACTTATTCTAGTTATTGATACTTTACTATTCATTATTTTAAACCTACTGGTATTTGAAAAGCTTTATTCATGCTGTACATGGGTTATAAAGGAGATGGAAAAGGTTCATGACAGTAAAAGTAATCTATCTGTAAGATTTAACAAGTTGAAATTCAACAAATCATAACTCATTTCAGTTATTTCAACCTTAACCGACCTCACTTTAGAACTCTTGCACAAAAATTGTAAGAAATAGAGATTGTACAGTAATATGCAAGAATTTTAGGAAAATTAGTCTCACTGTTGGCAAAATTGGTGGAAGTTGTGTAATTGACCTCTGAAATGTTCATGAAATGGAATTATTTTTCCCTGAAAAATATCATGATATTTTGATAAATTTACAACTTTCGCAGCCTTACATCATCTTAAATCAGCAGCAAACTCAAAATATTGATGTTTTTTGGCAAAATTGATAGGAATTCTACGTTTTAAGAATTAACTCAAATGAGTTATTTCTTTATTTAGTAATAAATAAGTGAAGTAACCTAAAAGAGTTATTTTAAAAAATAACTTGATTCCATCATGCCACTGACTGATTATAAGTTTTTAATTGCAAAGTATCAAAATTTTAACTGTTATATTTTTATATCAAATAAGGGGCCAAATTTGGCCATCTCTGATCTTGTCCATTTTAAGCTTCAGGGTGTGAGTGGTTGGAACCCTGGACTGGGGTAGTGAAGGTACAAGGAGAAAAGCAAATATGCGAGACTCTATCTAATGAGCAGAAAGGACAGAGAATTCTTTTTTTAATCAAACGAATTTGACGTAAAAACATCTATTACGGAACAAACATCTCTCTCTCACCCTCTTTCTCAAAAAAAAAAGAAGCCCAAGGGCCTTAAATCACTCTTCTGATAAATTGTACAACTATCACTTCTATTTGAAGCCTCTAGGTACCCTGTATATTTAGAAAAAGCATTGAAGTTCCAAAAGGTAGGTCCTCATAACCTACATTTTAGACAAAACACTCTGAAAACCCAAGATGATTCTAAGTCAATTAGTACCTGAGAGTAGGTCATGGTGACCTACTTATCACTTGTCATTTTCTGAGGACAGAAGATGCATCAACTTACTAAGTTTGATGATTCTGACCCAAATAGTACCTGAAATATTTATATAAAGCCACAAAATTTCAAAAGTAGATCATGTTGACCTACTTTACAATTGACGTACTCCGAGGACCCAAGATGCACCAACTGGCAAAGTTTGATGATTCTAAACCATTTAATACCTAAAAATATTTAATTATAACCATAAAATTTCCAAAGTGGGTCACAGTGACCTACTTTTCAGTTAACAAACTTTGAGGACCAAAGATGCATCAACCGACAAAGTTTGATGATTCTAAGCAAATTAGTACCTAAAAAAATATTTAATCAGGTCATATGAGTGACATACTTTTCAGTCGACGTACTCCAAGCACCCAAGATGCATCAACCAACAAAGTTTGATGACTGAAAATATTTAAATATAGCCATAAAATTGCAAAAGTAGGTTAGAGTGACCAACATTTAAGTTGACATACTCTGAGGACCCAAGATGCATCAACTGACAAAGTTTGATAATTCTAAGCCAATTAATACCTGATATATCTACATGTAAATAAAGTCATGAAATTTCACAAATAGGTCACAGTGACCTACTTTTCAGTCAACTAACTATGTGGACCCAAGATGCATCAAGTGACAAAGTTTGGTGATTTTAAGCCACTTAGTACCTAAAAATATTTAAATAAAGTAATAAAATTTCAAAAGTGTGTCACGGTGACCTACTTTTCAGTCGACCTACTACGAAGACCCAAGATGCATCAACTGACTTAGTTTGATAATTTTAAACCAAATAGTACCTGAAATTTAATAAAGCCATAAATTTCAAAGTAGGTCACAGTGTTAATTGAAAAGTATGTCACAGTGACCTACTTTTCAGTCGGCCTACTCTGAGGATCCAAGATACATCAACTGACAAAGTTTGATGATTCTAAGCCAAATAGTACTCCAAAATATTTAAATATAGCCATAAAACTTCAAAAGTAGGTCACAGTGACCTACTTTTCAGTTGATGTTTTTCTCAGACCCAAAAAGCATCAATTTACAAAGTTTTATGATCATAGGACTTAAAATGTCCAAATTATTCCTCTAAAATGCTTTGAAATGGAATACCTGCAAAGTTCAAAAAGTAGGTAACTGTGACCTACCTTTTAATAAATATGTTTTATGGCCCTAACATGCATCATCTTACAAGATTTAATGATTCTAAGTCTCTCAGTATTCGAATTAATGTTAGTGACTCTGAATAATTGAAAAAGATTAGCCATAAAATTCAACGAGAGGCCCATAGGCCACATGGCTCACCTGAGCCCACTGGCTAGGCAAACGCACAAATCAGTTCAGCATTGAAAAGATTGGGGGGGGGGGGGGGGGGGATTTGAATATTAAACTACCTGATGTTGCTTCCATATCAGTATAACAAATGGCTTTGTTGTTTTTGAGAAGATTCTTCAAAAAAAAAATTGCTATATATTCCTTCGTAAAAATTTGATCCCCCATTGTTGCTCCTCCCTACCCCAAGGGTCAACATTAGCACAAAACTAAATCTATAATACCTGAAGATGCTTCCATATCAATATGACTAACATCGCTTTTCTGTTCTTGAGAAGAAGTTTTTTTCTGTGTGTTCCTGTGTAAAATTTTCGATCCCCCATTGTGGCCCCACCCTTGCCCCGGGGGTCATCATTTGAATAAAATTGAATCTACACTACCTGAGGATCCTTCCATATCAAAATGACTAAACATGATTTTCTGTTCTTTAGAAAATTTTCCTATATGTTCCTATGTAAAATTTTTGATTCCCTATTGTGGCCCCACCTTAGCCCCAGGGGGTCATCATTTGAACAAAATTGAATCTACACTACCTGAGGATGCTTCCAAATCAAAATGACTAAACATGATTTTCTGTTCTTGAGAAAAAAGTATTTTCCTATATGTTCCTATGTAAAATTTTTGATCCCCCATTGTGGCCCCTCCCTACCCCAAGGGTCATCATTAGAACAAAACTGAATCTACACTACCTGAAGATGCTTCCATATCAATATGACTAAACATAGCTTTTCTGTTCTTGAGAAGAAGATATTTTCCTATTTATTGCTATGTAAGATTTTGATCCCCCATTGTGGCCTCACTATACCCCCGGGGGTCATGATTTGAATAAAATACAATCTTCACTACCTGAAGATGCTTCCACATAAATATGACCAATCATGGCTTTGCTGTTCTTGAGAAGAAGATTTTTATTTTTTTCTATATATGTAAAACTTTGATCGTCCATTGTGGCCCTAACCTACCCCAGGGGGTCATGATTTGAACAAATTTGAATCTACACTACCTGAGGATGTTTCTATATAAATATGACTCATCATGGTTTTGCTGTCCTTGAGAAGAAGATTTTTAAAGATTTTTCCAATATATTCCTATGTAAAACTTTGATCGTCCATTGTGGCCCGCCCTACCCTTGGAGTTCATGATATGAGCAAATTTGAATCTTCATTACCTGAGGATGTTTCCTCATGAGTTTCATCTTTCCTTACCCAGTGGTTCTTGAGAAGAAGATTTTTAAAAAATGCCATTAATTTTTCACTAATTTGTAATTATCTCCCCTTGGAAGAGGGTGTAGCCCTTCATTTGAACAAACTTGAATCCCCTTTACCCAAGAATACTCTGTGCCAAGTTTGGTTGAAATTGGCCCAGTAGTTCTGGAGAAAAAGTCAAAAATGTGTAAAGTTTAGAGACAGCCAGATGGACGGACAGACGGACAAACGGACTACAGACAAAATGTGATCAGAAGATCTCACTTGAGCTTTCAGTTCAGGTAAGCTAAAAAGTAGGTCAAGGTGACCTACTTTTTAGTTGACGTACCCCGAGGACCAAAGGTGCGTCAACTGACAAAGTTTAATGATCATAGGCCTTAAATTGTTCAAAATATGCCTCTAAATCATTTTGAAAAAGAATGGCCACAAAATTTACAAAGTAGGTCACCATGACCTACTTTTTAGTCAACATGATATGAGGTCCTTAGATGCATCAACTGACAAAATTTGATGATCCTAGTCCTTATAGTAAGCAAAAAATCAACATTTTAATAAAATGTAATTTTTGGTCAACTCTGAAGTGACCTTGAGACCACACCCTTCACCCAGGGTGATGCCTTGTGCAATTTTCTTTTAATCTACAACACATTCTCATCCTTTTGTATAAGTTTGGTGATAATCTGCCCAGTGGTTCTTGAGAAGATTTTTTAGCAACCAGTACTTTTGGTTTTATTTACCTAATTATCTCCCCTTGTTTAAGGGTCATAACCCTAGTTTTAGTATAAATGGGTGCCCTTGGACCAAGAATACCCTGTGACACATTTGACAATAATTGGCCGATGGGTTCTTGAGTTATGGCCCATATTCTAAAAAGATTACTCACACTGCACAAATGGCCATAGCATCAGCTCTTTGAGCCTTTGGCTCAGAAGAGCTAATAAAAGGGGGTTCCAACCCCTGTAACCCCCCCCCTTCTGGATCCGCCAATAGGACTTATTAGATTTATAGCATGCTTTCAATATTTATATCCTAGGCCAAGCATGGACATGTTTTTATTGACCGCATGTATATGTGTACTCCCTCGGCACATATTTGGCATTAAAATTTAAGTATCCCCTGCCATCTTCAGCATCCGAGGTTCAAACGAATCTAGGACATTGTTATGAAAAATCAACAACTTTATATTTTGTTGAATTTAACCCTTTTGAAGGATAAAAAACTAAAGTTTTATAGTGATAGATCTGGGACTTCAAAGGATGTCCAAAGCCAAAAGTTGAAACGGGCATGTAATTCATTTCAGCCCGTATTGACTAAAGCAAGCAGTCAAAGTCCGGGCAAGATTTCCCGAATCACTTTGTGTGACACTAGTCTGAGATTCGTAGAGACACCAGACCAAAACTTTTTAGTCTCTATAAATCTCGCTGAGATTATTAAAAACTTAGAAATGTACCAAGTTAATGACGTTATATTTTTAGAATGGATCTCGTTCATGACATATCTTCCATATGATTTGTCACATTCACATACTCGACTCATAATCAAGCCAATTTCATAACTTTTAAATAACATTAAATTTTAGGGGCATAATACAGCCCAAACTGTACCTTCTTCTTTAGATTCTACATAAAGGATAAATGACAACTGATCTTTTTTTGTATCAACATTCAGATTATTCTTAAATTTTCAACTCACTTCAGGTCTAATCCACATGTTTTCAAAAGTGAAAGTAGATTAAATTCAATCCAAGTATGACTAAAATGGGTTGCAAAACATGGGCCGGGTCAGAAATTTGGAAAATGAAAACTGGGATGTGGCTATATGTGCTAATTATTTGCTCTGCAGTTTCTATCTGGACTGAATATAAAACAGTCTTTTTTTACATTTAATTTCACTTCAACCCAAAAATACTACATTTTGAATTCTACTTTATTACACAGAAAAAAAGAATAATTAGTTTCAATCAGGGAGAGTGTGCTATTTCATAAACTGCTTTGCAATTCCAAAGTTAACAATTTTTTCAACGGGAATATGTGACATGCACCATTGTTGATTTTTATAAAATAAAATTAAAATACAAATTATGTTTACTAAAAACTTACCTATGCAATTATTGATAAATAAAAAATTAAAAATCATGTTTACAAGTCTGAGTAGATAAAATATATATATATATATATATATATACAGTGGTTCCCGTTTTATCGAATAGTCAAGTTGTCAGCCTAGTTTTATCCGAATAGCCGAAAATTAGAATAGCCGATTGCTCCATACCGAGTCCAAAGATAGATGTATAGAGCTACATGTATTGATAATACATCGTAGCAAATTTCAAGCTTGCACTTTCGTTTTCTTTTAACATGTTTACTTAATGACTTTACTAAAAATAATTTATTTCACTTACTTATGAATTTAATATTAAATTTTTTTTTCAAATAAATTGACGTATAGAAAATATTCTTTGATAGTTATTGCCATCTTTCTTCAGCACATGTTTACTTTACATTCCTTCTTCGATGGTCGCCATTTTGGAAACGGAAGTAGACGAAATGTTTGACTAATAACCATAAACTATTTTTCCCTGGATAGATTGTAAATTAAAAATAAACAAAAATATTTAATATATGTAATTGTTTCATTTTTATTTGTTTCTTTAATACGGTTACGTATTTTATACTGTGTGTGAGTTTACCAGTCTCGTTCTTGTCTGCTGAAGAGAGATTTTGAGAGCCATGTGGAGAAAGATGGTATGAATTTTGAGACGTATTTTTATAGAACGGGCCATTTGTGATTTTTACCATAAATTTTGCACTGAAAAGTGAATAAATATTAAGCCAATTGACCATACACAAGCTAATCAGTTCAATAATTAAAATTTCATGCCGAAAAATTTGCAAATAATTGTCATAATTAACAAGTGCATCATTGAACCCAAGCTGATCACCACAACTGTAATCAAAACATATCTATTTACTATGCCCACTATTGACACAGGTAAGGTGCCTGTGTGCGTCCAGCCGTAACTAATCCCCTCATTGTCGTACTCAAGCCAGTCAAGGTAATTGGTGTCAAACTGTGTAAACAAAGGCTTCACATACGAAGTTGGAGGTGTGAACAAGGTGCTGATTATCAAAAAACACTATGATAGTCCAAATTTTTGTATCGGATAAAACGAAATTCCAATATTTTCTCATCAGAATATCAGGTGAAATTATTATTAAATATATAAGAAATGGTTTTGTGCTCTGATATTATATTGAAATAGCCAAAATATTCGTTAAACCGCTATCCGATAAAATGGAAGCCACTGTATATATATATATATATATATCTGTTCTATAGAAAAAAAATGATAAAGTGACATCAATTTTTCATGCAACGTCGGTCCATAACTTGTACATTAGAACTCGTATATTTTGTGATGTTTTGAAGGCTTTTTGCACTAGCAAAGTTAATAAAATCAAAATTTACTTCTTAAAATATACTAATTCATTATAAGATTGACAACATGCTTGTTAATTAAAGTAGAAAAATGAGTTTGAAGTCGCAACTGAAAGTTCTGTCGAAATCAGCTTAGTCACCCTAAGTTAAAATTAGAACAACTGAAAATAGAAATGACAAATGGATGCGTACACATGCGCAATGACAACACTGCTTGAAAACACCCATTCAGCATGCAGTGTTGAAGATTTATCACATTTTCTGAGCAGCAGCAGACTTTCTGTCCAATTTTACGTTAATTAAAAGGTTAAGTTACGTAAATTTGAAATTGAACACATGCACAAGAACATTAATTTTTATGCCTTTTAAGTCTGTGAAATGATACATCAATGCAAGGACATATCTTTGGGAAAATATTCCAGAATATATAAATTGCAAAGGTGAAAACAAACAGAAAATGATATCGAAATGGACTGATTAAAACCGACATTTAAGTAGATCAGGCATAACAAAGACAGACAAAAAAACATCTGTCCAAGTTACATTCCACGTAAAATAAAAAAGAATCGAGTTTAAACTGGCTTGAAGATGTTGAAAATAATATAGAAATACTGATAAAGATGTAACTGTGATAAAAGTCAATTTTTGTCCCCCACAATCATTTTATTTCTACATTAAATAAGCGCTCTTATTATTATTATGTCAAAGAATATCAAATTAGGCCTAGTTACCAGTCTGGTCGAACCCCCAAACGGGGGTTAACGGAAGTAGGAAAACCATACCCCCAAACGGGGGTACGAGCATGCGCAGATGCTTAAAAATGTGCGTATTTCACGCAAAAAGTAGAGGTTTACAAAAAACGCCGGTGCAAAGTAACGGATCATTTTGCAGATGTAAAATCACTCGGAAATGATAGATTAAAGGTGTTTTAAGAGTTTGTATTTTACAAAAATACAACTTTATTGTACAAATCGGGATTTATCCACTGGCAAAGTTGGCGATTTTTTGCTCCGTGACATCCAGGTAATTAAGATAAAATATTCGATAAACAGACATAAGACATTAATATTAAATCGAGATTATAAAAGAAATATATTATTTTACCTTATATGTTTTATTTTTGTAATAAAATGCAAGAAAATGTGGTGTTAATATTGATTTATTTATGATCGTGAGTTTCAGTCCGCGTTTCCTCTGACGAGCAATCGACGGTCTTTACTATCGATAATCATGCCCAGAAAGTGTAACAAAAATACAGTTAAAAATAAAATCCAAGTGCAATTTAGCGTATTTATTGTCTTTTTTATCTTATAAGAATTTAATAATAAAATGTTAAGCAATTTGTTTTTTAAATAACTACGATTGTTTGGGGGGGGGGGGGGGGGACACGATTATATATATATATTTTTTTTAAATCTAGATTCTAAATTCATATTTCCCATTCTTAGAATATTTTTCCTTGTGTTTTAAATTCCATAATTTACAAAAAAGTCGTAATTGAAAATAATAAATTATTTCATGAAATGAAGGGAAATTTTCGTCATGTTCGTTTTTCTTACAGTATAAATTCAAAATGTGGAAAACTTAACCTGTTGATTTTTTTCTGTTGATATTATACCAAGTTCATAGCAGAAATAACAATATTATCGATCTTCTTTCCTAAGATAGATGATATAGGCAAGTTTGTTTATATTGGATACGGCAAGAGTTACCGTTCTTGTGCATTGCACGACGGGACGGAAAACCCTCGTTTGAGGGTATACCCCCGTTTGAGGGTTCGACCAGACTGGTTACACACTTACAACTGTAGTCCATAGAAAAGTCAACTGTTTACTTACCTCATGCTTTTAGGCACATTTTATTTACACTAGTCGTCCATATTGCATTTAAATCCATAACTTTATATCTTAAACGTTATCTGAAGATTGAAAGTCTGTTATCTTGTCCAGTAAATGTGTTTTAACAGTTCATGGTTGGGTGACCGTTTCCGTTACACTCACTATATAAGGCCGTGTTCCGAATATATCGGCGGACTGCTCTCATAGCGTCCACTGCTCTGCAGCCTTACTACGGGTAAGCTCCACTTCCAGTATTCTTGGCACTTTGTACCGTTTTTCGGTACTTAGTTTATTTGAACAAATCAAATACATCCTAAAAGGTTCAGTTCCCAAATACTTAACATAATAATAACCTAAACATTTCACATTCGGCGCCATTGTGGTCCAATAAATATGTACATTTCGATCCCGATCTAAATTCAAACAATCAAAATTATCAGACTTTTAAATAAATAAATAAAGTTGCATATTGATATGCAGAATTACTTATAGGTTCATTTTTCATTCATCTCATTTTCAGTCAGTAGTTAAGGGTAGACCCTGGTGTTTCATATTTGAAGGGATTTATGTTGACATTTAAGGCATGGAGTTGGGTCTGGAGGGTTTGAACCCTCCAGCCCCTAGAGTTTCTGTCTCTAAGAAAATAGGAAAAGTAGCTATAAATTGACTTGGGGTCTTTGTGAAAAAGGGTCATTTGAAGGAAAGTGCCCCCCCCCCCAATAAAAAACAATCCTATTTTTTAAAATATTTGTGTGTTCTTTTGTCAAAAAAAAAAAAAAAAAAAAAAAAAATTGGAGTCAATTTTTAAGTGGGTATATTGATCTTTCAAGCACAAATCCTGGATATGTCCTTGTTCTTATTGGCCATGTCATCCAGAGCTTTCATCAATGAGTTGTGTATTTGTTTTCTCGTAGGTCTATTTATAAATTTTATAATAAAAACAATATATATATATATATATATATAAACAAAAACAAAATACAGTACATCTTGTTTTGTTACACTAGAAATTGTCTACATAATTGGGAAGCGATCATAGCAAAATTTAACAAATAAAAATAACCTTTAAAAGAGTTATTATAACAGGTGCGCGGGGTGGATGTCTGATCCGCTCCCGGTTACAAAAATGGCGTCGTACAGCAGACGCTTCGTACTCATCGTACTATTCGTGAAATATTGTGAAGTAAAAATATTATCTTGGATATTTTCGTTTAGTATCATCGCATACAGGAAAATATTAAATGGGTTTTAACCAAAACATGACTGATCCTGTCATGAAAGTGGACATTTAGTCGAAAATCCTATGGCATGTTCTGTCGCACGACTGCTATTTTGTGTATTTTCAAAGGTTGGACTTGTCGCCGGTGAGTTTATTTATGCTTTACATTTTTTTTCTTCACTGAGATGCACGGTATCTTGAAAAAAATATGTAATTTACGTATCTTGCGTAAAAATTAAAATAAACTACCGTCAGATTGATTTTTAATCGTAAAAACGTAAATCGGCAATAATGGGTACTAGCACGTTATATATATAGGAACAAGCAGGTAATCAAAGACAAGAATGAATGAATGAATAAATACATCAATAAATAAAAATAAAATTAAAAAAATCAAAATTCACACCCCTTCCCCTCTTCTTGAATTCAGTAAAGCTATGCATGCAATATTTTACCACTAACATTTTTTTTTAAATGTATTATTCAAGAGGAAAATTATACTATGTCACAAAAAATAATCTTATATAAATTTCTAGTTTGTGTATTGAAAATAATCCTGAAGGCACTGGATTATTCAGCTGAATTCTTGCTAAAACATCGATTAACAGGAATGTTTATCTAGAATATTTCAATTAACAAAACATTCTTTTTTTGCCTAGAAAGTGAAAATAAGATAATCATTGTTATCAGAATTCACATATTTTATTACAACTGAAGAAGTAAAATTTCCCTTTTCATGAAGATGAAGTGACTTTTTACAAAAGAAATACATTGTTTTTCATTGTTAATTAAGGATAATTATATCTTAATCAATTAATTTTGTATCGTCTGTCCATGTTACCTGATGGTAGGTACACTCCAACAAAAAATTCTGACAAACGCACATCCAAATTTATATTATCTCTAAACCATTTTTTCCCCAATTAATTTAAGCCTTTGACTATTAGAAAATAATAATAAAAAAAAAAATCTCGGATTTTACTTCATTTTAAATTATCTTTGCATGGTTGTCACAACATGAGGTACACAGAGCAAATAATTAGCCAATTACTAGAAAAATACTAAATTGTTCTTTATGAAACTTACAAGCATATTTGAATACATCAAGATTTGTCTTCACTGAGAGTTTTAACCCCAAAAACTATGATTTTCATGAATATCACCGATCGACATTTTCCCGGTTGCTAAAATCAAAAATGGATACTAAACCCAGTTTACAAATTAATTTTCAGGGATCAATTTGTTAAATAATAATCAAAATTAACATGATAATCGAATGAGATGAAGGATATAGGAATGTTTTATCATCGAATCATTTGATTCAAAGACAAATGTGCAACAAGTATTTAAATGCTGACAAAAAAAAGACATACAGACAAGATTACTGCCGATTCCGGAAGGTTGGCATTTGTATGATAATGCCGATCAATGTGAATCACAATTAATGAAGTACTGGAAAAAAAAATTATTATGTCGTTTGTAACTGTAGTGTATTCAAAACAAAATTCAGTTCTTCTGATATTTTTACAATTTCTTAATATTATTTTAGGCACTGTAACTCATATCCGGAAACGCAATTTTTATATACACGAGGGGTTATCAAAAAGTTCGTGGACTGCTGCGATAAACTTAAAACTATTTAATCTGTGCTTACAAAATTTATAAAGAACTTTAACCAACAAACGTTTAAGAAGTGTTGAAAATTTTAGCTTGATACGTTGATAATTTGCCAAATTATCATTTAAAAATAAACATATGATCACCCGGCGCTGTCGCCGTTTAGTTTGTTTACGTCCGACAACGTCATTGTTTCTCAATGTCTGCTCCCTCTATTTCATACATTTTACTTGATGAAATTCCCAGTAGTTAAATAACGATTTGAATTGGTCTTGTTTATATGGTTTTACAATATCACGAACAGCTGATTTAAATGCATATAATATAGCAAATGGATCTGTATCCAAGGAAAGCTCCTCACTTGATTATGCCAGCATTATAATATTCTGGTCGGATTTTAAGACCTACACATGATAAACGTCACAATTCGACATGACTTACTTTGGACACCCTTTTGATTCAAGGTTTCTGTAATTCAAAGGAATTTCTTCCCTAAAAACATATGCAATTTAGCTTTATTCAGTTCAAAGTTACAACATGATAAAATTATTAATTATAACTCTCGAGCAGTTAAATGCATTTTAAAATACAGTCAAACTCGATATCTTGAACTTGATAGTACTGAGAAACAAGAGGCCCAAGGGCCTTAACGGTCACCTGAGTATAATACAACAATTTAGAAGTTAAATACACTGATAGATGAAGCATTGTTGCCCTAAAGCAAGAGAAGTAGGAAGATCAGGATCAACAAAATAATTAGTCTAGTACTCAGTATCAACTCATAAATTAAGTTCTAATCTGTCCCCCACTTAAAACTATCACCATGCAGACTATTAACAAACTATTAGTGCTTCTGTACTATTTTTAAACCCATATTAAGACCTCTAGCATTGACCTCTCTTATGGTCTTTGAAGAACTTTTAATAACTTATTTTTGTCTCATTTTTATTTATCTATTACTTACAGGTCTACCTGATTATTAAAACTAAGAAAGTACTTTTTGAATTATACGATAAACATTCTTGAATAATTATCTTATTCTATTAACCTTTCAAATACATTATTTACAGTGATTAATTATCAAAGGTGAACAGAAAAGGGGAATTACTTCTCTCAGTAGAATAGATAGAGCCCTGCCCAGGACCAGAATGCTTAGACGAATGGTCCAGATGTTTAAAAATCTGGTAGAAATACGCTTACTCATATCATTTAAACTTTTACTCAGTTTGCTTCCGATATGCCCAGAAGCAGAGAAGAATTTCACAGGTACAATGCATTTTCACTACAGATTCAACAAAGCCTTACCCTAACACCAGAACCCAAGACCAAGGGTCAAGAAATTTACAAATTTGGAAGAGTTACCCTCATCATCATAACTATGGACTTCAAAGAATTAACACTTTTCCACTATATTATCAAAAGCCCCCCCCCCCCATTATGCCAGAACCTCTGACCCTAGGACGACAAGATTAGATTTAAAAATTCTGTTTGAAGCTCCCATTTTCATCATAGCTAAGCAATTTATTTATCAGCTCAACACTAAGGAGCAGACAGGATTAATTAATGATTAATTAATAGAATTAATGCTTTTTCACTATATAATCAATAGAGCCCCCCCCCCTCCTCAAGAACCCCAAAAACTGAGCCATATATTTAAAAATTTTGGAAGAGGCATCCTTGTCTATCATAATCATGCACTTAGTTTGTTTAAATAGTCTCCAGTAGCAAAGAGGAAGATTTTCAAAGAATCAATGCATTTTCACTATATAATCAATAGAGTCCCGCCCTAACACCAGAACCCCTGACCCTGGGGCCCTGAAATTCATAATTTTTGAAAAGGCATCCTTATACATCATAACCATGCACTTAGTTTTTTTAAATAATAGCCAGGAGCAGAGAAGAAGATTTTCAAAGAATTAAAGCATTTTCACTATATAATCAATAGAGCCCCGCCCTAACACCAGAACCCCTGACCCAGGGGCCATGAATTTCACGATTCTGGAAGAAGCCCACCTCCTCATCATAACTATGTACTTAGTTTATCACCTTAATGCCCAGGAGCAGAGGAGAAGATTTTCAAAGAATTAATGCATTTTCACTATACAGTTGATAGAGCCCCGCCCTAACACCAGAACCCCTGACCCTGGGGCCATGAAATTCACAATTCTGGAAGAGGTACTCTTGCTCATCATAACTATGTACTTAGTTACTTTATTAAATATCCAGAAGCAGAGAAGAAGATTTTCAAAGAATTAATGCATTTTCACTATATAATCAATAGAGCCCCACCCTAACACCAGAACCCCTGATCCTGGGGTCATGAATTTCACGATTTTTGAAATGGCACTTTTGCTCATCATAACTATGTACTTAGTTACTTTATTTAATACCCAGGAGCAAAGAAGAAGATTTTCAAAGAATTAATGCTTTTTCACTATATAATCTATAGAGCCCCACCCTAACACCAGAACCCCTGACCCTGGGGCCATGAATTTCACAATTTTGGAAGAGGCACTCTTGCTCATCATAACTATGTACTTAGTTCCTTTATTTAATACCCAGGAGCAGAGAAGAAGATTTTCAAAGAATTAATGCATTTTCACTATATAATCAATAGAGCCCCACCCTAACACCAGAACCCCTGACCCTGGGGCCATGAATTTCACAATTTTGGAAGAGGCACTCTTGCTCATCATAACTATGTACTTAGTAACTTTATTTAATACCCAGGAGCAGAGAAGAAGATTTTCAAAGAAATAATGCACTTTCACTATATGATCTATATAGCCCCACCCTGGGGCCAGAACCCCTGACCCTGGGGCCATGAATTTCACAATTTTGGTAGAGGGCTCAATGCTTATTACAACGATGCCAACAGTTTGACTGCTTGATGTCCAGGAGTAAAGAAGAAGATTTTTAAAGATTGCATTATTTTTGGTGGTTTTAGCCCCACCCCTCAGGCCCCAGGGGGGCAGGGACCATGGAATTCACAATTTTTGTTCCCCTTCACCCATAGATGCTATATACCAAATTTGGTTGAAATTGGTTGAGCGGTTCTAGAGAAGAAGTTAAAAATGTTCAAAAGTTAACGCACGACGGACGACGCACGACGACGGACAAAAACAGATAGCAATAGGTCACCTGAGTGACTCAGGTGACCTAAAAAAAACGGAAAGATGGGCTTAAGATACTGAAGGTAAAATACTTTTTAAAAAGATGCTTTGGACTTCCATATCACTTCGACATATTCATGGTATTTGAGATATCATTGTTTGAGATACCAAAAATCAACTGTACATAGTGAAAATATATTGACATACAGTTTACCCTTAATGCACTTAAGAGTTATGATAAAAATTATTATCATGGTCCAATAAGTTGTTAACATCAAAGACAAAAAGGTCAAGGTAAAGGGTCAGAAAGTTTTTTCATCAAATAATCTCCACAACATATGGTAAGAGAATAAAGAACGCTTACAACTGATTCATTCACGTCTATCTGAAATTACATACAATCCTGTTCCTTTATCTTTACAGGTATTCAGCATTGTTGATCATCTTGTGTACTTGGGAAAAGCAACCATCATATACCCACTGTGTGAGACTAATATGTATGTCTTGTCACATGTTTGATCATCTTGTGTACTGGGGAAAAGCAACCATCATATACAAACTGTGCCAGACTAATGTTTATGTCTTGTCACATGTTTGATCATCTTGTGTACTGGGGAAAAGCAACCATCATATACAAACTGTGCCAGACTAATGTTTGTCTTGTCACATGTTTGATCATCTTGTGTACTGGGGAAAAGCAACCATCATATACAAACTGTGCCAGACTAATGTTTGTCTTGTCACATGTTTGATCATCTTGTGTACTGGGGAAAAGCAACCATCATATACAAACTGTGCCAGACTAATGTTTATGTCTTGTCACATGTTTGATCATCTTGTGTACTGGGGAAAAGCAACCATCATATACAAACTGTGCCAGACTAATGTTTATGTCTTGTCACATGTTTGATCATCTTGTGTACTGGGGAAAAGCAACCATCATATACAAACTGTGCCAGACTAATGTTTATGTCTTGTCACATGTTTGATCATCTTGTGTACTGGGGAAAAGCAACCATCATATACAAACTGTGCCAGACTAATGTTTGTCTTGTCACATGTTTGATCATCTTGTGTACTGGGGAAAAGCAACCATCATATACAAACTGTGCCAGACTAATGTTTATGTCTTGTCACATGTTTGATCATCTTGTGTACTGGGGAAAAGCAACCATCATATACAAACTGTGCCAGACTAATGTTTATGTCTTGTCACATGTTTGATCATCTTGTGTACTTGGGAAAAGCAACCATCATATACAAACTGTGCCAGACTAATGTTTGTCTTGTCACATGTTTGATCATCTTGTGTACTGGGGAAAAGCAACCATCATATACAAACTGTGCCAGACTAATGTTTATGTCTTGTCACATGTTTGATCATCTTGTGTACTGGGGAAAAGCAACCATCATATACAAACTGTGCCAGACTAATGTTTATGTCTTGTCACATGTTTGATCATCTTGTGTACTGGGGAAAAGCAACCATCATATACAAACTGTGTGAGACTAATGTGTATGTCTTGTCACATGTTTGATCATCTTGTGTACTGGGGAAAAGCAACCATCATATACAAACTGTGCCAGACTAATGTTTGTCTTGTCACATGTTTGATCATCTTGTGTATTGGGAAAAGCAACCATCATATTCACACTATGTAAGACTAATCTGTATGTCTTGTCACATGTTGATCATCTTGTGCACTGGGGAAAAACAACCATCATATTCCCACTATGTAAGACTAATGTGTATGTCTTGTCACATGTTGATCATTTTGTGTACTGGGGAAAAGCAACCATCATATACCCACCTGTGTGAGACTAATGTGTATGTCTTGTCACGTGTTGATCATCTTGTGTACTTGGGAAAAGCAACCATCAAATACCCATTGTGTGAGACTAATGTGTATGTCTTGTCACATGTTGATCATCTTGTGTACTGGGGAAAAGCAACCATCATATACCCACTGTGTGAGACTAATATGTATGTCTTGTCACATGTTGATCATCTTGTGTACTGTGGAAAAGCAACCATCAAATACCCACTGTGTGAGACTAATGTGTATGTCTTGTCACATGTTGATTATCTTGTATACTGGGGAAAAAGCAGCCATCATATGCCCACTGTGTGAGACTAATGTGTATGTCTTGTATTAAACATGTTCATCATCTTGTGTACTGTGGAAAAGCAACCATCAAATACCCACTGTGTGAGACTAATGTGTATGTCTTGTCACATGTTGATTATCTTGTATACTGGGGAAAAAGCAGCCATCATATACCCACTGTGTGAGACTAATGTGTATGTCTTGTATTGTGTACTGGGGAAAAGCAACCCTCATATACCGGTACCCACTATGTAAGACTAATGTGTATGTCTTGTCAAATGTTGGTCATCTTGTGTACTGGGTTAAAAGCAACCATCATATACCCACTGTGTGAGACTAATGTGTATGTCTTGTATTAAACATGTTGATCATCTTGTATACTGGGGAAAAGCAACCATCATATACCCACTGTGTGAGACTAATATGTGTGTCTTGTATTAAACATGTTGATCATCTTGTGTACTGGGGAAAAGCAACCATTATATACCACCTGTGCGAGACTAATGTGTATGTCTTGTCACATGTTAGTCATCTTGTGACTGGGGAAAAGCAACCGTCATATACCCACTGTGTGATACTAATGTGTATGTCTTGTCACATGTTGATCATCTTGTGTACTGGGGAAAAGCAACCATGATATACCAACTGTGTGAGACTAATGTTTATGTCTTGTCACATGTTGATCATCTTGTGTACTGGGGAAAAGCAACCCCCATATACCGGTACCCACTATGTAAGACTAATGTGTATGTCTTGTCACATGTTGATCATCTTGTGCACTGGGGAAAAGCAACCATCATATACCCACTGTGCGAGACTAATTTGTATGTCTTGTCACATGTTGTTCATGTTGTGTAATGGAGAAAAGCAACCATTATATACCCACTGTGTGACACCAATATGTATCTCTGGAAACCTGTAGGAAATACTTACATGAGAGTGCCATTACCTACATTTTAATAATTGTGAAGAGTTAAACTGGAGTTGAAGTTATAACTTTTGATGTTTTTCCTCTATATTAATTCTGATTCATTTGTAGTGAAAGGCCTTTTTACAAGATGTGAATTAATGATCTTACTTTAGATTACCTTGTTTCAACACATATCATATTAAATTGTTATTTTTAAAAATGAATACATGCTACTTAATAGGTTTCCTGTTTTTAAGGATCGGGAGATGAAGATTGTGGTCTGAATGCCACAGCATAGACTGCTGATCCAGCTACAAACCTATGTAATCTTCTGACCTTCAGCCACACGAGGAGAAGTGAAGAAAGTATCTGAGGAATTGTGTAAGTCATCAGACAAGCCTAATGTACACGAAGAGGAAAGTCAGGTATTGCGTCTGTTAGTTCATCTCACTTTACCCAAGCAGAAGGCTCAAGTGGGCATTTCTATTGTGTCTTTATCTGCCATTTGTCTTTATATTTGCAACGTTTTTCATTTCTTTTTTTATTTAATTTTTTTCAGATTTAATCTTTGGCACATTCAATGATGAAGATGATGATGCTTGGGGATTTAATGGCACATTTTTTTTTTCAAGAGAGAATATACGCTCCTTTCATTGTCTATTCTGATGCTACATTGTCAAACGTCATGAAACTTCTAAAACATATTCACACGTAACAGAAGTTGCGATTGACAGAGAACATTCTTTGACTTGTGCAACCCTGAAAAATATTTGCCAGTATAACAAAATTACCAAAACTAAAACATCTTACTATAAAGTGCCATGAAACTCAGGACTTTCAAATTGGTGAAGGAGGAATATGGAAAAACCAAGGGAAGAATACATCAAAGAAAAAGGTAGTTATTAGCAATCAAAAGCAATGGGTTTTGGTTGAAGTTGGTCAAGGATAGGTATAGCAGGAAGTTTCTCCCTCTTTAAAATGAGAAAAATTGGCATAATTGATTTAAGAAAGCTGGCATCTAAGCATAAACTTATATCTTAAAAAATCACTAAAAGAAATGCATACATTAAAATAATGGTATAATTCTTGTTACTGCAATTAATTCTCGTTCTACCAGATTTTTTTCATTAATACCAGATTTTTTCTTCTGAATAATTCCAGAATGGAGATTTACCATTGCTATATCGTCCAAAAAAGATCACCATTAATGAAATTGATGGACATATGGACACAATGTTTTGTAAACCAAAGTTAGATTGTATACATTGTGTAAACTATTGAAATTTATTTGCAAAATGAGAGCTGTATACTTTTTTGTTTTATTAAAATAATATTATTTTGTTATTTCATTTCTAAAATAATTTTTTAACATAATCTTTATATATCAAGATAAAAATCATTAAAAAGAGACAAGCAATGATTAAAATAGTAGTATAATTTGTTACTACAGTGAAACCTGTCTTATCCGACATGCTGCGGGAAATAAAATCAATGTCGGATTACGCAGTGTGTCGGATTACCCAGTGTTGAATATTTCTGAGCATTATCATTAGTGTCAGACGACTTCATACCGCCCCCCCCCCCCAAAAAAAAAATCAATTTTCATTAGGTTTAGAGTACACGTGTATCTAATTGTCAAAGTGTTTGCATAATTGTGTGTTTCTTTGTTGTGTAAAATATACCTGATTAGCATTTCTTTGAGAAACATCGTTTGTGATATAGCATTAGTAACTCTGTAATAATATGTGAAGATTTTTCGTGGACAAAACAGATGGAACTGTCAATCGCTTCACGATGTTACAATTTAAATAATTTTTACTTTTTGACAGTACAGTAGATAAAAGTAAATGTTTCGTCTACCTTCTCTACACAGTGGTATTATTCTTTCAACAGATTTTCGCCATTCACGCGACTTTTTATACAAGCGGGACGTAACTCTAAAACATTGTGATTGCGATTGAATTTTAATCAAACAGACGTAGTTTAATGAATAACTTCAAGCGGTATTTTTTGCTTCCAGCAAATCTTTTATGTGCACAGCCTCGCTTTTTTCAGTGTATAATAACCCGGAAATGAAACATTTTCCCTTAGACAAGATGCTGCCTTCAAATTGTGTATTGTGTACAATGTTACTTATACAGTAGTTCGCCGTACTCATTTTTTATTTTCATTACATATGGCTTTACGAAGGACTCTTAGTGCACAATTGATTTTAATTTCAAACTAAAAACCTTATTTATTCTGTAAGGTAAAGGCGATCTAAATATCATGTAGTATTTTTATTTTCCGTCGCGTGGATGCTATTTTGTCAATGCAAGAATAACTACAAAGAGAAATGATTGCCTAATTTTTAATTTCAAACACTGTTCATTTAATGCTTAGATAAACTAAACACTTTCAAACTCATACGTGTAATTAACTACTCTCTAAGTAGACCAATCTTGTGACCAAACGGGACAATCATGTTACCTGGCCTGCAGCTAATTACGGTACACCAGTGTAATTATGTCAGATTACTCAGGTGAAATCATAAAGAAATTATCTAGTTCTGTTGACAAAAAAGCGCCGGAATTCGGAATGTACAGTGGTCGGAATATACAGTGTTTTATTCTATAGAAATTATAATGATTTTTTGGGGAATAAACTATGAGGTCGGAAAGTCCAGTGTGCCGGATTGCACAGTTGTCGGATTGGACAGTGGGCACTGTACAACCAATTCTGATGAATACCATAATATTTTTATTAGTTTCAGAATGAAGATTGGCCATCGATACAACGCCCAAAGAAAATAACGATGAACGGAAGCGATGGAAAGATGTACACGATGCTATGTAAACTAAAGGTAGGTACCATACAAATGTTACATTACAGGAATTGTCCAAATCAGGACTCTAATTTTTAAAATTTAATTTTTTTATTTATTAATTTTTTTTCTTTACAATTTGTTCATGCAAATTTATTATTTAAAAGACACCGACCAAATAAGAAGCCGCAAATTTTTATCGATTTGGTCATCACCATGACTATAAAAATTGTCATTTATTTAATTTTTTATTTTTTTTTTTTCATTTTTACAATGACTAGTTATCAATTAGTCTAAATAAAGACACCATCCAAATAAAAGTCAACCCATTACCATATTCTTGACTCATTAGAAAATGCCATTCTTCTGAAATGTAAATCGTGGTTTTATATTTTAAAAGTTTTAAATGATTTCTAATTTGTGTCCAAACCCATTTACGTTATCAATATATTTGTTTTCCAAAACTTCATTACAGTGCCAACATTCAGACAACTTTAAAATGATATATTTCTTTTTTCAGCTGAGAAGCCTGATGAGATTTCTGATTTACCCAATAAAATTCTATTAATGATCTTCTATTTGCCATTTTACTTTACTGTGCATTTCATTATTGCAGTTTGCTCTCGTTGGCATGCTTTGGGAGACATTTAATATTTGTTTAACACAATACAATTCATAATGGATAACAGATAGTTTTACGAAAGAAATTTCCTCAAGCAAGCCCGAGTTTTAGGAAGAAATCTCGGTACGTTGGCATTCTCAAGAATCCAAAAAGAGCAACTTGATTTGAAATTTGTCTCCAGCATTGAACAATTTTACTCATTCTTGTATGATAGATATATAAAGTTAATGAAGAGGATGATTCTTGGGATTTGACGGTGAGCTCGTTTTTTTAAAGAGAGGACATAAGCTGTCCCAATTCAAAAGCCATTCAAATCGTAGATTCAGACATTTCTTTGGCAAACTTTCTTAAACTACTTAAGAAATACCCCTATGTAACAGAGTCTTGAGTGATCAATAAACATATTTGACTTGGAAACTTCTGTGACAGCCATGCCTGCAATACAAAAGTTACGGAAACTGGAGAACCTTACGTTGATAGAGTGCGAAAAAACACACGATTTTCCCGATTTTTATATGGAGAAAGGCAGAGTTATACTTTAACACCCGAAGGAGGAATATTAAATTGCAGAAACTATTTAGCTCACACGCAGAACTAACATACCTACATGTTTCCTTAACTGGAAGAAGTGAGCGCACCATTGAGACAATTTTTGACAGATGTCAGAATTTAAGGTCATTGAAAATGCTGCGAAATAAGATGTGAGGATTAGAAGAAGTATAGCTTTTACATGGAAACACAAGATTATGAAAGCATTCTTATACTGCTCCATGTGTGGGTAAGGAGTTAAAGAAGTTGTCCCATTTAAACTGTACTAACATTACAGAGGACATAAACCAGATCGTTAGTGAGAAGTGCCCTCTTTTGAAAAGAGTTGTTGGAAGAGAAAATGAATATTTTTATAAAGTAGACATCAATTCTTTTATTGAACATTGGAAAACACATTTGTAAATAATAAAGCTGTGAAATGTTTGTCGACTTACAGGCATATCCAGGATCTGAATATTGAAGACTCGTGTGAGTCGTCTGTTAATGACGGAGGAATCCATACTCTTGCGCATGGATGTTCTCAATTGTGAATTGTAAACTTTGATGGATGTATAGGAATAAAAGAGATGGGTATTATGGAACTCGCTCGTCATTGTCGTGGACTACGCTTTGCGGATCTCAGCCAATGTCGTCACATCACAGGGTTTGGGTTCAAATGTCTTTTGATGAACTGTCCAAGGTTCAAGAGATTCCAATATGCGGTTGTCACTATTTAAAGGGACTTGTTTTGGGTAAGGAAAAAGGACTCCGGAAATTCCATTCGCATCATGGAATCAAAGTACATTCGAGGAAGCAAACTTGACTGTTTTTATAATAAATCTGAGTTTCGGTATCTCGAACACTGATATCTCCAATAAAAGTTGTTACATGAACTGCTCCCCAACATGGGCATGCGTAAGATATAAAAACAAATCTAATTGCGTTTCGGATATAATTAACAGTGACTTAAATAATCAATTAATTGTAACAAGCTTAAGAAAAACTGGATTTTAATTATTTTCAAATGTGAATACATGCTACTTAAATGCGTGTCTACGAGAAAACCATGCAAAATCCAAATTTTATTATGAAAGGCATTGTGATCATTTTGACTGATTTTATTGTTTCTGATTAGCATCATGTATCCTCTAATAAATCCCAGTATCAAAACTGTCAGGTACCTTTGGGGATCCCTATTATAGCCCTATATTCTATTTTTAGCACATTTAATGAAAATATTTTGAAAAACACTCATAGATTAAGAGAAAAAAATTGCAGGAAAAAAAGCACTTTTATTCAAATGTTACATATTAAATAAATTTAAAGGAAGTGCTCTAACTAGAAATATTTTATTTAATTTCATTTATCAACAATGATTCTGTAAAAGTGGGGTCTAAAATTAGATTAAATCAATGTGTTTGAAATACCACTATCTTTAGAATGCTGTAAAAACCCAAGAAACGCTTAAAACATTATAAATATCAGTTTAATTGCAAAAATCCTTCAAAATCAATATATAGTTAAAAGGAATTTGGTTGCAAATGGCATTATGCTAATTTAAAAATAGATTGAAGTTGGCTGAAACTATTAGAAAAATTATCTCCCTTAGTGGAACTCTCCTTATTTAAAGGAATTAAAAGTGTGATGTCTTAATGGCAGACGAAAAGATGAAGTGTTGATTTGAGGACAATATTATGATAAAAGATCTCTAGCTTTGTTGAAAGATTTTAAAATAGATTCAGCTGAATATACAAGGTATTTTAAATGCAGCACAGAAGACATTTCTGTCCCTGAAACGCTTCTTATCGTTAACCATCTTGAACCATGCAGCTGTTATGGGATCATGGGACTTGGACAGTCTAATTTCTGTAAACATACCTACATGTACATGTATGTGTCAAACACAGAAATATACTTGGTCTACACTGGAAAAGGAAAAAAAGAACATGTTGTCACCCATACCTGACAGGGGAGACGCTATTATGCAAACCCGTTAACTGAGAGGGTCAAGCTGAATGAGGTTTTGCCTGTTGGAACTGGTAAGAACATTATGCAGTTTAAAAACTTACGGAATTTTGCTAAACCATTGAAATTAACTTAATTTCTGACCTTAAAGTTTTCAGAGAGACACTGTACATGATATTTGGGTTGTCAATAAGAAATGAAACAGATTTATAAAAAAAAGCATGTTGGGGGTTCCTCCCCTTAGTGAGGGTTGAGAGGGCAATACCAGAGTAATTGGGGAATTATGTCATTATAGGTGAAGAAATTCCCCAGTCCCACAGGTCTTAAGGACAACCCTATACATGTAAATATAATATCACAAAGTGATATCATAATTGGAAATATTTACTGACTTTGTCTTTATAGTTTGTGAAAACCTATTGATATCAAGTTTATACAACTTATATGTCCAATCTATAATGATTTATATCTATCAACTAATTTGATTCCTAATTGTTACAGGTATATGCAAAAGATGTATAGAAACACACATTAAAAAATCAGTATGGAAGTAAAGCTGAAGGAAGAGCTTAAAGGTACATAATTATACATATACTGTGTGTTTATAATTATATGTAAAAGTTTTATCAAATTATTTCTAAAATTTACTCAGTAGCTTATACATCAAGTTTCACTTTTGAAGCAAAATAACCTGCTTTTATTATGTTATAGCTGAAATACATGTAAAAAGTGAAAACTCTTGAGCAGCAGTCCACTTGTTAATTCTTGTTCTCATTCGAGTATATTTAGTACTCACATGAATTAAAGATTCTACAGTAAATGTTGATGAATGGCTTTTACACTCAATAGTTTCACAATATTGATAGATTTCACATGTAAATGATCCAATCCTGTTTGGAAATAAAATTTCAATTGCATATTATTTTGAATTAGTTCTAAAAATAAAATCTCAAGTGTGATTTCTGTTTCATGTTATGTGTACATAACTGGTTATAAGTATTCATGTAACTATGATGATTATTAAGTATTGTATAGTTAATATTAAAATTAATGTTTATTCTTTAGCAGAAATGTGTTCCTATTGACAAGGCAACAATTGAATCAAACCAAACAGGTGATCACTTACTGTAATATAATATAATATTTTTAAGGTACTACATAATAATAAAGATAATGTCAATGTTTAATATCTCAAAAAATAAAATTAACAAATATGTTTCATTTCCACACTGAAAAATATAACTAAGCTTAAGTGGACATTGTTATCATGCAGTTCAATGACATGAACCAGAGTTTGTACATGTGGTTAACATTTTATAATGTATATATACAAGTTACTATAATCATGATAATATACATGTAACTGCTCATTCACATTACTGATAAGTAAAATAACAAAGAACAATTTATGTGAAGTTAGGTCTAAATGGTGAAGATGCCTGAATATGTGACTGATAAACTGAAAAGTCCAGTCCATATAGTTCAAGTTTTGAGCTTTAAAATTATTTAATTATGATTCATTCAAAATGTTTCAGCATTAGCATTTTTAGCATTAACTGTAATGTATAAGGGTAGATATACTTCATGGCTTTTTCAATTATTTTACAGAGCAAAGAGTGGAGGAAAATGGAAGAAGTCATGGACATAACAGAAAACATATGACCTAATACCTGCAGGTAACAGCCTCCAACCCCTCCCCCCCCCCCCCCAACCCCCCAATAAATGTTTATTGGTCTGTCCATTGGTCATTCTGTCTGTACATGTATGTACTATAACACTTTAATTTGGGAACAATATCTCTTAAGCCTTTGAGCTTTTGCAATATCATTTCATATCACAACTCCTTACAGCCTAGAGAAGATCCCTATTGATCTGAGGTCAAAAGGTCAAGGTTGGAAATTCCTACATTACAAAAAAAATTCAAATAATAACTTTAGTTTCCCTTGAGCTTTTTCTGTTAAATTTTATATCATAATTCCCAATGACTTAAAGAAATCCCCTTTGATTTCAAAGTTAAAAGGTTTAGTTGAAAAATTCATATCTTGCAATAAATAACGTCCTGGTGATAACTTTGGTTCTCTTTGAGGTCTTGAATTTATTTCTTTAATAAAAAAAGACACCAATTGACTTTAAGGCCAAAAGCTGAAAGGTTAAGGTTGACCTTTTTCTTTTTCCATCTGCATGTTTTTTTTTGTCCAGTTCTTCCATCCTCATTTTTTTCCATAAGTGGGGGCCACAATTCTCTGAATTAGCTTGTTTTATATTTGGATCATTTGCAGGTTTGCATTAAACTCAATTAGCCATTTAAGGCATTTGGATCTCTTACAAAATAGGAAATAAAGGTGATTCAGGCTAGCATTGCCAAGGTCCCTTTCCCAAATTCCCAATGTCATTTAGAACATCAAAATACATGCTCTTTTGCTTTTGGGTATAAATGAAAATTTACTGTACTAATTAAATGTCTTCTTTGATTATCATAATTATTGCAAAATCAATTATGAACTTTAATTCAAACATCAATTTGTCATTGCTTTTACAGATTTTGAATTCATATCATCAGTGCATCTAAATTGGTCAAAAGATGAAAGATCTCAGCAAAAATTGTTCAATCATGCAAAGTATATCCTGTCAAATGGAGATTACCCTCCCTTAAAGTGTCAAGTATCTCAGAAATTGGACTATTTGCAATACTGTTCAGGAATATTTTACATATGTCAGTACATTTAGCAATAGGGCCTGTTGCACCATGCCAAGGTACAGAGTTGATGCTTCAAGCTGTCGACGGCATTCCAAAGGAAAAGGATGAAACTTTTTTTTAGCTCACCTGAGCCGAAGGCTCAAGTGAGCTTTTCTGATCGAAATATGTCCATTGTCTGTCGTCGTCGTTGTCGTGGTTGTAAACTTTTCACATTTTCATCTTCTTCTCAAGAACCACTGTGCCAATTTCAACCAAACTTGCCACAAAGTATCCTTGGGTAAAGGGAATTCAAGTTTGTTCAAATGAAGGGCCACACCTTCTTCCAAGGGGAGATAATCATGAATTTGTGAAAAATTGATGGCATCACCTAAAAACTTGTCAAGAACCACTGTGCTTGAAAATATGAAACTTATATGGAAGCATCCTCAGGTAGTGAAGATCCAAATTTGTTCAAATCATGACTTCCGGGGGTAGGGTGGGGCCACAATGGGTGATCAAAGTTTTACTTAGTAATACATAGGAAAAAGCCTTTAAAAATCTTCTTCTCAGAAACAGCAAAGCCATGATTGATCATATTTAAAAGGAAGCATCCTCAAGTAGTGTAGGTTCAAATTTGTTCCAATCATGACCCCCGGGAGTAGAGTGGGGCCAGAATGGTCGATCAAAGTTTTCCATATAATACATGTACATAGGAAAAATTTGTAAAAATCTTCTTCTCAAGAACAGCAAAGCCATGATTGGTCATTTTTATATGGGTGCATCCTCAGGTAGTGAAGATTCAAGTTTGTTCCAGTCATGACCCCCCTCCCCCCAGGGGTAGGGTGGGACCACAATGGGCGATCAAAGTTTTACATAGGAATACATAGGAAAAAGCCTTTTAAAATCTTCTTCTCAAGAACAGCAAAGCCATAATTAGTCATATTTAAATGGAAGCATCCTCAGGTAATGTAGACTCAAATTTTGTTCAAATCATGAACCCCCCCCCCCCCCAAAGAGAATAGGGGGGCCATAACAGGGGATCGGAGTTATACAAAGGAATACAAATGATATATCAATAAAAATTGTCTTGTTAAGAACAGCATAGCCATTATTTGTCATATTAATTCAAATATTATTATTTTGCTTTATTTCAGTGTAGTAGCTTCAAATGAGTTTTTAATTTTTTTTTTTTTTTTTTTTTTTTTGACAATTTGAAATTAGAGATCATCTTAGTAATAAAATTTTTTATAATGTTGCTGTCTTTAAATTTTCTCTGTAAAAGTAACATGTACATGTACATGATACATTTGGTATTTTTCAAATGCAGTTGAAGGAATTTAATTGAGCATTGTCAAATACATGTATTTCATTTAAATACTAGTTGTGTTTTTATGACTTTATGGTATTAAAAAAGACATAAACTTTGTTCTGTTCATTCATTTGTATAAATTTAGGGCAAACAAAATCAGCATTTGTATAAAATGTTTTGCATGTTTAAAAACAACTTTTGCAATGAAGAACTGTATGAAATTTGGGCAACACTGTGAAAAAGTGGATTTTATTTACTGATGTGTTCACACTTTTGAACACTCTCTCTGTTAAACTTGCAATTTTATGTATTTGCAGTTTTTGCAATGTGCATTTTCATGCTAAGGGATCCTGTAAAATGAGCCCCATAGCTACATGTATAGCCAGTTCATTGCTATAATACATTAAGCCTTGTCAAAAACTCATGATTTTTAGCTCTACTGGTTAGAGACCAGAAGAGCTCATGCGATAGTAAGGGGTTGGTCGTCTGTCTGTCCGTCAACAAAAGCTACTCCTCCTACAGTTTTGGTCTGATTTCAATATTACTTGGCACACAAGTAAAGTACACTGAGATACATAATTTTTTTTATCGGATTTTGATTTTGATGAACGGTGTTGCTATGGTTACTAAAATAGAAATTTCTGTAAAATTCTTTTAAAATCTACTCCCCCTTTAGTTTTAGTCAGATTTCCATGAAAAGAGACCAAATCAAGGATCATTATTCTATTTATTTCTGTTGCAAAGTTTCAAGTCCAACTGCTACTTATCTCTTCCTTTGTTAGAAGTACAAACCAGTAGAGCTACAGTCTCAAAAAAGACTTCTGGTTAAACAAATATTCAAATCATGCATCTTTGTGACATTCTGGATAAATATAAGCTAATTTCAGTCATGAAGATTGAAGGTCATGTGCCTGAAATGATTTAACATTCAAAATGTAATCACTCCAGTAGTCCAGTATGCCTTTCTACCCAGATATAGTGTAATTTTGCTAGGGTGAAAAAATCAACTAATTCAAATGTGCCACCAAATTGCCTGTTATTTTTACTTAAATATCTTAAAACAAATACTTCTTGATAAAAAATATAATCACTGAAGTGTCTCTTGAAATTCTATGCCTGTTTTTTCTACAGAATATCCCTTAGAATTATTGTGACCTTTTTGCACTTGCAGTTCTGCACTTACAAGAGTGAAAACTCCATTAATTTAAATTTGCAACCAAAATCCCATTAATACTAAATAATATATTTAAAAACAATCACTTTTTAAAAATATGAAATCAATGGAAGCGTTTCTTGGAATTTAATAGCTGTTTTTCTGCAGACTATTCAAATATCATTATGTCTTACAATTATCGTGACCTTTTTGCACTCGTAGCACTTCACATTCAAAAAGGTATGTGGAAAAAAATTCTGTAAATATTTTTTTCAAAGGTTTTAATTCCTTAAATCCATTAGTTATGAAGATATTATGGAAATTTTTTATACACAAACAGAATATGTACAAAAGGTGTTATTTTTCCATACTGGGTATAGAAATAGGCTGACGATAAACTAATTCTCCCTGTATCCATGGTAACAAATCAAATGACGTCACCAAACTTACGCAGTAAGTAAGTGACCTTGATCTCACTTTGTATGCAAAGTTTCAAGAAATTTTGAAAAACTTGCTTTCATAGCATTCTGCATGGTTTTCTCGTAGACACGCATTTAATAGGTTTCCTGTTGTTAAGGATCAGAAGATGAAGATTGTGGTCCGGATGCCACAGCATAGACTGCTGATCCAGCTACACACCTATGTAATCTTCTGACCTCCAGCCACACGAGGAGAAGTGAAGAAAGTATCTGAGGAATTGTGTAAGTCATCAGACAAGCCTAATGTACCCGAAGAGGAAAGTCAGGTATTGCATCTGTTAGTTCATTTCACTTTACCCAAGCAGAAGGCTCAAGTGGGCATTTCTATTGTGTCTTTATCTGCCATTTGTCTTTATATTTGCAACGTTTTTCATTTCTTTTTTTACTTAATTTTTTTCAGATTTAATCTTTGGCACATTCAATGATGAAGATGATGATGCTTGGGGATTTAATGGCTCATTTTTTTTTCCAAGAGAGAATATACGCTCCTTTCATTCTCTATTCTGATGCTACATTGTCAAACGTCATGAAACCTCTAAAACATATTCACACGTAACAGAAGTTGCGATTGACAGAGAACATTCTTTGACTTATGCAACCCTGAAAAATATTTGCCAGTATAACAAAATTACCAAAACTAAAACATCTTACTATAAAGTGCCATGAAACTCAGGACTTTCAAATTGGTGAAGGAGGAATATGGAAAAACCAAGGGAAGAATACCTCAAAGAAAAAGGTAGTTATTAGCAATCAAAAGCAATGGGTTTTGGTTGAAGTTGGTCAAGGATAGGTATAGCAGGAAGTTTCTCCCTCTTTAAAATGAGAAAAATTGGCATAATTGATTTAAGAAAGCTGGCATCTAAGCATAAACTTATATCTTAAAAAATCACTGAAAGAAATGCATACATTAAATTAATGGTATAATTCTTGTTACTGCAATTAATTCTCGTTCTACCAGATTTTTTTCATTAATACCAGATTGTTTCTTCTGAATAATTCCAGAATGGAGATTTACCATTGCTATATCGTCCAAAAAAGGTCACCATTAATGAAAATGATGGACATATGGACACAATGTTTTGTAAACCAAAGGTAGATTGTATACATTGTGTAAACTATTGAAATTTATTTGCAAAATGAGAGCTGTATACTTTTTTGTTTTATTAAAATAATATTATTTTATTATTTCATTTCTAAAATAATTTTTTAACATAATCTTTATATATCAAGATAAAAATCATTAAAAAGAGACAAGCAATGATTAAAATAGTAGTATAATTTGTTACTACAACCAATTCTGATGAATACCATAATATTTTTATTAGTTTCAGAATGAAGATTGGCCATCGATACAACGCCCAAAGAAAATAACGATGAACGGAAGCGATGGAAAGATGTACACGATGCTATGTAAACTAAAGGTAGGTACCATACAAATGTTACATTACAGGAATTGTCCAAATAAGGACTCTAATTTTTAAAATTTAATTTTTTTATTTATTTTTTTTTCTTTTACAATTTCTTCATGCATATGTATTATTTAAAAGACACCGACCAAATAAGAAGCCGCAAATTTTTATCGATTTGGTCATCACCATGACTATAAAAATTGTCATTTATTTAATTTTTTTATTTTTTTTTTTCATTTTTACAATGACTAGTTATCAATTAGTCTAAATAAAGACACCATCCAAATAAAAGTCAACCCAGTACCATATTCTTGACTCATTAGAAAATGCCATTCTTCTGAAATGTAAATCGTGGTTTTATATTTTAAAAGTTTTAAATGATTTCTAATTTGTGTCCAAACCCATTTACGTTATCAATATATTTGTTTTCCAAAACTTCATTACAGTGCCAACATTCAGACAACTTTAAAATGATATATTTCTTTTTTCAGCTGAGAAGCCTGATGAGATTTCTGATTTACCCAATAAAATTCTATTAATGATCTTCTATTTGCCATTTTACTTTACTGTGCATTTCATTATTGCAGTTTGCTCTCGTTGGCATGCTTTGGGAGACATTTAATATTTGTTTAACACAATACAATTCATAATGGATAACAGATAGTTTTACGAAAGAAATTTCCTCAAGCAAGCCCGAGTTTTAGGAAGAAATCTCGGTACGTTGGCATTCTCAAGAATCCAAAAAGAGCAACTTGATTTGAAATTTGTCTCCAGCATTGAACAATTTTACTCATTCTTGTATGATAGATATATAAAGTTAATGAAGAGGATGATTCTTGGGATTTGACGGTGAGCTCGTTTTTTTAAAGAGAGGACATAAGCTGTCCCAATTCAAAAGCCATTCAAATCGTAGATTCAGACATTTCTTTGGCAAACTTTCTTAAACTACTTAAGAAATACCCCTATGTAACAGAGTCTTGAGTGATCAATAAACATATTTGACTTGGAAACTTCTGTGACAGCCATGCCTGCAATACAAAAGTTACGGAAACTGGAGAACCTTACGTTGATAGAGTGCGAAAGAACACACGATTTTCCCGATTTTTATATGGAGAAAGGCAGAGTTATACTTTAACACCCGAAGGAGGAATATTAAATTGCAGAAACTATTTAGCTCACACGCAGAACTAACATACCTACATGTTTCCTTAACTGGAAGAAGTGAGCGCACCATTGAGACAATTTTTGACAGATGTCAGAATTTAAGGTCATTGAAAATGCTGCGAAATAAGATGTGAGGATTAGAAGAAGTATAGCTTTTACATGGAAACACAAGATTATGAAAGCATTCTTATACTGCTCCATGTGTGGGTAAGGAGTTAAAGAAGTTGTCCCATTTAAACTGTACTAACATTACAGAGGACATAAACCAGATCGTTAGTGAGAAGTGCCCTCTTTTGAAAAGAGTTGTTGGAAGAGAAAATGAATATTTTTATAAAGTAGACATCAATTCTTTTATTGAACATTGGAAAACACATTTGTAAATAATAAAGCTGTGAAATGTTTGTCGACTTACAGGCATATCCAGGATCTGAATATTGAAGACTCGTGTGAGTCGTCTGTTAATGACGGAGGAATCCATACTCTTGCGCATGGATGTTCTCAATTGTGAATTGTAAACTTTGATGGATGTATAGGAATAAAAGAGATGGGTATTATGGAACTCGCTCGTCATTGTCGTGGACTACGCTTTGCGGATCTCAGCCAATGTCGTCACATCACAGGGTTTGGGTTCAAATGTCTTTTGATGAACTGTCCAAGGTTCAAGAGATTCCAATATGCGGTTGTCACTATTTAAAGGGACTTGTTTTGGGTAAGGAAAAAGGACTCCGGAAATTCCATTCGCATCATGGAATCAAAGTACATTCGAGGAAGCAAACTTGACTGTTTTTATAATAAATCTGAGTTTCGGTATCTCGAACACTGATATCTCCAATAAAAGTTGTTACATGAACTGCTCCCCAACATGGGCATGCGTAAGATATAAAAACAAATCTAATTGCGTTTCGGATATAATTAACAGTGACTTAAATAATCAATTAATTGTAACAAGCTTAAGAAAAACTGGATTTTAATTATTTTCAAATGTGAATACATGCTACTTAATAGGTTTCCTGTTGTTAAGGATCAGAAGATGAAGATTGTGGTCCGGATGCCACAGCATAGACTGCTGATCCAGCTACACACCTATGTAATCTTCTGACCTCCAGCCACACGAGGAGAAGTGAAGAAAGTATCTGAGGAATTGTGTAAGTCATCAGACAAGCCTAATGTACCCGAAGAGGAAAGTCAGGTATTGCATCTGTTAGTTCATTTCACTTTACCCAAGCAGAAGGCTCAAGTGGGCATTTCTATTGTGTCTTTATCTGCCATTTGTCTTTATATTTGCAACGTTTTTCATTTCTTTTTTTACTTAATTTTTTTCAGATTTAATCTTTGGCACATTCAATGATGAAGATGATGATGCTTGGGGATTTAATGGCTCATTTTTTTTTCCAAGAGAGAATATACGCTCCTTTCATTCTCTATTCTGATGCTACATTGTCAAACGTCATGAAACCTCTAAAACATATTCACACGTAACAGAAGTTGCGATTGACAGAGAACATTCTTTGACTTATGCAACCCTGAAAAATATTTGCCAGTATAACAAAATTACCAAAACTAAAACATCTTACTATAAAGTGCCATGAAACTCAGGACTTTCAAATTGGTGAAGGAGGAATATGGAAAAACCAAGGGAAGAATACCTCAAAGAAAAAGGTAGTTATTAGCAATCAAAAGCAATGGGTTTTGGTTGAAGTTGGTCAAGGATAGGTATAGCAGGAAGTTTCTCCCTCTTTAAAATGAGAAAAATTGGCATAATTGATTTAAGAAAGCTGGCATCTAAGCATAAACTTATATCTTAAAAAATCACTGAAAGAAATGCATACATTAAATTAATGGTATAATTCTTGTTACTGCAATTAATTCTCGTTCTACCAGATTTTTTTCATTAATACCAGATTGTTTCTTCTGAATAATTCCAGAATGGAGATTTACCATTGCTATATCGTCCAAAAAAGGTCACCATTAATGAAAATGATGGACATATGGACACAATGTTTTGTAAACCAAAGGTAGATTGTATACATTGTGTAAACTATTGAAATTTATTTGCAAAATGAGAGCTGTATACTTTTTTGTTTTATTAAAATAATATTATTTTATTATTTCATTTCTAAAATAATTTTTTAACATAATCTTTATATATCAAGATAAAAATCATTAAAAAGAGACAAGCAATGATTAAAATAGTAGTATAATTTGTTACTACAACCAATTCTGATGAATACCATAATATTTTTATTAGTTTCAGAATGAAGATTGGCCATCGATACAACGCCCAAAGAAAATAACGATGAACGGAAGCGATGGAAAGATGTACACGATGC
This sequence comes from Saccostrea echinata, assembly GCF_033153115.1. Classification (NCBI taxonomy): domain Eukaryota; kingdom Metazoa; phylum Mollusca; class Bivalvia; order Ostreida; family Ostreidae; genus Saccostrea; species Saccostrea echinata. The sequence continues at coordinate 15,848,560 of NW_026889782.1, read as the reverse complement.
TATGTAAACTAAAGGTAGGTACCATACAAATGTTACATTACAGGAATTGTCCAAATAAGGACTCTAATTTTTAAAATTTAATTTTTTTATTTATTTTTTTTTCTTTTACAATTTCTTCATGCATATGTATTATTTAAAAGACACCGACCAAATAAGAAGCCGCAAATTTTTATCGATTTGGTCATCACCATGACTATAAAAATTGTCATTTATTTAATTTTTTTATTTTTTTTTTCATTTTTACAATGACTAGTTATCAATTAGTCTAAATAAAGACACCATCCAAATAAAAGTCAACCCAGTACCATATTCTTGACTCATTAGAAAATGCCATTCTTCTGAAATGTAAATCGTGGTTTTATATTTTAAAAGTTTTAAATGATTTCTAATTTGTGTCCAAACCCATTTACGTTATCAATATATTTGTTTTCCAAAACTTCATTACAGTGCCAACATTCAGACAACTTTAAAATGATATATTTCTTTTTTCAGCTGAGAAGCCTGATGAGATTTCTGATTTACCCAATAAAATTCTATTAATGATCTTCTATTTGCCATTTTACTTTACTGTGCATTTCATTATTGCAGTTTGCTCTCGTTGGCATGCTTTGGGAGACATTTAATATTTGTTTAACACAATACAATTCATAATGGATAACAGATAGTTTTACGAAAGAAATTTCCTCAAGCAAGCCCGAGTTTTAGGAAGAAATCTCGGTACGTTGGCATTCTCAAGAATCCAAAAAGAGCAACTTGATTTGAAATTTGTCTCCAGCATTGAACAATTTTACTCATTCTTGTATGATAGATATATAAAGTTAATGAAGAGGATGATTCTTGGGATTTGACGGTGAGCTCGTTTTTTTAAAGAGAGGACATAAGCTGTCCCAATTCAAAAGCCATTCAAATCGTAGATTCAGACATTTCTTTGGCAAACTTTCTTAAACTACTTAAGAAATACCCCTATGTAACAGAGTCTTGAGTGATCAATAAACATATTTGACTTGGAAACTTCTGTGACAGCCATGCCTGCAATACAAAAGTTACGGAAACTGGAGAACCTTACGTTGATAGAGTGCGAAAGAACACACGATTTTCCCGATTTTTATATGGAGAAAGGCAGAGTTATACTTTAACACCCGAAGGAGGAATATTAAATTGCAGAAACTATTTAGCTCACACGCAGAACTAACATACCTACATGTTTCCTTAACTGGAAGAAGTGAGCGCACCATTGAGACAATTTTTGACAGATGTCAGAATTTAAGGTCATTGAAAATGCTGCGAAATAAGATGTGAGGATTAGAAGAAGTATAGCTTTTACATGGAAACACAAGATTATGAAAGCATTCTTATACTGCTCCATGTGTGGGTAAGGAGTTAAAGAAGTTGTCCCATTTAAACTGTACTAACATTACAGAGGACATAAACCGGATCGTTAGTGAGAAGTGCCCTCTTTTGAAAAGAGTTGTTGGAAGAGAAAATGAATATTTTTATAAAGTAGACATCAGTTCTTTTATTGAACATTGGAAAACACATTTGTAAATAATAAAGCTGTGAAATGTTTGTCGACTTACAGGCATATCCAGGATCTGAATATTGAAGACTCGTGTGAGTCATCTGTTAATGACGGAGGAATCCATACTCTTGCGCATGGATGTTCTCAATTGTGAATTGTAAACTTTGATGGATGTATAGGAATAAAAGAGATGGGTATTATGGAACTCGCTCGTCATTGTCGTGGACTACGCTTTGCGGATCTCAGCCAATGTCGTCACATCACAGGGTTTGGGTTCAAATGTCTTTTGATGAACTGTCCAAGGTTCAAGAGATTCCAATATGCGGTTGTCACTATTTAAAGGGACTTGTTTTGGGTAAGGAAAAAGGACTCCGGAAATTCCATTCGCATCATGGAATCAAAGTACATTCGAGGAAGCAAACTTGACTGTTTTTATAATAAATCTGAGTTTCGGTATCTCGAACACTGATATCTCCAATAAAAGTTGTTACATGAACTGCTCCCCAACATGGGCATGCGTAAGATATAAAAACAAATCTAATTGCGTTTCGGATATAATTAACAGTGACTTAAATAATCAATTAATTGTAACAAGCTTAAGAAAAACTGGATTTTAATTATTTTCAAATGTGAATACATGCTTCTTAATAGGTTTCCTGTTGTTAAGGATCAGAAGATGAAGATTGTGGTCCGGATGCCACAGCATAGACTGCTGATCCAGCTACACACCTATGTAATCTTCTGACCTCAAGCCACACGAGGAGAAGTGAAGAAAGTATCTGAGGAATTGTGTAAGTCATCAGACAAGCCTAATGTACCCGAAGAGGAAAGTCAGGTATTGCATCTGTTAGTTCATTTCACTTTACCCAAGCAGAAGGCTCAAGTGGGCATTTCTATTGTGTCTTTATCTGCCATTTGTCTTTATATTTGCAACGTTTTTCATTTCTTTTTTTATTTAATTTTTTTCAGATTTAATCTTTGGCACATTCAATGATGAAGATGATGATGCTTGGGGATTTAATGGCTCATTTTTTTTTCCAAGAGAGAATATACGCTCCTTTCATTCTCTATTCTGATGCTACATTGTCAAACGTCATGAAACCTCTAAAACATATTCACACGTAACAGAAGTTGCGATTGACAGAGAACATTCTTTGACTTATGCAACCCTGAAAAATATTTGCCAGTATAACAAAATTACCAAAACTAAAACATCTTACTATAAAGTGCCATGAAACTCAGGACTTTCAAATTGGTGAAGGAGGAATATGGAAAAACCAAGGGAAGAATACCTCAAAGAAAAAGGTAGTTATTAGCAATCAAAAGCAATGGGTTTTGGTTGAAGTTGGTCAAGGATAGGTATAGCAGGAAGTTTCTCCCTCTTTAAAATGAGAAAAATTGGCATAATTGATTTAAGAAAGCTGGCATCTAAGCATAAACTTATATCTTAAAAAATCACTGAAAGAAATGCATACATTAAATTAATGGTATAATTCTTGTTACTGCAATTAATTCTCGTTCTACCAGATTTTTTTCATTAATACCAGATTGTTTCTTCTGAATAATTCCAGAATGGAGATTTACCATTGCTATATCGTCCAAAAAAGGTCACCATTAATGAAAATGATGGACATATGGACACAATGTTTTGTAAACCAAAGGTAGATTGTATACATTGTGTAAACTATTGAAATTTATTTGCAAAATGAGAGCTGTATACTTTTTTGTTTTATTAAAATAATATTATTTTATTATTTCATTTCTAAAATAATTTTTTAACATAATCTTTATATATCAAGATAAAAATCATTAAAAAGAGACAAGCAATGATTAAAATAGTAGTATAATTTGTTACTACAACCAATTCTGATGAATACCATAATATTTTTATTAGTTTCAGAATGAAGATTGGCCATCGATACAACGCCCAAAGAAAATAACGATGAACGGAAGCGATGGAAAGATGTACACGATGCTATGTAAACTAAAGGTAGGTACCATACAAATGTTACATTACAGGAATTGTCCAAATAAGGACTCTAATTTTTAAAATTTAATTTTTTTATTTATTTTTTTTTCTTTTACAATTTCTTCATGCATATGTATTATTTAAAAGACACCGACCAAATAAGAAGCCGCAAATTTTTATCGATTTGGTCATCACCATGACTATAAAAATTGTCATTTATTTAATTTTTTTATTTTTTTTTTCATTTTTACAATGACTAGTTATCAATTAGTCTAAATAAAGACACCATCCAAATAAAAGTCAACCCAGTACCATATTCTTGACTCATTAGAAAATGCCATTCTTCTGAAATGTAAATCGTGGTTTTATATTTTAAAAGTTTTAAATGATTTCTAATTTGTGTCCAAACCCATTTACGTTATCAATATATTTGTTTTCCAAAACTTCATTACAGTGCCAACATTCAGACAACTTTAAAATGATATATTTCTTTTTTCAGCTGAGAAGCCTGATGAGATTTCTGATTTACCCAATAAAATTCTATTAATGATCTTCTATTTGCCATTTTACTTTACTGTGCATTTCATTATTGCAGTTTGCTCTCGTTGGCATGCTTTGGGAGACATTTAATATTTGTTTAACACAATACAATTCATAATGGATAACAGATAGTTTTACGAAAGAAATTTCCTCAAGCAAGCCCGAGTTTTAGGAAGAAATCTCGGTACGTTGGCATTCTCAAGAATCCAAAAAGAGCAACTTGATTTGAAATTTGTCTCCAGCATTGAACAATTTTACTCATTCTTGTATGATAGATATATAAAGTTAATGAAGAGGATGATTCTTGGGATTTGACGGTGAGCTCGTTTTTTTAAAGAGAGGACATAAGCTGTCCCAATTCAAAAGCCATTCAAATCGTAGATTCAGACATTTCTTTGGCAAACTTTCTTAAACTACTTAAGAAATACCCCTATGTAACAGAGTCTTGAGTGATCAATAAACATATTTGACTTGGAAACTTCTGTGACAGCCATGCCTGCAATACAAAAGTTACGGAAACTGGAGAACCTTACGTTGATAGAGTGCGAAAGAACACACGATTTTCCCGATTTTTATATGGAGAAAGGCAGAGTTATACTTTAACACCCGAAGGAGGAATATTAAATTGCAGAAACTATTTAGCTCACACGCAGAACTAACATACCTACATGTTTCCTTAACTGGAAGAAGTGAGCGCACCATTGAGACAATTTTTGACAGATGTCAGAATTTAAGGTCATTGAAAATGCTGCGAAATAAGATGTGAGGATTAGAAGAAGTATAGCTTTTACATGGAAACACAAGATTATGAAAGCATTCTTATACTGCTCCATGTGTGGGTAAGGAGTTAAAGAAGTTGTCCCATTTAAACTGTACTAACATTACAGAGGACATAAACCGGATCGTTAGTGAGAAGTGCCCTCTTTTGAAAAGAGTTGTTGGAAGAGAAAATGAATATTTTTATAAAGTAGACATCAGTTCTTTTATTGAACATTGGAAAACACATTTGTAAATAATAAAGCTGTGAAATGTTTGTCGACTTACAGGCATATCCAGGATCTGAATATTGAAGACTCGTGTGAGTCATCTGTTAATGACGGAGGAATCCATACTCTTGCGCATGGATGTTCTCAATTGTGAATTGTAAACTTTGATGGATGTATAGGAATAAAAGAGATGGGTATTATGGAACTCGCTCGTCATTGTCGTGGACTACGCTTTGCGGATCTCAGCCAATGTCGTCACATCACAGGGTTTGGGTTCAAATGTCTTTTGATGAACTGTCCAAGGTTCAAGAGATTCCAATATGCGGTTGTCACTATTTAAAGGGACTTGTTTTGGGTAAGGAAAAAGGACTCCGGAAATTCCATTCGCATCATGGAATCAAAGTACATTCGAGGAAGCAAACTTGACTGTTTTTATAATAAATCTGAGTTTCGGTATCTCGAACACTGATATCTCCAATAAAAGTTGTTACATGAACTGCTCCCCAACATGGGCATGCGTAAGATATAAAAACAAATCTAATTGCGTTTCGGATATAATTAACAGTGACTTAAATAATCAATTAATTGTAACAAGCTTAAGAAAAACTGGATTTTAATTATTTTCAAATGTGAATACATGCTTCTTAATAGGTTTCCTGTTGTTAAGGATCAGAAGATGAAGATTGTGGTCCGGATGCCACAGCATAGACTGCTGATCCAGCTACACACCTATGTAATCTTCTGACCTCAAGCCACACGAGGAGAAGTGAAGAAAGTATCTGAGGAATTGTGTAAGTCATCAGACAAGCCTAATGTACCCGAAGAGGAAAGTCAGGTATTGCATCTGTTAGTTCATTTCACTTTACCCAAGCAGAAGGCTCAAGTGGGCATTTCTATTGTGTCTTTATCTGCCATTTGTCTTTATATTTGCAACGTTTTTCATTTCTTTTTTTATTTAATTTTTTTCAGATTTAATCTTTGGCACATTCAATGATGAAGATGATGATGCTTGGGGATTTAATGGCTCATTTTTTTTTCCAAGAGAGAATATACGCTCCTTTCATTCTCTATTCTGATGCTACATTGTCAAACGTCATGAAACCTCTAAAACATATTCACACGTAACAGAAGTTGCGATTGACAGAGAACATTCTTTGACTTATGCAACCCTGAAAAATATTTGCCAGTATAACAAAATTACCAAAACTAAAACATCTTACTATAAAGTGCCATGAAACTCAGGACTTTCAAATTGGTGAAGGAGGAATATGGAAAAACCAAGGGAAGAATACCTCAAAGAAAAAGGTAGTTATTAGCAATCAAAAGCAATGGGTTTTGGTTGAAGTTGGTCAAGGATAGGTATAGCAGGAAGTTTCTCCCTCTTTAAAATGAGAAAAATTGGCATAATTGATTTAAGAAAGCTGGCATCTAAGCATAAACTTATATCTTAAAAAATCACTAAAAGAAATGCATACATTAAAATAATGGTATAATTCTTGTTACTGCAATTAATTCTCGTTCTACCAGATTTTTTTCATTAATACCAGATTGTTTCTTCTGAATAATTCCAGAATGGAGATTTACCATTGCTATATCGTCCAAAAAAGGTCACCATTAATGAAAATGATGGACATATGGACACAATGTTTTGTAAACCAAAGGTAGATTGTATACATTGTGTAAACTATTGAAATTTATTTGCAAAATGAGAGCTGTATATTTTTTTGTTTTATTAAAATAATATTATTTTATTATTTCATTTCTAAAATAATTTTTTAACATAATCTTTATATATCAAGATAAAAATCATTAAAAAGAGACAAGCAATGATTAAAATAGTAGTATAATTTGTTACTACAACCAATTCTGATGAATACCATAATATTTTTATTAGTTTCAGAATGAAGATTGGCCATCGATACAACGCCCAAAGAAAATAACGATGAACGGAAGCGATGGAAAGATGTACACGATGCTATGTAAACTAAAGGTAGGTACCATACAAATGTTACATTACAGGAATTGTCCAAATCAGGACTCTAATTTTTAAAATTTAATTTTTTTATTTATTTTTTTTTTCTTTTACAATTTCTTCATGCATATGTATTATTTAAAAGACACCGACCAAATAAGAAGCCGCAAATTTTTATCGATTTGGTCATCACCATGACTATAAAAATTGTCATTTATTTTATTTTTTTATTTTTTTTTTTCATTTTTACAATGACTAGTTATCAATTAGTCTAAATAAAGACACCATCCAAATAAAAGTCAACCCAGTACCATATTCTTGACTCATTAGAAAATGCCATTCTTCTGAAATGTAAATCGTGGTTTTATATTTTAAAAGTTTTAAATGATTTCTAATTTGTGTCCAAACCCATTTACGTTATCAATATATTTGTTTTCCAAAACTTCATTACAGTGCCAACATTCAGACAACTTTAAAATGATATATTTCTTTTTTCAGCTGAGAAGCCTGATGAGATTTCTGATTTACCCAATAAAATTCTATTAATGATCTTCTATTTGCCATTTTACTTTACTGTGCATTTCATTATTGCAGTTTGCTCTCGTTGGCATGCTTTGGGAGACATTTACAGTAATATTTGTTTAACACAATACAATTCATAATGGATAACAGATAGTTTTACGAAAGAAATTTCCTCAAGCAAGCCCGAGTTTTAGGAAGAAATCTCGGTACGTTGGCATTCTCAAGAATCCAAAAAGAGCAACTTGATTTGAAATTTGTCTCCAGCAGTGAACAATTTTACTCATTCTTGTATGATAGATATATAAAGTTAATGAAGAGGATGATTCTTGGGATTTGACGGTGAGCTCGTTTTTTTAAAGAGAGGACATAAGCTGTCCCAATTCAAAAGCCATTCAAATCGTAGATTCAGACATTTCTTTGGCAAACTTTCTTAAACTACTTAAGAAATACCCCTATGTAACAGAGTCTTGAGTGATCAATAAACATATTTGACTTGGAAACTTCTGTGACAGCCATGCCTGCAATACAAAAGTTACGGAAACTGGAGAACCTTACGTTGATAGAGTGCGAAAGAACACACGATTTTCCCGATTTTTATATGGAGAAAGGCAGAGTTATACTTTAACACCCGAAGGAGGAATATTAAATTGCAGAAACTATTTAGCTCACACGCAGAACTAACATACCTACATGTTTCCTTAACTGGAAGAAGTGAGCGCACCATTGAGACAATTTTTGACAGATGTCAGAATTTAAGGTCATTGAAAATGCTGCGAAATAAGATGTGAGGATTAGAAGAAGTACTACCAAATGCAACATTGCCTTCACTTGAATTATTAAATCTTTATAGCTTTTACATGGAAACACAAGATTATGAAAGCATTCTTATACTGCTCCATGTGTGGGTAAGGAGTTAAAGAAGTTGTCCCATTTAAACTGTACTAACATTACAGAGGACATAAACCAGATCGTTAGTGAGAAGTGCCCTCTTTTGAAAAGAGTTGTTGGAAGAGAAAATGAATATTTTTATAAAGTAGACATCAGTTCTTTTATTGAACATTGGAAAACACATTTGTAAATAATAAAGTTGTGAAATGTTTGTCGACTTACATACATATCCAGGAACTGAATATTGAAGACTCGTGTGAGTCATCTGTTAATGACGGAGGAATCCATACTCTTGCGCATGGATGTTCTCAATTGTGAATTGTAAACTTTGATGGATGTTTAGGAATATCAGAGATGGGTATTATGGAACTCGCTCGTCATTGTCGTGGGCTACACTTTGTGGATCTCAGCCAATGTCGTCACAGGGTTTGGGTTCAAATGTCTTTTGATGAACTGTTCAAGGTTCAACATGTTCAAGAGATTCCAATATGCGGTTTTCTCTCTTTGAAGAGATTTGTTTTGTGTAAGGAAAAAGGACTCCAGAAATTCCATTCGCATCATTGAATCAAAGTACATCCAAGGAAACAAACGTGACTGAAATTTATTTCACTACAGCTGAGTTTTTTTCCGATTTAATTTTTGGCAGATTCTATGATGATGATGATGATACTTGGGGATTAAGCTGCTTTTATTTTCTATTCTGATGCTACATTGTCAAACGTCATGAAACTTATAAAAATATTCACATGTAACAGAAGTTGCGATTGACAGAAAACATTCTTTGACTTGCGCAACCCTAAAAAATATTTGCCAGTATAAGAAAATTACCATAACTAAAACATCTTACTATAAAGTGCCATAAAACTCAGGACTTTCAAATTGGTGAAGGAGGAATATAGAAAAGCTGAGGGAAGAATACCTGAAGGACAAGGGTGTTCATAAGCAATCAAAGGCAACGGGTTTTGGTTGAAGTTGGTCAAGGCTGAGTATAGAAGGGGGTTTCTCCCTCTTTAAAATAAGAAAAATTGGCATAATTGATTTAAGAAAGCTGACCTGGTATTTTAACATAATCTGTATATCGTAAAAAATCATTAAAAGAAATCATAAACTAAAATAATGGTATAAATTCTTATTACTGCAGTTAAATCGTTACATCAGTATTTTTTAATTAATGCTTGAGTTTTAAAAATTTATTCCAGAGTGAGGATTTACCAATGCTACAACAGCCAAAGAAGATCACCATGAATAACAGTGATGGACGTATGTACACGATGTTGTCTAAACCTAAGGAAGATTTGCGAAAAGGAGGTCTTTATACCCCCGGTACTTATTTATTCATAAATAAAACAATAAAGTAGTGATGGGAAATTGGAAAATTTTTCATAATCGATAATCGGATTAATCGGATAATCGATTGATGTCATGTATTATATTTGTTCATTTTTCAATGAAGAATAAATTGGTAAAAAAATATGGAGTGATTTTAATTGGTAGAGCGCTCGCTCTGTGATCGGGAAATCTAGAGTTTGAATCTCGGCCGCGACTGACTTAATCAATAAAAAAGAAGAATCAATAAAAAATCAAAGGAATAATTTGCTTTTAACTAATATTCTGCTTAATCGATTATCAAAATTATCATCGATTATCTATAATCGGGGGTCATGTAGATTAGATAATCTATTTAATCGATTAATCGGTACAACACTACAATAAAGTCATGAGTATTTTAAGTTCTTTTTATAACTAGAAGACCCCAACAAAATTAGATTCAATCCATTATTACATTGCAGGAATTATCTCTATCAGGGATCTTTTTTAAATTTAATTATTTATTTCATCTATGTATTTTTTTTTTTACATTTTGCTCGTGTATACTATTATTTCAAAGATCCTTACCAAATAAGTTGATTTGGTCATCACCATGACTACACAGACTGTCATTTATTTCATAATTTATTATTTTATTTTTAAAATCATTTTTTAGCATAATCTTTATAAAGCAGGAGAAAAATCACCAACAACCTAATTCAGATAATCAGTATCCCCTACTTTAGGAAAAAAGAGCAGCATGCACGGATCTAAAGGGGGGGGGGGTCAAAAGCGGTGGGCACTTTAAGAGGAGTGGGCAGGGACATAGGGAATTATGTTATAAAATTTTGTTGCAAAGCGTCAAAAGCTTCTTAAGATATCGCCAAGAATTAATAGTTTTATACCCAGAAAGAATGTAGGAATTTTCGACCTTGACCTTCGACCTTTTGACCTCCAAATCAATAGGACAAAAGCTCAAAAGCTTCTCAAGATATCATGCGGAAATGAAAGTGTTAAAAACAGAGAGTATTTATGAATTTATTACCTTGACATTTGAACTTTTGACCTAAAAATGAACGGGAGTCATCTCTAGGCCATAAGGAGTTGTATTGTAAAATTTCATTGTAAAAGCTCAAAAGCTTCTCTAGATATCGCGTGGAGAGAAAGTGTTACAGACAGACAGAAATACAGACGGACGGACGGACAGACAGACCCAAATTAATATCCCCAACTTTCAGTGAAAGCGGGGAACAAAAAATGCATTGATCAAAATAATAGTATACATGCAGTTTGTTACTGCAACCTTTTTTGATTAATACCAGAATTTTTACATTAGTTCTAGAATGAAGATTTGCCATCGCTACAACGCCAAAACAGATTACACTGAATGGAAATTACTGAAAGATGTATGAAATTAACGATGAATGGAAGCGATGGAAAGATGTACACGATGCTGTGTAAACCAAAAGTAGGTACCACACAAAGGAAACTACTGATTTTTTTTTTTTAGCGAAAAGGGGGGTCTACATATTTATTTATATTCATATTGATCAATCAATTGACTTTAAGTTTATTTAAATTTTTTTTTTTTAACTAGAAGACACCAACCATGCAAATGGGATTCAACTAAGTGTTACATTGCAGGAATTGTCCCCATCAGGGCTTGATTTTTAAAATTAAAATTTTATTAATTATTTAATCTATTTTTTTTTTGTTCATGTATATTTATTATTTTAAAGACGACAATCAAATAAGAGACGGTAAATTTTTATTGATTTGGTCATCACTATGACTACACAGACTATCATTTATTTAATTATTTATTATTTCATTTTAACAATACAAAATTATCAATTAATCAAGATAACGACACCATCGAATTAAAAGTCAACCCAGTTTTATATTTTTGACTCATCATGCAGAAACTGCCATTCTTCTGAAATGTAAATCTTGATTTTATACCAAAAGATTTTTTTTTTTGATAATTTCTAATCTGAGTCCAAGCCCTTTTTAGTTATCAATATTTTTCTTTAAAAAAAACTTCATTACAGTGCCAACTTTCAGACAACTTTTAAATTATTTCTTTCCATTTTGTTCAAGTACATGTACATCGTACATGTTTTTCAACTTCGTTAATTCGAATCCTCAAGTACCTAAAATTTTAATCTCATGCCGTTTTCTTGAGCATGCACGTAACATCGATGTCGGGGTCTTGGGGGATGACCCCAATTGTTTTCCAAATTATCTTTCACTATTATGATTTGAAAGCAAGTTGGAATCAACACCCCCCTCCCCCACTCAAAATAGGAATTTCGAGTGTGGACAAATTTCTGTTTGTTTCTTTTCTCAATCTTTTAGGTAAGTTGCCACAAAATTTGTTTCTGACTGCCCCTTTCAAAAAACGCTACTACGTGTTTGTTGAGTTAGCGATAATGAGGTTTAACTGTTCTGTTATGATCATCAGGAAAAAGTCACAGCCACATGAACTTCAGAACATACTTGTGTAGAAGAAGTAAAATCATTGCCAGTTTTACGTTAAAGTATGTCACCTTCAATGTGTATTACATAAATAATTAAAAGCTCTAAAGTCAATCTACATTTACATTAGTTACAAAAATAGAGATACGTTTATCTGAGTACACATTATCTGTCGATTTCCCGAACACACCAAAAAATTTAATTTCTTATAAGTATATTTAAAATTCTTTACTTCTCCAAATTATCTTCCAATGTTAGTATTATAGAAATAATTTTAAATGCATGTGATAGTTAGTCGATTAGTATTTTTCACATTGCAGCACCCCACCCCCACCCCCCAATTATTTTGTTTAAAACATTCTTGCATACTTGTTGACCATCTACACCATTTAAGCTTCGAATTTTCTCAAGCCTCCATAGCTACTTTGAGATATCAAAGACAAATTAAAATCTAAATCAAAGTGCAACCCAAAATGAATTAATTCATTTCGGGGCTTCACTTTGATTTTGAGAGAACCAGGCCTTTGAGAGATGGAGAGTATGAGAAATTAAGAGTAAATTTCCTTAGTTATAATTAAAGGAGAAATAATTAAAGACGCATTAAAGACTCACTTTCAGCTGAGGCTAAATAAATTTTTAGGAGATGGAAGTTTGCGTCATCAAGTCAACTGTATCAGTCATATCGGAGTTGTGTATACTCCTTGAATGCTATTATTTTTTGATGAACAATATATATTCGTGCTTTCATTGTGCATGACCGTTATTGCCCCAAATCGCGTTGGCTTTCAGGATTTTATGTGTGTGTGTGTGGGGGGGGGGGGGGTGCTCTCAGAGCCCCCCCCCCCCAGATGCAAAACTAGAAATTTTCCAGAAGGGGAGGGGGCATCAGACATACATTATTCATTATCAAACATCTACATATTTTTATTTCTACGATCAGTATGTTATTTTTATGCATACAGAGCTTTGTATTATCCCTTGAAAATTCGACTTGAGTCATAGACTGAGAAAAGGCTATGGATTTCGGTTAAAGCTGATCAAGGGTGGGGTTAGCAGGGGGGTTTTGCACTCCTTAAACACAGAAAAATTTTCATAATTCAATTTAGAAAGGTAGCATTTCAGCATAATTTTAGCCATGTTCAATAGCGTTAGCATGGGATCGCCGATATGGGATGTTAGCATAAACATTACGCTTTTAAAATTTAATAGATCAGTTCCCGTTCTCAAATAATTCATGTTGATGATGCTGGGTTAAATTTTTAAATTTTCAAATATCAGAAATATAGTTTTCTCACAACAGACAAGCTTTTGAGGAAAGTTAACATGTTTGTGAGAGTAAATAATATGTACACACCTGCCACGTGCGTCACACTTGCTTGAATAGACAACCGTTATTTATGAAAACATTCAATGCCCTGCTATATGCATTTACAAGCATGCCAAGCACCCGACCTTGTTAGATGGATGCGATATTTAGCATATTAAATCAAAATTAAAAACAATACAAGGAAAATTAATTATAGATGGCAATAGTATTGCGAATTTAACTTGAAAATTATCGAACAAAATGATCTGGAGAATGTTGTTGCAGTTGAATCGAATGTGGATAATGTAATGCAATATCCTGACACTAAGGTTATAACTGTCAGTATTATTCAGAGATAATAGAATAGTGTTTTTCCTGTGTTTTAGAAACTTTTCAGGCCTTTCGGGCAAGCGAACTCAAACTTTGACTCGTCCGAATGCAGAATTTGGTTGCCCAAAATTTAGAAAGAAGAGAAAATACCGGTATAACTTAATTTATTATTGAAAATAAAGTGAGATATTACTTTTTACATGCTTTTGGCAATTTAACTGCTAGGGAAAAAAATGTGCCGGTGATGCTACAATTGTAAATACTTGTATACCACTTTCCTGTCATTTACATCCTGTAACTCATACTGCCATGCAACAATATTTTCTTTAAATAAATTTCATATTTTTAAAATTACTTTATGTGCGATCTTTTTGTGAATTTTGATTTTTTTCCCTGACAAACTTAAGCTAAAGGAAAACAGATGCCATGTTACTGATCAGGATACATCGTGTATAGAGAAATTAGTGTTCTTAATATTCTGTGAGTGAATAAATAAACTATTTTAGGAATGACTCTAATTCTTGGCCAAATTATTCGAGTATAACCTGCTTGGGGTCAGTTTACGCTTTATAATCCGCGAAGCGGATTATAAAACAGCGTAAACTGATCCAAACCAGTGACAAAAGTCATATTTTCATTCATGTGCCCTGAAAACTGCGGAATCACACCGGATATCGTTATCTTACAAAAACAATTACCCGGTATATTCCCTCGCGTGCAATCATTCTGCTTATTAATTAAGTCAGGTTCGATATTAACAGAGCTAATTGCTAAGCAAATGTAAACAGTTCCGCAAAAATTACAAAGTCTGGACAACGACTGCATTTTTGTTATTTCAAAGTTAGAGGAACTAGATACATACAGTTTAATTGAGAAGAAAAATGCATTTCGTAAAGACAACAAAAGTTATCAACACAAGTGTCAGCGTGCTGAAAACATTCTCCAATGGAATAGGACGGAATATTTCGGAATTTTTTATCAAGAAAAAGACAACAACCTTCCGAAGTTTAAGCTGGCCACAGTTTTGTATTTTAACAAAAGTATTGTAACTGATCATCATTATTATTATAAATACGAACCAAACAGCTGTTTATAAGACAAAATGCATGGTTTCTTCAGATATTTTAAATGTGTCAATGGTGTTCAATAGATATGTTCGTAACCGATTTTGGTTGATTAAGAATATAATATACCCTATATTGTATGACTTATCGGGCAACAATACCAGAATATCTGCCTTCGGCATGGGGGGACATTACACTCCAAGGCTTTCCTGTCAACTTGGGGCAAATTTTCTGATATGTTGCTTTTGCATTTATACCACTGCAATTACTTTTCAGACAAAACATTTTGTAAAGCACATTATAATGTAAAAATAATATTTCCATATTTAACACGTACTACGGAAGCCCAATAATACAAACCAAAACTAAATAAAAAACGAAATTTTTAAATAAAAGACAAAAATAAAAAATAAAAACCGAAACAAAATAAAAAAAAAGAAAATAAAAAATAAAAAAACGAAATTATTTAATAAAAACAGAAATAAAAAAAAACGATACAAAATAATAAGCAAAAAGTTTTTAAATAAAAAACGAAAACAAAATATAAACGAAATTACAAAATAAAAAACGAAAATACAAAATAAAAAAAAAACAAACTAAAATACGGAATTCAGATGTGCATGGTAAGAATCATTCCATAAAGCGCCACGTGTTATGAAGCATTAATTCTACAGACCTGATTTTGTTTCGACAATACATTTGCATTTACACTCAGCTATTTCCATATCAATAACAAGAAACGCAAAACGAGAAACAATGGAATGATTCGGCATAGAATAATTAATGATCGTAAAATGTCAACAGAGGGGGGAAGCTTGTGCTTTTGGCTTCATTTTGTTAGATACAGATGCAAAGTGAAATGAAAACATCTAATTGGTCAGATTTATCAGCGACCCGCACAACTACCTCGCACAGAAAAATCATAATATCATGACATATTTAATTAATACAATACTATTAACTGAAAAAAATTCTTACTCAGTTTTTGCTTATATTAATAAATTTGTCATCAAATGATACCTTCAGTGATAAACTAAACTATAATGGTTCAAATTTCTAGAGAAGGCGACGAGGACCCCTAACATTGCGAGGATGGGAATCACATTAATGCAGTGAGGATGACTGTTAATTAATCTGCTTACATAAAAATAATGACATTCTAAAAAAGCTCGTGAATCGCTAAAAGGTCAAGACCTTGCTTATTGTAATATTGACCCCCCCTCCCCCAAACAAAAACTAACGCCCTATCTCTGTACCCATAAATCGTGGTGTGAAACTGACTTATAAATACAGTTTGAGAATTTTTCATTTAAAAATATTCGATAACATAAAGTTAGTGCATCCGTCATTTCTATTTAAGCTTTAATAAAATGACCAAGAAATAAGAGGTGTTTTGCTTAATTTTGATGAAGTAAGCAATCATTAAAATCTATTAGTACTCATTGTTAACACTTTGACTTGTTTAATTTACACTTGCTGTTTTATTATTTGAAATGTCAAACGAACCCGCAAAAACCGATCGGTAAGGTAAAATTTTACAGCAATATTGCGTTAGGCGATAAATTGTCAATAGATGTATAGCCATCGGAATTCCCTAAATGTTATAATGTCCAACAGTTGTAAACAACGGAATCTTAACAGACAGACATTTTATCTTAAATAGTTGGTCAATTTATTAGCATAATATATTTGATGTTTCATGTCCAGGTTCATTGTTCACTGATGATTAGACCTTCTGAGCTGAGAGTTTAAGAGAGCTGATGTTAACTTAATATCGTTTTCTCTAGAATCACTGGCCAATTCCTCAGAATGGTCAAACTTCACATTAATGTAAGATAAAAAAATAGATCTGAGCATATTAGATAACCAAAGGTAAAATTCTCCCCCTATTGTGATCGTCTACTCTATCTGGTTATGTTATTGATATGGAAATAGAAAACAATAACTGATTCGTTTAACTTGTATCACGTATTTCTTGTTCAATACAATAAAAAAAAAATAAATAAAGACATAAAACTGAGTAACCTTGAAATTCTTTATCGAGCCTTTATTTATTTACTTATTTTTTTATTTTATTTATTTATTTTTTTTTTGGAATTCAACTTGCTATATATGAAATGTCCTTTACTGTTTAATGTTAACAGTGTTAACTGATGGAAGATAAATTAAGAAATTGCATTAGGGCCACAGGTTGTGATGAATTTTATTTTTGTCGAAAGATTAAGAATAAATTTATATATCTAATTAGATGAAATATAAAGATAAGGAACAGTAATCAAGCTACAAACACCTTCGGAACACTCATCAATCGATCTATCAATGAAAAGAACTACATGTAATCATTTCGAAGGCTGAAAAGTTACAGCCTTCTATTAATATTCGCTCATGTACGAAAAGATGGCTGCTTTCTCAACAAATATAGTCTTAATTACTATTTTGACATACGCTTAGGCAGTTCTTTGTATGATAAGTGCAATTACCCTTTCATTCTAAAACAATGTCTTCATAAATCGGAGGCAATTATTGCTTGAAGAACAGATGCGTTTCATCATCTGCTTGTAAAAAGTGGAAAATCCCAACTTCAGATATTTTTTTTCAAAATTTATGTGACACATAGACGTGTTGAGCCGAACATTCAGATTATCTGACCTATTTCACATTTAACAAAGCTTAATGACTACGTTATGCGTTAGAGTGCAAATCTAAATCGCACGGCAATCATGACTGGAATACACGAGTAAAGTTTTTTGTCATATTGATTCAGGGAATTTTTCACAAAACAGTGAACAAGTATTAAAATCATAAAAATCAATAGTCATTTAACAAAAAACTCTTAAGATGAAGATGTATATTGAACCGCTCACATTTTTCGTGAAGTTTTTTTTTTTGAAAAAAAAAATTCCTAAACACAAATCATGGAATATTATAATAGAAATATAATATTCATTGTTGCCTTTAGGTAGATAGTTGTTTGATTAATAAGTAACAATTTTGAATAGATTCACCGTTACTTGTAACATCCCTCTATAATGCAACTGGTACCAATTCAAAATCCTCAAATAATTGGTAATTTTGAAGAAAAAAATACATGAAGAAGTACATACTAGCATGCATATTTTGTTGTAATAAATCAAAACCTATTAATTAATCTACAAAAACACAAGTATATGACAAAAGTTGAAAACACCGAATATAATACTGCTTTCTGTGTCAATTTATCTCCCTGCATAGGCGTCGGAACCGGGAGGGGGGGCTAGGTGGTAGCCCCCCCCCCCCCACTTTTTTTGCAAAGATAGACATAACATTGGCATTGAAAATTGGAGCTTAACCACCCACCCCCCCCAAAAAAAAACGTTTTTGTGGATTTAGCCCACCCCCTTTTAATTTAATTTGCTTCCGACGCCCTTGCCTTGTAAAATTTAACAGCTTATAAAATACCTAACTGTACTTGTTTTCATAAGTAACACTTCTAATTTTTTGGAGTAAAAATGTATGTCGTTGCCTGACCTTAATTAAAATGAATCATCTCTCTCTATCCGTCTCTCTCTCTCTCTCTCTCTCTCTCTCTCTCTCTCTCTCTCTCTCTCTCTCACACCTATAATTGGGTCTACGTCTTTCTCAGCACATCCTGGCTTGTCTTCTCCCCGGTGAATAAAGCTGAGTGCTTCAACTCTTGCGACGTCAAATGGAATCACCTAGTTGAAATTGAAACTTCAGAGTTAAAATCAATTAAATAGAACAAGAATAATCAATCAAATAACTAGCTTCTCTTTTTAACAAAGCAGATGAGATTAACATTAAAACTTACATCTTGTTGAGCTCTTCTTCTGTTCCCAGCCATCTAAAATCGTGAAATTTTTATTCGTTATTATTGTCAATTGGTGTGCTTTGCGAGAGAGAGAGAGAGAGAGAGAGAGAGAGAGAAATGAATTAGAGAATTACCTTAAAAAACTCCTGGGGTGAATATCACACTGAAAATATCCAATAAAAGAAAACGAAGTTCTTTCCAAGAATCACAAAGCAAAGCAAAAAAAAAAAAAAAAACAAAAAAAAAACATATAAAATGAAGTGGAATAAAATATGTATATTCAAGCAAAGCTAAATAAAGTATATGATTTGCTAATATATATATAGAGCTTTTATGAAGGTTATATGCTAAAAAACAAATAGGAAAATCGTCCAAAAATTCTCGTTTTGAAAACAGCGTGCTTTTAGTTCTCTTCCCAAATCAGAGAGGATACACGTAGAAAAAAGTACGCATGTGCAAATTTAGAAGTGTGCCTTTACGGGGGAACCGAGAAAAGAATGTTGTTATTAGAATTATTTAAATCGTGTAACAATAGTTCAAATGATAAACATTGATAACATATGTAGACTTTGTATGTTTAACAATTGTAATATATCTATGATCTTAAATAAATTAATCAGTCACCCTTTCGGGTCCCCATCCTTTGAGAATGAGTGCTGAGTCATTAAAAAGGCTTGGCTAAAAATATCTAGAAATGCGAAGTGAAGAGAAAATATATAATCTCGAAAATAAATTGAAAAGTACAGAGTTACATGCAAATATGTACATGTATTTCTAATTTTCTTAAACAAAAGTTGGAAATACAATCACACATTGCCTTTTTCAGATCACACAGTCTGTGATTTGTGGCCATTCGTTCAGACTAAATCCAGGTATAACAAGAATTAGTTTTGCCAAATTCAAAATAATTTCTTGAATATCAATAAACTTAATTACTGGGATTTAGTTAAATGAGGTGGATTACTCTGAACACTTAATAATAGACATATGAGTAAATCTATATTTCAAATCTATTGTAATCAGTTACTATAACCTGTACATAAAAGTCTGGGATTTCAAATCTTTAATTGTAATCAGATAAAAATGATTGAAAAAAATCAATCCTCGATTTCAAACTACAAATCACATAATAATTAACATTCAAAAGGCTTCAAGAATAGCTACAGGTCTAAAATTTTCCCAAAAAGATGTGCGTGTGTTTACATTATATATACATAAGATTTCTTTACATTACTTTGTGTTACCTATTCCACATATGATAGGGAAACTGGTGAATGAGAATGGAAGTTGATTTCCCCACCCAAATACTGATATGATTTTTCTAAAAGTTGTCATTATGGCATCTGAATTATAATGAATATCAAAATCGCTTTCCACTAAATATTCATAATATTGTAAACAATTCAACAAATTCCACTCATGGCAATAGTTCAAACCCATCCCTTTCCAAATTTTTTTTATTCTTCGGAAGTCTTTAAAAAATGTCCACTAAACAAAACAAAATAATGTATATTTCATTGAATTTTGTAATTTCAGACTGTTAATTAATTTATTACTTAGTATATCAAATACATAAGATGATCAGGGCTACAGGCTTTTATGAGCATAAAGTCCCTGATTTTTTTCTGAAATCCTTCTGAAATTCTAAAGAAACCTGAAAATGGTCTATCAAATTGAACTTAGTTTATTTCAACCAAATTCCCTTGTGCACATGAGTATTCACTTATTCCCTGTTTCAAACCAATGAACTTGTACTCATGTGCACAAGGGAATTTGGGTGAAAAAAAACTAAGTCCAATTTGATAGACCATTTTCAGGTTTCTTTAAAATTTCAGAAGGATTTCATGAAATTTTTCTTGCACCCTTACTTGGCATTGGCAAAGTGATGAAGATGACACTAAACATTCAATAATCACTATACAGCATCAAAATATATCATCCAACATCATAAGTCACATTGCGATAACAAGTAAGTAGCTGCCATTTCCCTTCTTAAAGCCTGTACACCTAGTGGATTTCAAATCATTCCCAAAATGCATGAAAATCTTATAGCAATGAATTGAACATGTTGATTATAAAGTAATAAAGTCCCTGATTATTCCCTAATAATAAGATTGAATCATTAATCTTTCATATTCTGTCACTAATTTACATGTAAAAATTCCCTAATTGGTCTTCATGGACGAAATAAATCATTTTCATGCAATTGGATTTTCAAGTTTTACATCACTCAATCAATGTATATATAAAATACATTCACTTATTCCCTGTTTCAAACCAATAAACTTGTACTCATGTGCACAAGGGAATTTGGGTGAAAAAAACTAAGTCCAATTTGATAGATCATTTTCAGGTTTCTTTAGAATTTCAGAAGGGTTTCATGAAATTTTTCTTGCACCCTTACTTGGCATTGGCAAAGTGATGAAGATGACACTAAACATTCAATAATCACTATACAGCATCAAAATATATCATCCAACATCATAAGTCACATTGCGATAACAAGTAAGTAGCTGCCATTTCCCTTCTTAAAGCCTGTACACCTAGTGGATTTCAAATCATTCCCAAAATGCATGAAAATCTTATAGCAATGAATTGAACATGATGATTATAAAGAAATAAAGTCCCCAATTTTTCCTAAAAATAAGATTGGATCATTAATCTTTCATATTCTGTCACAGATTTACATGTAAAAATTCCCTAATTGGTCTTCAAGGACAAAATAAATCATTTTCATGCAATTGGATTTTCAAGTTTTACATCACTCAATCAATGTATATATAAAATACATTCACTTATTCCCTGTTTCAAACCAATAAAATTGTACTCATGTGCACAAGGGAATTTGGGTGAAATAAACTAAGTCCAATTTGATAGACCATTTTCAGGTTTCTTTAGAATTTCAGAAGGATTTCATGAAATTTTTCTTGCACCCTTACTTGGCATTGGCAAAGTGATGAAGATGACACTAAACATTCAATAATCACTATACAGCATCAAAATATATCATTCAACATCATAAGTCACATTGCGATAACAAGTAAGTAGCTGCCATTTCCCTTCTTAAAGTCTGTACACCAAGTGGATTTCAAATCATTCCCAAAATTCATGAAAATCTTATAGCAATGAATTGAACATGATGATTATAAAGAAATAAAGTCCCCAATTTTTCCTAAAAATAAGATTGGATCATTAATCTTTCATATTCTGTCACTAATTTACATGTAAAAATTCCCTAATTGGTCTTCATGGACAAAATAAATCATTTTCATGCAATTGGATTTTCAAGTTTTACATCACTCAATCAATGTATATATAAAATACATTCACTTATTCCCTGTTTCAAACCAATAAAATTGTACTCATGTGCACAAGGGAATTTGGGTGAAAAAAACTAAGTCCAATTTGATAGATCATTTTCAGGTTTTTTTAGAATTTCAGAAGGATTTCATGAAATTTTTCTTGCACCCTTACTTGGCATTGGCAAAGTGATGAAGATGACACTAAACATTCAATAATCACTATACAGCATCAAAATATATCATCCAACATCATAAGTCACATTGCAATAACAAGTAAGTAGCTGCCATTTCCCTTCTTAAAGCCTGTACACCTAGTGGATTTCAAATCATTCCCAAAATGCATGAAAATCTTATAGCAATGAATTGAACATGATGATTATAAAGAAATAAAGTCCCTAATTTTTCCTAAAAATAAGATTGGATCATTAATCTTTCATATTCTGTCACAGATTTACATGTAAAAATTCCCTAATTGGTCTTCATGGACAAAATAAATCATTTTCATGCAATTGGATTTTCAAGTTTTACATCATTCAATCAATGTATATATAAAATACATTCACTTATTCCCTGTTTCAAACCAATAAAATTGTACTCACGTGCACAAGAGAATTTGGGTGAAAAAAACTAAGTCCAATTTGATAGACCAATTTAAGGTTTCTTTAGAATTTCAGAAGGATTTCATGAAATTTTTCTTGCACCCTTACTTGGCATTGGCAAAGTGATGAAGATGACACTAAACATTCAATTATCACTATACAGCATCAAAATATATCATCCAACATCATAAGTCACATTGCAATAACAAGTAAGTAGCTGCCATTTCCCTTCTTAAAGTCTGTACACCTAGTGGATTTCAAATCATTCCCAAAATGCATGAAAATCTTATAGCAATGAATTGAACATGATGATTATAAAGAAATAAAGTCCCTAATTTTTCCTAATAATAAGATTGGATCATTAATCTTTCATATTCTGTCACAGATTTACATGTAAAAATTCCCTAATTGGTCTTCATGGACAAAATAAATCATTTTCATGCAATTGGATTTTCAAGTTTTACATCATTCAATCAATGTATCTGTAAAATACATTCACTTATTCCCTGTTTCAAACCAATAAAATTGTACTCACGTGCACAAGGGAATTTGGGTGAAAAAAACTAAGTCCAATTTGATAGATCATTTTCAGGTTTCTTTAGAATTTCAGAAGGATTTCATGAAATTTTTCTTGCACCCTTACTTGGCATTGGCAAAGTGATAAAGATGACACTAAACATTCAATAATCACTATACAGCATCAAAATATATCATCCAACATCATAAGTCACATTGCGATAACAAGTAAGTAGCTGCCATTTCCCTTCTTAAAGCCTGTACACCTAGTGGATTTCAAATCACTCCCAAAATGCATGAAAATCTTATAGCAATGAATTGAACATGATGATTATAAAGAAATAAAGTCCCTAATTTTTCCTAATAATAAGATTGGATCATTAATCTTTCATATTCTGTCACAGATTTACATCTAAAAATTCCCTAATTGGTCTTCATGGACAAAATAAATCATTTTCATGCAATTGGATTTTCAAGTTTTACATCACTCAATCAATGTATATATAAAATACATTCACTTATTCCCTGTTTCAAACCAATAAAATTGTACTCATGTGCACAAGGGAATTTGGGTGAAAAAAACTAAGTCCAATTTGATAGTCCAATATAAGGTTTCTTTAGAATTTCAGAAGGATTTCATGAAATTTTTCTTGCACCCTTACTTGGCAATGGCAAAGTGATGAAGATGACACTAAACATTCAATAATCACTATACAGCATCAAAATATATCATCCAACATCATAAGTCACAATTCGATAACGAGTAACTAGCTGCCATTTCCCTTTTTAAAGTCTGTACACCTAGTGGATTTCAAATCATTCCCAAAATGCATGAAAATCTTATAGCAATGAATTGAACATGATGATTATAAAGAAATAAAGTCCCTAATTTTTCCTAATAATAAGATTGGATCATTAATCTTTCATATTCTGTCACAAATTTACATGTAAAAATTCCCTAATTGGTCTTCATGGACAAAATAAATCATTTTCATGCAATTGGATTTTCAAGTTTTACATCACTCAATCAATGTATATATAAAATACATTCACTTATTCCCTGTTTCATTCCAATAAAATTGTACTCATGTGCACAAAGGAATTTGGGTGAAATAAACTAAGTCCAATTTGATAGATCATTTTCAGGTTTCTTTAGAATTTCAGAAGGATTTCATGAAATTTTTCTTGCACCCTTACTTGGCATTGGCAAAGTGATGAAGATGACACTAAACATTCAATAATCACTATACAGCATTAAAATATATCATCCAACATCATAAGTCACATTGCGATAACAAGTAAGTAGCTGCCATTTCCCTTCTTAAAGCCTGTACACCTAGTGGATTTTAAATCACTCCCAAAATGCATGAAAATCTTATAGCAATGAATTGAACATGATGATTATAAAGAAATAAAGTCCCTAATTTTTCCTAATAATAAGATTGGATCATTAATCTTTCATATTCTGTCACAGATTTACATCTAAAAATTCCCTAATTGGTCTTCATGGACAAAATAAATCATTTTCATGCAATTGGATTTTCAAGTTTTACATCACTCAATCAATGTATATATAAAATACATTCACTTATTCCCTGTTTCAAACCAATAAAATTGTACTCACGTGCACAAGGGAATTTGGGTGAAAAAAACTAAGTCCAATTTGATAGATCATTTTCAGGTTTCTTTAGAATTTCAGAAGGATTTCATGAAATTTTTCTTGCACCCTTTCTTTGCATTGGCAAAGTGATGAAGATGACACTAAACATTCAATAATCACTATACAGCATCAAAATATATCATCCAACATCTTAAGTCACAATGCGATAACAAGTAAATAGCTGCCATTTCCCTTCTTAAAGCCTGTACACCAATTGGATTTCAAATCATTCCCAAAATGCATGAAAATCTTATAGCAATGAATTGAACATGATGATTATAAAGAAATAAAGTCCCTAATTTTTCCTAATAATAAGATTGGATCATTAATCTTTCATATTCTGTCACTAATTTACATGTAAGAATTCCCTAATTGGCCTTCATGGACAAAATAAATCATTTTCATGCAATTGGATTTTCAAGTTTTACATCACTCAATCAATGTATATATAAAATACATTCACTTATTCCCTGTTTCAAACCAATAAACTTGTACTCATGTGCACAAGGGAATTTGGGTGAAATAAACTAAGTCCAATTTGATAGATCATTTTCAGGTTTCTTTAGAATTTCAGAAGGATTTCATGAAATTTTTCTTGCACCCTTACTTGGCATTGGCAAAGTGATGAAGATGACACTAAACATTCAATAATCACTATACAGCATCAAAATATATCATCCAACATCATAAGTCACATTGCAATAACAAGTAAGTAGCTGCCATTTCCCTTCTTAAAGCCTGTACACCTAGTGGATTTCAAATCATTCCCAAAATGCATGAAAATCTTATAGCAATGAATTGAACATGATGATTATAAAGAAATAAAGTCCCTAATTTTTCCTAATAATAAGATTGGATCATTAATCTTTCATATTCTGTCACAGATTTACATCTAAAAATTCCCTAATTGGTCTTCATGGACAATATAAATCATTTTCATGCAATTGGATTTTCAAGTTTTACATCACTCAATCAATGTATATATAAAATACATTCACTTATTCCCTGTTTCAAACCAATAAAATTGTACTCATGTGCACAAGGGAATTTGGGTGAAAAAAACTAAGTCCAATTTGATAGACCAATATAAGGTTTCTTTAGAATTTCAGAAGGATTTCATGAAATTTTTCTTGCACCCTTACTTGGCATTGGCAAAGTGATGAAGATGACACTAAACATTCAATAATCACTATACAGCATCAAAATATATCATCCAACATCATAAGTCACATTACGAAAACAAGTAAGTAGCTGCCATTTCCCTTCTTAAAGCCTGTACACCTAGTGGATTTCAAATCATTCCCAAAATGCATGAAAATCTTATAGCAATGAATTGAACATGATGATTATAAAGAAATAAAGTCCCTAATTTTTCCTAATAATAAGATTGGATCATTAATCTTTCATATTCTGTCACTAATTTACATGTAAAAATTCCCTAATTGGTCTTCATGGACAAAATAAATCATTTTCATGCAATTGGATTTTCAAGTTTTACATCACTCAATCAATGTATATATAAAATACATTCACTTATTCCCTGTTTCAAACCAATAAAATTGTACTCATGTGCACAAGGGAATTTGAGTGAAATAAACTAAGTCCAATTTGATAGATCATTTTCAGGTTTCTTTAGAATTTCAGAAGGATTTCATGAAATTTTTCTTGCACCCTTACTTGGCATTGGCAAAGTGATGAAGATGACACTAAACATTCAATAATCACTATACAGCATTAAAATATATTATCCAACATCATAAGTCACAATGCGATAACAAGTAAGTAGCTGCCATTTCCCTTCTTAAAGCCTGTACACCTAGTGGATTTCAAATCATTCCCAAAATGCATGAAAATCTTATAGCAATGAATTGAACATGTTGATTATAAAGTAATAAAGTCCCTAATTTTCCCTAATAATAAGATTGAATCATTAATCTTTCATATTCTGTCACAAATTTAGTTTTAAAAATTCCCTAATTGGTCTTCATGGACAAAATAAATCATTTTCATGCAATTGGATTTTCAAGTTTTACATCACTCAATGTTTCTTTAGAATTTCAGAAGGATTTCATGAAATTTTTCATGCACCCTTACTTGGCATTGGCAAAGTGATGAAGATGACACTAAACATTCAATAATCACTATACAGCATCAAAATATATCATCCAACATCATAAGTCACAATGCGATAACAAGTAAATAGCTGCCATTTCCCTTTTTAAAGCCTGTACACCTAGTGGATTTCAAATCATTCCCAAAATGCATGAAAATCTTATAGCAATGAATTGAACATGTTGATTATAAAATAATAAAGTCACTGATTTTCCCTTAATAATAAGATTGGATCATTAATCTTTCATATTCTGTCACAAATTTAGTTTTAAAAATTCCCTAATTGGTCTTCATGGACAAAATAAATCATTTTCATGCAATTGGATTTTCAAGTTTTACATCACTCAATCAATGTATATATAAAATACATTCACTTATTCCCTGTTTCAAACCAATAAACTTGTACTCATGTGCACAAGGGAATTTGAGTGAAATAAACTAAGTCCAATTTGATAGATCATTTTCAGGTTTCTTTAGAATTTCAGAAGGATTTCATGAAATTTTTCTTGCACCCTTTCTTTGCATTGGCAAAGTGATGAAGATGACACTAAACATTCAATAATCACTATACAGCATCAAAATATATCATCCAACATCATAAGTCACAATGCGATAACAAGTAAATAGCTGCCATTTCCCTTCTTAAAGCCTGTACACCTAGTGGATTTCAAATCATTCCCAAAATGCATGAAAATCTTATAGCAATGAATTGAACATGTTGATTATAAAATAATAAAGTCACTGATTTTCCCTTAATAATAAGATTGGATCATTAATCTTTCATATTCTGTCACAAATTAACATGTAAAAATTCCCTAATTGGTCTTCATGGACAAAATAAATCATTTTCATGCAATTGGATTTTCAAGTTTTACATCACTCAATCAATGTATATATAAAATACATTCACTTATTCCCTGTTTCATTCCAATAAAATTGTACTCATGTGCACAAAGGAATTTGGGTGAA
The DNA here is from genome assembly GCF_033153115.1 of Saccostrea echinata. Classification (NCBI taxonomy): domain Eukaryota; kingdom Metazoa; phylum Mollusca; class Bivalvia; order Ostreida; family Ostreidae; genus Saccostrea; species Saccostrea echinata. The sequence continues at coordinate 15,820,712 of NW_026889782.1, read as the reverse complement.
ATAAACTAAGTCCAATTTGATAGATCATTTTCAGGTTTCTTTAGAATTTCAGAAGGATTTCATGAAATTTTTCTTGCACCCTTACTTGGCATTGGCAAAGTGATGAAGATGACACTAAACATTCAATAATCACTATACAGCATTAAAATATATCATCCAACATCATAAGTCACATTGCGATAACAAGTAAGTAGCTGCCATTTCCCTTCTTAAAGCCTGTACACCTAGTGGATTTTAAATCATTCCCAAAATGCATGAAAATCTTATAGCAATGAATTGAACATGATGATTATAAAGAAATAAAGTCCCTAATTTTTCCTAATAATAAGATTGGATCATTAATCTTTCATATTCTGTCACAGATTTACATCTAAAAATTCCCTAATTGGTCTTCATGGACAAAATAAATCATTTTCATGCAATTGGATTTTCAAGTTTTACATCACTCAATCAATGTATATATAAAATACATTCACTTATTCCCTGTTTCAAACCAATAAAATTGTACTCACGTGCACAAGGGAATTTGGGTGAAAAAAACTAAGTCCAATTTGATAGATCATTTTCAGGTTTCTTTAGAATTTCAGAAGGATTTCATGAAATTTTTCTTGCACCCTTTCTTTGCATTGGCAAAGTGATGAAGATGACACTAAACATTCAATAATCACTATACAGCATCAAAATATATCATCCAACATCTTAAGTCACAATGCGATAACAAGTAAATAGCTGCCATTTCCCTTCTTAAAGCCTGTACACCTAGTGGATTTCAAATCATTCCCAAAATGCATGAAAATCTTATAGCAATGAATTGAACATGATGATTATAAAGAAATAAAGTCCCTAATTTTTCCTAATAATAAGATTGGATCATTAATCTTTCATATTCTGTCACAAATTTACATGTAAAAATTCCCTAATTGGCCTTCATGGACAAAATAAATCATTTTCATGCAATTGGATTTTCAAGTTTTACATCACTCAATCAATGTATATATAAAATACATTCACTTATTCCCTGTTTCAAACCAATAAACTTGTACTCATGTGCACAAGGGAATTTGGGTGAAAAAAACTAAGTCCAATTTGATAGATCATTTTCAGGTTTCTTTAGAATTTCAGAAGGATTTCATGAAATTTTTCTTGCACCCTTACTTGGCATTGGCAAAGTGATGAAGATGACACTAAACATTCAATAATCACTATACAGCATCAAAATATATCATCCAACATCATAAGTCACATTGCAATAACAAGTAAGTAGCTGCCATTTCCCTTCTTAAAGCCTGTACACCTAGTGGATTTCAAATCATTCCCAAAATGCATGAAAATCTTATAGCAATGAATTGAACATGATGATTATAAAGAAATAAAGTCCCTAATTTTTCCTAATAATAAGATTGGATCATTAATCTTTCATATTCTGTCACAGATTTACATCTAAAAATTCCCTAATTGGTCTTCATGGACAATATAAATCATTTTCATGCAATTGGATTTTCAAGTTTTACATCACTCAATCAATGTATATATAAAATACATTCACTTATTCCCTGTTTCAAACCAATAAAATTGTACTCATGTGCACAAGGGAATTTGGGTGAAAAAAACTAAGTCCAATTTGATAGACCAATATAAGGTTTCTTTAGAATTTCAGAAGGATTTCATGAAATTTTTCTTGCACCCTTACTTGGCATTGGCAAAGTGATGAAGATGACACTAAACATTCAATAATCACTATACAGCATCAAAATATATCATCCAACATCATAAGTCACATTACGAAAACAAGTAAGTAGCTGCCATTTCCCTTCTTAAAGCCTGTACACCTAGTGGATTTCAAATCATTCCCAAAATGCATGAAAATCTTATAGCAATGAATTGAACATGATGATTATAAAGAAATAAAGTCCCTAATTTTTCCTAATAATAAGATTGGATCATTAATCTTTCATATTCTGTCACAAATTTACATGTAAAAATTCCCTAATTAGTCTTCATGGACAAAATAAATCATTTTCATGCAATTGGATTTTCAAGTTTTACATCACTCAATCAATGTATATATAAAATACATTCACTTATTCCCTGTTTCAAACCAATAAAATTGTACTCATGTGCACAAGGGAATTTGAGTGAAATAAACTAAGTCCAATTTGATAGATCATTTTCAGGTTTCTTTAGAATTTCAGAAGGATTTCATGAAATTTTTCTTGCACCCTTACTTGGCATTGGCAAAGTGATGAAGATGACACTAAACATTCAATAATCACTATACAGCATTAAAATATATTATCCAACATCATAAGTCACAATGCGATAACAAGTAAGTAGCTGCCATTTCCCTTCTTAAAGCCTGTACACCTAGTGGATTTCAAATCATTCCCAAAATGCATGAAAATCTTATAGCAATGAATTGAACATGTTGATTATAAAGTAATAAAGTCCCTAATTTTCCCTAATAATAAGATTGAATCATTAATCTTTCATATTCTGTCACAAATTTAGTTTTAAAAATTCCCTAATTGGTCTTCATGGACAAAATAAATCATTTTCATGCAATTGGATTTTCAAGTTTTACATCACTCAATGTTTCTTTAGAATTTCAGAAGGATTTCATGAAATTTTTCATGCACCCTTACTTGGCATTGGCAAAGTGATGAAGATGACACTAAACATTCAATAATCACTATACAGCATCAAAATATATCATCCAACATCATAAGTCACAATGCGATAACAAGTAAATAGCTGCCATTTCCCTTTTTAAAGCCTGTACACCTAGTGGATTTCAAATCATTCCCAAAATGCATGAAAATCTTATAGCAATGAATTGAACATGTTGATTATAAAGTAATAAAGTCCCTAATTTTCCCTAATAATAAGATTGGATCATTAATTTTTCATATTTTGTCACAGATTTACATCTAAAAATTCCCTAATTGGTCTTCATGGACAAAATAAATCATTTTCATGCAATTGGATTTTCAAGTTTTACATCACTCAATCAATGTATATATAAAATACATTCACTTATTCCCTGTTTCAAACCAATAAAATTGTACTCATGTGCACAAGGGAATTTGGGTGAAAAAAACTAAGTCCAATTTGATAGACCATTTTCAGGTTTCTTTAGAATTTCAGAAGGATTTCATGAAATTTTTCTTGCACCCGTACTTGGCATTGGCAAAGTGATGAAGATGACACTAAACATTCAATAATCACTATACAGCATCAAAATATATCATCCAACATCATAAGTCACATTGCAATAACAAGTAAGTAGCTGCCATTTCCCTTCTTAAAGCCTGTACACCTAGTGGATTTCAAATCATTCCCAAAATGCATGAAAATCTTATAGCAATGAATTGAACATGTTGATTATAAAGTAATAAAGTCCCTAATTTTCCCTAATAATAAGATTGAATCATTAATCTTTCATATTCTGTCACAAGTTTAGTTTTAAAAATTCCCTAATTGGTCTTCATGGACAAAATAAATCATTTTCATGCAATTGGATTTTCAAGTTTTACATCACTCAATCTTTCTTTAGAATTTCAGAAGGATTTCATGAAATTTTTCATGCACCCTTACTTGGCATTGGCAAAGTGATGAAGATGACACTAAACATTCAATAATCACTATACAGCATCAGAATGTATCATCCAGCATCATAAGTCACAATGCGATAACAAGTAAATAGCTGCCATTTCCCTTTTTAAAGCCTGTACACCTAGTGGATTTCAAATCATTCCCAAAATGCATGAAAATCTTATAGCAATGAATTGAACATGTTGATTATAAAGTAATAAAGTCCCTAATTTTCCCTAATACTGTAATAAGATTGAATCATTAATCTTTCATATTCTGTCACAAATTTAGTTTTAAAAATTCCCTAATTGGTCTTCATGGACAAAATAAATCATTTTCATGCAATTGGATTTTCAAGTTTTACATCACTCAATGTTTCTTTAGAATTTCAGAAGGATTTCATGAAATTTTTCATGCACCCTTACTTGGCATTGGCAAAGTGATGAAGATGACACTAAACATTCAATAATCACTATACAGCATCAAAATATATCATCCAACATCATAAGTCACAATGCGATAACAAGTAAATAGCTGCCATTTCCCTTCTTAAAGCCTGTACACCTAGTGGATTTCAAATCATTCCCAAAATGCATGAAAATCTTATAGCAATGAATTGAACATGTTGATTATAAAATAATAAAGTCACTGATTTTCCCTTAATAATAAGATTGGATCATTAATCTTTCATATTCTGTCACAAATTTACATGTAAAAATTCCCTAATTGGTCTTCATGGACAAAATAAATCATTTTCATGCAATTGGATTTTCAAGTTTTACATCACTCAATCAATGTATATATAAAATACATTCACTTATTCCCTGTTTCAAACCAATAAACTTGTACTCATGTGCACAAGGGAATTTGGGTGAAATAAACTAAGTCCAATTTGATAGATCATTTTCAGGTTTCTTTAGAATTTCAGAAGGATTTCATGAAATTTTTCTTGCACCCTTTCTTTGCATTGGCAAAGTGATGAAGATGACACTAAACATTCAATAATCACTATACAGCATCAAAATATATCATCCAACATCTTAAGTCACATTGCGATAACAAGTAAATAGCTGCCATTTCCCTTCTTAAAGCCTGTACACCTAGTGGATTTCAAATCATTCCCAAAATGCATGAAAATCTTATAGCAATGAATTGAACATGTTGATTATAAAGTAATAAAGTCCCTAATTTTCCCTAATAATAAGATTGGATCATTAATCTTTCATATTCTGTCACAGATTTACATGTAAAAATTTCCTAATTGGTTTTCATGGACAAAATAAATCATTTTCATGCAATTGGATTTTCAAGTTTTACATCACTCAATCAATGTATATATAAAATACATTCACTTATTCCCTGTTTCAAACCAATAAAATTGTACTCATGTGCACAAGGGAATTTGTGTGAAAAAAACTGAGTCCAATTTGATAGATCATTTTCAGGTTTCTTTAGAATTTCAGAAGGAATTCATGAAATTTTTCTTGCACCCTTACTTGGCATTGGCAAAGTGATGAAGATGACACTAAACATTCAATAATCACTATACAGCATCAAAATATATCATCCAACATCATAAGTCACATTGCGATAACAAGTAAGTAGCTGCCATTTCCCTTCTTAAAGCCTGTACACCTAGTGGATTTCAAATCATTCCCAAAATGCATGAAAATCTTATAGCAATGAATTGAACATGTTGATTATAAAGTAATAAAGTCCCTAATTTTCCCTAACAATAAGATTGAATCATTAATCTTTCATATTCTGTCACAAGTTTAGTTTTAAAAATTCCCTAATTGGTCTTCATGGACAAAATAAATCATTTTCATGCAATTGGATTTTCAAGTTTTACATCACTCAATCTTTCTTTAGAATTTCAGAAGGATTTCATGAAATTTTTCATGCACCCTTACTTGGCATTGGCAAAGTGATGAAGATGACACTAAACATTCAATAATCACTATACAGCATCAGAATATATCATCCAGCATCATAAGTCACAATGCGATAACAAGTAAATAGCTGCCATTTCCCTTCTTAAAGCCTGTACACCTAGTGGATTTCAAATCATTCCCAAAATGCATGAAAATCTTATAGCAATGAATTGAACATGTTGATTATAAAGTAATAAAGTCCCTAATTTTCCCTAATACTGTAATAAGATTGAATCATTAATCTTTCATATTCTGTCACAAATTTAGTTTTAAAAATTCCCTAATTGGTCTTCATGGACAAAATAAATCATTTTCATGCAATTGGATTTTCAAGTTTTACATCACTCAATGTTTCTTTAGAATTTCAGAAGGATTTCATGAAATTTTTCATGCACCCTTACTTGGCATTGGCAAAGTGATGAAGATGACACTAAACATTCAATAATCACTATACAGCATCAAAATATATCATCCAACATCATAAGTCACAATGCGATAACAAGTAAATAGCTGCCATTTCCCTTTTTAAAGCCTGTACACCTAGTGGATTTCAAATCATTCCCAAAATGCATGAAGATCTGATAGCAATAAATTGAACATGATGATTATAAAGTTATAAAGTCCCTGATTTTCCCTTAATAATAAGATTGGATCATTAATCTTTCAAATTCTGTCACAAATCTACATCTAAAAATTTCCTAATTGGTTTTCATGGACAAAATAAATCATTTTCATGACATTGGATTTTCAAATTGTGCATCATTCAATTAATACATATAGAAAATACATTCACTTATTCCCTGTTTCAAACCAATAAACTTGTTCTCATGTGCACAAGGGAATTTGGAGAAAAAAAACTAAGTCCAATCTGATTGATCATTTTCAGGTTTCTTTCGAATTTGAGAAGGATTTTATGAAATCTTTCATGCACCCTTACTTGGTATTGTCAAAGTGATGAAGATGACACTAAACATTCAATAATCACTGTACATCATCAAAATATATCATCCAACATCAGATGTCACATTGCGATAACAAGTAAATTGCTGCCATATCCCTTGTTAAAGCCTGTACACCTATATATAGGATTTCAAATCTTTCCAAAAATGTGCATGCATGAAAATCTTATAAGAATGAATCGAACATGGTGATTTTAAAGTAAAATAATAAAAGTGGATCATCAGGCTCTCATATTCTGTCACAAATTTACATCTAAAAATTCCCTAATTGGTCTTCATGACCAACCTTTGGGTAGATACAATGTGAGAACCCAAATGAGTCATCTTACAACTTTTTCGATTTTAAGCGTCTTTGATCCTAAATGATGAGATAAATATGTGAAAAAATGCCAGAAGTATGTCACGGTTACCTATTTCTGTTTGAAATATTCCAAAAACCCAAGATGGACCAACTGACAAAATTTGACCAGCCTACCCCTTGTCTTGAGGCATGATTCAAACTTAAATCTAGACTAATTGGGTATACTTCCATATTTCTTTGACTAATCAAAAGTTAAAAGAGATTTTAAAAGATTTTTCCTGCATATTTGTATGTAAATGTTTTATCTTCTATTTTGGCCTCTCCTACCCCTTAATTGGGAAAATTATTTGAACAAGTTTGAATTGAGACTTACTGATTATTATTGTGACAAATATGTGATTAATGATAGTTTGCTGTTCTTGAGATTTCGAAATATATTTCCGATATATTTCTAGGTAAACGTCTTATGTTCAATTGTGGTCCCATCTATCCTCGGAAAACACGAATTGAACAAATTTAAATCTACACTAACTGAGGAATGGATTTGCTTCTGTATCAATATGATAATGCCTTATAAGGACTTTGTAGTTCCTGGGGAGAGATTTTCTCAAGATTATTGTATAAAATTTTATGTAGAAATTTGATTTCCCATGGTGGTCTTACTCTACACCAAAAGAGTCATGATTTGGTTGAACTTGAATCCCATCAGAGGATGTTTCCATATAACTGTGACTAATAACAGCTTTGCTGTTCTTGAGAAAATGTTTTTCGTGTAAATTTCTATATAATAATTTGATGGCCAATTGTGGCCCCACCATATCCTGTAGGGTTCTAATTTGAACATACATGAACGTATGCTACATGAGAATGCTTCCATATAATCAGGACCAATCATGGCTTTATTTTTCAGGGTAAAGACGATTTTAAAAGAGTTTCTTTTGAATTTTTATGTAAAATTTTGATTGTCTATTGTGGCCCTGTCCTACGCAAGAGGTCATGATTTGAACAAACTTGAATGTACCCTATGTCAGGGAGCTTTCTAATAAGTTTCAGTTTTTCTGGCTCAGTTGTTCTTGATAAAATGATTTTCAATGACTACCCCCAATTCGCTAATTCTTATCCCCCCCCCTTCCTTAGAAGAGTGTGTGGTCTTTTCTTTGAACAAACTTGAATCCCCTACTGGGTATTAAATGAAATAATTAGAAGAGTAAATCCCCCCAAAAGTTTTTAAAATGAAATTGAAATATATGGTGTGATAAAAAAAGATAATTCAGTCTATCCCTTGAACAGTTGGATTCAAAATTGTTTGAATTGAACATATTTAATAGATTTTTTTTTTTAAATTATTCATACAACTTTTTTATTTTCCTCCATGATTTTCTAACAATTGTTATCAAACAAACAATAAAGAATAAAAAGTGATTTCAGCAGTACACTGTCAAATATATCAGAGATTTTAATCCCATTTGTCTAGTTGCTGAAAGGTTTAGTTTAAACATTTTTATGAATAAATCAATAAGGGTTAGGAAACAGGTAACTCTGACATTTACCTTCTTCTTGAATACATGATCAAGACAGAGACAAGGAATGATACTTGTACATGATAATGAAATATACTAATAGTTTAAAAAAATTCAGTGTTATATGAAAGAAATTTGAATATGACCCCCTAAAATCATATAAATATTTACCTAATGTTCAAGCTTTAATATGATTTCAAAAAATAAAATGTAATAATAACACTTATTTTAATCTCTTAGTAGATTTGATAAATCCACGTACATATGAACCTATTTCACAAATAATTTGATAAGGATACATGTATAGACATTTTGCTCCCAACAGAGTGTCCAGTTAAAAACACCTATTTCATTAATTTTTTATCAATATATTTCTTTCAACAGCATATGATGGACATTGGATAAGATAGTGTTCAGTATCCTCAGTATAAAAATCCACACTTTCACATGATTGAAAGTCTGATAAAAATTATTTTTTAAATGTGCATTAAGATAATTAACATTTTTATACAACTGCAAAATGTAAAATATTATCTTTTCTATTTCAAAATCAAAATACCTACATGCTTTAATTGTTACTCCCCTACTTTTAACCTTTGTTTTAAAGATTGATAATGATACGGAATTTCGATACCCTCACTAAGGCTATTTTAAAGTCCTATTGTTGAAGGGGAAAAAACTATTAAAAAAGACATTGTTTCACAAATTGGTATACACAAGTTATTAGATCCAGATCTTAGGTTGAATGTAGGTTGTACTGGAAAACATTAATTCAACTTTATGTTTTTCTCTTTTAAGATATAAAGGTTCCCATCCAAGTTCACTATACAAAGAAGATCTATAAGAATTAACTCTAAGACCTGTAATGATTCTGGCAGCTTCTACTTGTATTTTTGTCAAGTAATTCTGCTTTACTTTGAATACAGTTTTCCCACACGATGCCTGCATATTCTAATATTGGTCAAAATAACTTTTATGAGTGAATTTCCGTCTATACTATCCTTCAATAACCTAAGTATATTCAATCTTTTCTTTTTATATATATATTAGATATAATTATGATTACTCCAAGAAACATCTGTGAAAATGTATTCCTAGGTGAACATGTGTTTTTGATTTTGAGTAATCACCACCATATCCAAATTGAATGTTGGGATAACTTAACTAAAAAGTACATTTCTTATGCTTATTTCCATTGGTCAAAGAGGAGATAACTCAGATGTCATGGAGTACAAATGTGGAATGTAAACAAAGAGAAAGAGAGGAGTGTTTACAAGAATTCTCAGAAAATAAATCAGGTTTTTATAATTCAGTGTAATTGTAAATTTTATCTGAAACATTGTCAATTAAAATGAACAAGATAAAATAGTTTATGGATTTATTCTTTTAGTGTTTTACTAAATGATGTGGAGTAAAATGTTTGGCAAAATATAAAAAAATTAAGTGATTGATTGTAATCTCACTTGATAAAATAAAAGAAGTAATTTTTACAAGCACATAAATATCTCAGATAAAAAATAATTTTAATGGATTTCAATGATGTAAATATAAATAAAATATTTAAAGTATAGTTTCATTAATTTCGAGAAGCATGATAAAGTCGTACAATAAAAATGCCCCTTAAAACACTTGAAATAAAAATGTCATAAGAGTATAAATAAGGTATACAAGCACTGGAATACTAGCTTCCACACCAAAACAGACACAGTAGGATTAAAAGCTAACACGTTTTGAACATATTTTCAGACTTTGATATCAAATATCAAATATCATAGGACATTGTGTGCTGTCTATTCTCATATGTAAGAACAATGGAGATTAATTCAGTATGACTAGGTAAAAGCCAAATTATTTCCTGTGGATATATAACACTATTTTAATGGCACAGTGCAAATTCATTTTGTTGTCATCAATGAGCAAAAGTATGATTCGACAGCTGCATGGTTAAAGTTCTTGTTCAAGTTATCCAGACCAGGATTTGAACCTAGATATACCATAATAAATTATGGTCGCTTTACCTTAAGCTACCTGGATTTGAATCTGAGAAAAAACTTCACCATTTGCCTATTTTGTCATTACATGATTTAATCTCATAGACGTTGTTGATACCATTTGTGATAAAAATATATTTTGGAAAATCTAAAGGGAAAAAACTTAATATGTTGGTTAAAATCAGCATTGAAAACACTCCATACACATATTATGTAAACATAATATATCTTTCTCAAAAGAAAAAGAAGAAGAAGAAGAATTATGTCCTTTACACACTTAGAAAGTTGGTTTTATTATTATTTTAGAAAATATTCCATTTCCAACAATGGTTTTACATGCATTGTAATGATATGTTTAAAAAGAACATATATGTATGTATATATATATAGAATGAATATATCATTCTGTGTGAAACACATCATGTTATTCCATGATTATTGTCATAAACAAATAATTATACAGTCATTTCAAAGAAGTAAAATAAATAAATTTCACCGTTTCTTTCCTTCTGCTCATTATCCTGTTTCAGAGTGTTTTTTTTTTTTTTGTTTCTTAGGTCAAAGAGGAGGTAACTCACTGAGGTCATGAAGAACAGACAGTGGAATGTAAACACAGAAGGGAAATCTGAGCAGAATCACTCGACAATTGTACTTTTAAATATTTCTACTTGATTTTATTCATTGTCTTAAGTCTAAGGTGTTGTAAAATTATTTTGGAGATTAAAAAAAGGACAACTCATGTATTGTCATCACTTTCTTATTTTATAACACTTAAAGCAGATTAAAATTATTCTTTGAAATTGCTCATTAATCGATTGCCTATGAAAAATGGATGTTGAATAAGTAATGAAGTAACTTCATTCCAGTTCACAAGTAAAACATTGCACGATATCATTTTTAAAAGTATTTAAGGAAGGTAGATCAATAGAATAAATATAAAAATATGAATAAATATATTCTTCATAAAAATGCTAACTTATACTGTTTATATTTATAAATATCAAATATATGTATATCGGCAAGAAAAATCTTGATGAATTCACATGAAATGAGTGAAACATGAAGCTTCAAAAGACTCCACAGTAAGGCTAACTTTTTCAAACCAGACACATTTTTAACATGTGTTGATCACCTTATCAGTTATCTTATCAGGCATGCATGGAGATTTACATTCACTGATCACTTAAATTTAGCCGGTGTGCAATGTCTTCACAAGATATAGTAATGGGGTTTTCTGGAATACACTTAGATAAAATGTAAATTTTTGGAAAATATTTCAGTGGCATTCGCAAACTTAAACATATTTTATTCGTCCTCTAAGCCATTGAAAATAAGATGGAAAATTAAATAGAGCTGTTTGAATACTATGTATAAAATAAATGAATTATTTAAATAAGGCATAGTTATAATTCATAACAACGAATTAAAATATTTTGTCTTAAAACTTCACCAGCTCTTCACTGTCTCAGATAAAACGCATAACGCATAAAAATCTTATTGGGAAGTTTGGCACCGTTTACTTCTAATTATAGATTGTTGCATCTTGAAACCCTCACGGATTGAATTGTTTTGAGTAAAATATTACACGTTTCTTTAAGATTCTGTCTGTAAAAAGCATTTCGATCAATTATTATTTTACATACCTCCAAGAGATGTTACGCATGTTATCCGTTTCGTAACCAACACAAGTTCAGAACCGTAAAGAATAAAGCCGTTGATCGAAATTCTGCCTCACAGGTCATCCGTTCAGTACATCCTTAGAATATGTAACATCAAATTCAAGATAATCAAAGTCTACATCATCCCAACATTTCAGTCGCCATTTCTGAACTTGATTGTGATTTTAGTGGGTCAAGCATGCGCAGTTGTATGAACTATATATATCAGTAAAACGGCTAAAATTGTGCACTGTATTTTAGAAAAACGGCGATATCTTTTTTAAAGTACATATATATCCAGGAAAGATGAACATAATTGAAAAGAACATTACCTTATCCATATTTGCTGAACTTTTTCGTCGACATATATATTTCATTTAAGAAAGAATATCCCAAAAAACCGACGTTTGCCACGAAGTGTCGTTGCAGACGAAAACCATCGGGCGATCATATATACAAAAAAATAGGGTACCCTCAAAAACCTGTCCAGATCTCTTTCATACTACATCAAAATAAAACTTCAAAACTTGAATTCAGTTGTGAAATAAACGATCTTTGTAATGATATCTAATAATCTTATTTAAATAAAAGATTAACGAAGTTACAGCGATTTAAAAACCAGGTGAGGACATAGTGGCAAACGATTATTTGCCACTATGTAGCGTATGCCACTATGTGACATTTCTTACGGTTTGGTTTGCCATTATGTGACGACTTCCGTTAATATATATATATATATATATATATATATATATATATATATATATAAAGCACTAAAAACCAACAATACTGTATATCCTAAGAGTCGGATCTACTAAGTAGATACAGGGTCACGGATGGAAATTTATATAAAGCACTAAAAATGACCAACGACACGAACAATAATAATTGTCAAATTTTCGGGACAACCTGTCCCTTCCTCAGGACAAAGAAAAAATTAAGAAGTCATAAAAACAAAGGAAATAGAGAAGCAAAAACAACTAGCACTACTACTAAACTACCAAACACTAAATATTTACAATGTTACATGTTTAATTTGGAGTTTATAAACAGTTGTGAACAAAGAAATCCGGAGCGCTATGAATTGCGTCCGGTCTATCGGGTGTCACCAGACTACACCCGATAATAGCAGCTCATACATGACTTCTTAACTTTTTTCTTTGTCCTGAGGAAGGGACAGGTTGTCCCGAAAATTTGACAATTATTATTGTTCGTGTCGTTGGTCATTTTTAGTGCTTATATATATATATATATATATATATATATATATATATATATATATATATATATATATTAAACTGGAGGTAAAACAAATTTCAAACTGACAAATCAAAGAGATACAAAAGCTGTAGAGACTAAACTAAATATCCTAAACTAGCATACGATAGTGGCTACTGGGTTTCTAATTAACCTATCCGTGTTGAACCAACTGAATGTTCGAAATGTTTGTAAATATAGACATTTTTCATACAATATGCATTTATATGTATTTCCTACACAAAATCGCAAAATTTTATGCATCACCAGTAGCAGCATTCCAAAAAACCTTAGTACTTGTGAATCATCTACCTTTTGAAATCTTCTGTAGCCAAAGACCTACTTTAGTTGTAATTGCCAAAGGAATTCTTCAAGCAATATAAACTACATTTCTGAGAATTTTATTTTGCTGTTAAAATATGCTGTTATGATAAATTTGTATGTAATTTAATCTTTTATGGTCAATTAGATTAAAATAAAGTATTTGTTTCAGAAGAAAAATGTCTGTACAATGGAATGTACAGTTTTATATAGGAAAACAGTATTGTACAGGACGACAGTAATGTAATTTTGCATCAATCAAAGCTTTTAAGTAGTTCTTCCATCGCAAATATGAACAACAAACATTTACAAACGTTCTTTTTTTTCTGTCAATGAAAAAGTTAATTAGAATTTTTTCCCGACATCAAAGTTGCAGCTCATGTTGCCTTCATATTTTTTATACATTTTGATCAATGCAAAATATCATCATAATTTGAGATGTCTAATTTTACAGACAATCTTAATTCTACAGTGCCCTACTTTCAGTACTCGGACATAATTTCACCACACATCAGACTATATAATGTATGAGCTGCTATTATTAAAGTATTACTATACATGTGGGGTTACATGTATTTATGTTCTTTCATTTAATATCATAATCTCATTTAAACATTAAATAATCTTTTTCTAATTTGTCTAATATTTTCAAAAATAAGATTTAATATTGAGTTATTTCTTAGTTTATATTTATAGCTCGTTTATTATTCAACGTGACCTTGTTTCGCAAAAAAAAAAAAAAAAAAAAAAAAAAAAAAAAAATGACCTCCACCCTCGGATTGCTATCACAGCCTTTTCTGAAACCAGCCATGTTAGTTTGTATCTTGTAGTAGCTGGACTTGCATCGGGACTTCTCTTAGATTTTTTTCTCTCAAAGCATCCCTTCCAATTCCAACTTAATTCAGTTTACATTAACTTTTTTTCAAGCATATTAAGGATGTCTGATCCATGGTGTACTAGCTCCGTCCGATCCACCGTGTTGAAATGGCGATTCTATTTTTCTGTATCATATGACAATAACGGCTTTTATTCAAAACTGTTGAAATACGTGAAGATGTAACTACCCTTTAATCAAGTTTCACATGGATAGCCACTGCTAAAATTATTTGGCTGTTATTTTTACAACACCTGAGTAAACTCAGGTGACCTATTGTTATCCGTTTTCGTCCGCCGTCGTGCGATGTGTGTTAACATTTGAAACTGCTGAACCAATTTCAACCAATTTTGGCATATAGCATTTATGAGTGAAGGGAAATAAAAATTGTGAATTATATGGTCCCTGCCCTACTGGGGCCTGAGGGGTGGGGTAAAAACCACTAACATTAATGCAATCTTGAAAAATCTTCTTTACGCCTGGACATCAAGCAGTCAAACTGTAGGCATGATATTAATAAGCAATGAGCCTTCTTCCAAAATTGTGAAATTCAGGGCCAGGGATTCTGGTGCTAGAGTGGGGCCCTGGTGAATATATAGTGAAAATGTATTATTATTTTTTTTTAAATTCTCCTCTGCCCCTGGGTATTCAGCAAACAAACTAAATGATAATTATGAGGAAGAGGAGGGAGGCCTCTTCTAAAATTGTGAATTGCATGGCCCCTGGGTCAGGGGTTCTGGTGTTAGGGCGGGGCTCTAATGATTATATAGTGGAAGTGCATTAATTCTTTGATAATCTCTGCCCCTGGGCATTGAGCCCATGTACCAAGTATATAGTTATGATAAAGAAGGATGCCTATTCCAAAATTGTGAATTTCATTGCGCCTGGGTCAGGGGTTCTGGTGTAAGGGCGGGCTCTATTGTTCATATAGTGAAAATGCATAATTTTCTTAAAAAGCTTCTCTTTCCCTGTATATAAAGAACATAAACTAGCTGTATGGTTATGATGATTCATTGTTGATTTACGTTCCGTTAGAGAATTTCTCCCTCTTATAGAGACGTCACCATATACCGGTGAAACGCTTCAAATTTAGACTTTACTCGGCCTCAGTGCCATTTAGCAGTGAGGGTTTTTTTTTATCGTGCCAACACCTACCGTGACACAGGACTTCGGTTTTTAAGGTCTCATCCGAAAGACCCGCAAATTTCTTTATCCTTTCTGATAAAAATCTTGAAATTACATTGCTCGAGAAGAATACTTGTATAAACCCATATTGTGCTGCCTATCTACATTATATTGTTAATGTGTCCCCTCTACGTGACCAACCCACCACACATTAAAATTACATGAAACTTACAAACTACACATCATCAATATACTGTTTTAACGTGACCCCGCACAGAGCCTCATAACTGACGTCAGATGTGCATCAGACGACAACTTCAACACAATGGCTGCAGAACGATTTGTTTCCCTGAATAAAAGCGTGTTTAAGATCGGACCTAACTTCTAAAAGTACCCAGAAATCAAACAAAGGGGTCGCACTTACTTGGTGGAGAAAAAACAACAAACTGACTTTGAAAACTCTAAATGAGGCATTGTCCCACTTTTACGTCGATTTACGAAAACCTAACGGAGACAAGTAAAAAAACAAGCTTTGAAGGTATTAGACATTCTTTGAATATCTATTTAGTCACCCTCGTTATGCATTCTCTAACGTCATGACGTTTTTCTTGAAGGAGAAGTGTAACTTGAGAATTGACACACTGCAACTTGCAATATTAACGGAGAAGGGAGAAGATTTCCGAGATGCCAACTTCAATTTCCGTGCAGTAATGGCAAATTTGAAAAGAGAAAGGAAGGGGTGCATAAGCCGTCATCCAGTTATTATAGATGCTGATTTGAGAAAAAATATATAATTCTATGCATTTAAACACTGACAAACATGTCGAATTGCTTATCAAGGTACAAATGGACGTTCGTTTGTATTTCTTTAGTAGAGGCTCTGAAAATATGCACAAAATGACTAAAAAGCACGTTTTGGATTCAAACGGATCCGAATACAGGATGTAAATTTGTATCCAAACAGATGGACGAACTAACAAAAAATCACAGAGCAACTGATAAAGAGAACCTGGGTGGATATGTGCCTGAAATTACAAAAAATCCAATGTGCCCAGTAGCTTCTTTTCAGAAGTACATGCATGTTGAAAAATGGAATGGTAGATGGGTACAGCCCACTAATTGTTTTCCCATACGCGGCAATGTTAATATTTCTTCACAAAGTAATGTCCTTAATTTTCGTTCAGCATTGAGTGACCCTTCAAATCAAAGCACATCAAGTTCTCTTTCCTTGGTTAAAATCTCCGAGGTGGCATGTCAGATTCGTTCTCTGGCAAAATGCGTCTGTCTGTTTTAACCTATGAAAGTGAAAGTAGGGGAATTCAAGACTTCTCACTGATGTTATAATACATAATAATTCTGCTGATCTTCTTGATAAATTACATCTGCCAAGCTTTTTTGCAAGGGAACATACTCCTTATCAACAAGTATGAGGCTCAGTTTAATACATTTTCACATTTTTGTTTTATTCAGGTCTGCAAATTAAGGAAATTGTAATTTTTTCTGCACTACTTTCTTCTCCTACCGATTTTAAAAATAATTAGAGGTACATTACCGACCGGACACAACCTAACACCACAGCGAACCCAAAGCGCACCCCGGGATCGCTTCCTGGGTTCGCTCGGGGTCCGCTGCGGGTCCGCTTTCAGAAAATTTGGGACCGCTCTGGGTGCGCTTCGGGTTCGCTCGGGGTCAGCTCGGGGTCCGCTAGAGCGAACCCGGCGTTCGCTTTACGCATTCATGCGTGAAGCGGACCCCGCTTTAATCTTGCCGCCAGTAAGCCCCGCCCCTTGTATATTCCAAATACAGTAGTGAAATCGATCACTACTGTTTTTATGGCGATCGAAACATGTACAATGTTGTTTGAGTTTCGTTTTAAAAATCATTTACAATTTACTTCCATGGTACAAATCATTGTTTTATAAGGCGAGTTCAACGGAAGACTAAAAAAAAAAAAACAATCAAAAAACCAAACAAACAAACAAAATCTAATAACTGGTCCACTGATAAGAATATATTACTTTTTTAAGTTGTTTTCAAATAAATGATCATTTGAATAGTTTGTGTTCCTTACTGGTTCATGACCCACCCCCACCCCACTACATACACATGTACATACTGGAGCGGCATGTTGACAAACAAAATTCTACATGTTTAAAAATAAATAAAAACAAGAAAGAAAAACAAAACGAGAATTCAAAAACTGTAAACTCGCATGATTAAGTAGATGAAATTAAGATAATAACGCCCGATGTTTTGTTTTTTTTATTTATTATTATTTTTTATTTCGATGAGCCCCCACCCCTCTCCGTACTCGAACTGTTTTTTTTTTTATGGGCCGGTTGTAGCGATTTTAATTTCAAATAATCTCTCTCTCTCTCTCTTAAAGCTATTTTACTGATTTTCAGCATTCAGGTGGCAGCAAATTACATGAACAAGTACTCTTCATGCAACGTACCATGACGTTTCCAAATTCAAAAAAAAAAAAATAATAATAATTGGATTTCTCATTGATAACGTGCCCAGACGAGGTACATGTAACTTAAGGGACATGAAGGGTTTATGAAAGGTTCGAACGTAGGGGGGAGTATATACTCAGGTATACCGTGACCATGGAGACAGTAAACATCCAGCTAGCAAGTGTTTACAAAAATTCTAAAACATACAATGTAAAGTCTACATGTAGGATAATTAGAATTGACAATTTAATAATCTTTCCCTATGTACATGTATTTAAAGGTGCTTAGACACAGACTTGAAGTTAATATTTACTCAAATTTTCTGTATAATTTCATGACTTATATGTTGCTATAGCATTTCATACGAAAATTTGATAAAAATCTTATTTTATCTGGAAGTTATTGAAACTTCAAATTTCTGAACGCGTTTGATAGACACATCCTTTCACTTTCACAAATTTTAACTTTATCCTTATTACTTTAGAAAAGTAGCAATTTTGTTGTTTACTAATGAAAAATATTAAAACTATAAATGCAGAAATTTCAGAGTAGAAATGTAGAAAGCAAAATCCTCTCACCAGTATTGTCAGTCTGTGCTCAGTGGTGTGTGCAGAGTTTAACAATTGAACACACCCGGTGAAACCAACAGAGCTCGTGCCCTGTTTACAAAAACAGTTTACGTTTCACGGGTGTATTCAATTTGTTAAACTCTGTACACAACTACACAATACTGAGCACGGGGTGACAATACTTAAGTGAGCGGGTTTTGCTTTCGCACATTTTTACTCTGAATTTTCTGGATTATAGATGTAATATAATTCATTAATACACAATAAAACTGCTAATTTTCTTAAGTATTAAGGATAAAGTTAAAAATTGTAAAAGTGCAAGGATGTGTTAATCAAACGCCTCCCGAAATTCGTAGTTTCAATAATTTCCAGATTAAATAAGTTTTTAATTTTATACTCGTGTGAAATTCTATAGCAACATATAAGTTGTGATATTATATAGAAAATTTGAGAAAATATAAACTTCAAATCTGTGTCTATGCACCTTTAAATCAAGCTATTTGTTAAATTTTGGTAAAAGATTAATTAAAAAAAATATCATAGTAGTTAAAAAATGAGATTTTCCCCCTCCAATTTACGTATTGATATAATGCACATTTATACTGTACAATGTACATTTAATTTTTTTTTTCATTATCAATTATTAAGATCTATAATTTTGATGTTGATCTGGACAAATTAAAACATGCATGTAAATTGAAATAATAAATAAAAAAGAATTAAATTAAAGCACGTACATGTTCTTATGCTGTATGGTGAGATAATAAAATTCTATAATTTATCGAAGACCAGGTTTTTTTTTTAATTCTTTTTTTTAGTAACATTGTTATAACCATCATTACATGCATCGTCTTTTTTTTCTATTATGAATTAAAGTTCTTATTGTCTGATAAATTTACGCAATGTATATTTATATATTGATGTAACATGCTACCTGGATAATAAAAATATATAATGTATTTATAGATTTTAAAAATAAAAAATAATGAAAATAGATGTGTAAATATTGCGTGTTGTCTCGAGAATTAAAATATATAAATATAAAATCATGTTTAAAAATCATATTAATAATATTTTTACACTGTACATTCACACGCTTTGCTTGTACAATGTTTAGAATACAAACTGGCATGTTGACTGGTCGAAGCGCCGATGGTCAACGCATTTTATCACTTATCCTGATTGGCAGACCTGTTCGGCATGTTGATTGGTCGACGCGCTGATGAGTTCATCGCTAACCCTGATTGACAGCTCTGTTACGCAACACCGAACGAGCGTTCGCTTTCTGGGACCGCTACTGAATTTGGGGTTCGCTTTCAGCGTTCGCTCTGGGTTCGCTCAGGGTCAGCCCTAGCGGACCCCAAGCGAACCCAGAGAGCGAACCCGGGGTGCGCTCTGGGTTCGCTTACTGTTGGGTTATGTGTGGTCGGTACTGTATGTACCCATATTCAATCGCCTTTGGCAGAGAC
This sequence comes from Saccostrea echinata, assembly GCF_033153115.1. Taxonomy (NCBI): domain Eukaryota; kingdom Metazoa; phylum Mollusca; class Bivalvia; order Ostreida; family Ostreidae; genus Saccostrea; species Saccostrea echinata. The sequence continues at coordinate 15,800,687 of NW_026889782.1, read as the reverse complement.
CTCGTGATACCTTTTCCGACACTGACTGCCGGTGGCATTGTAACGTGCCTATTAGAGAAGAAATCCTTTAATCTTTATGTCAACTCGCAGCAAAGATTTAAAACTGTCTCGAAGCACTACACTAATCACAGCATCAGAGCCACGGGGGCTACTCCCCTATCAAGGAATCGCTTTTGTGCTGCATAGATCATGTCTGGGCCAATCAATTGCCATGCACGTTAATAAGGCAGCCCTACCTGCTCCACCAGTCATGCCAGCCTTGCCTGCTCCATAATCTAGTACGTGAAATATATGAAGAGAACGAACAGTATTCCAGCTCAAAAGTCCATTCAACATTTAAATTTTGGAGCAGAGCAAACACGGACCTCTAAAACATCAGAGGTGGGATCAAGTGCCATGAAGAAGTGGGCATCTCCTGCCGACCGGTCACACCCGCCGTGTGCTCCTTGTCATGATCGGGAAATAACGGAAAAATCCGTCGACAATTCACTGTGTAAATGATGGCCTCACAATTGGTATGAGAAACACCAGTGACCATTTGACTTGGAGACAAGTTGTATTTGTTGAAAAGGTCATAGTATTAACCATAACATATGTTCTGCCAATGTTCCTACTTTGAACAAATGTGATGGTTTGTATTCGTAAAAAATAATTATTGAAGTTTGTGTATGTATTTTTCAAATAAAATGCAACTAAATTTAGAGAAAAACAAGATGTGTTTGTGAAACACTGATGTCCCCGTATGGCAACTTATAGCGAAGTTAAACTTTCTCAAATGCAAATCAAATATGATGGTACCGTACCCAAAGTGTACTTATACCGAGAAATATACCTATGTAATATGAAAACCCTAGCAGCAACCATTGAAAAGATATGAAAAAGATTAAAGTTTTTCAAAAGTAGGTCAAACTCCAAGGTCAAGGTCAAAGGGTCAAAGTTGTTGGTATAGAAAGGAAGGTCTTGTCACAAGAATTACACATGTGAAGTATGAAAGCCGTAGCGCTAACCGTTCAAAAGTTATGGCCAAGATTAAAGTTGGGGAAAATTTTGTAAAACGGGTCAAACTGCAAGTTCAAGGTCAAATATGATGTAACCCAAAGAAAGGTCTTGTCACAAGGAATATACTTGTGAAATATGAAAGCCATAGCTTCAACCAATCAAAAGTTATGAGCAATGTTAAAGTTTTTGCGGACAAACAGACAGGACAAAAACTATATACCCCCGAATCTTATCCATCAAGGATAAATTCCCGCATGTGAAACAGTTAGCCCTGCCTCCCGCCTGCACCAGTCTTGGAAGCCTTGTCGGCTCCACGTTCTAGCTCTGATCTTGTTCCTGTTGTGGACAAGTCTGATGGTTTGTATTGATAAATAAAATATATTGAGATATCTTTCTAAGATTTTTGCATAATGTTCAGCTTTATTTGGGAAAAATATTTCTTTATTCATTATGTACAGATGAAGTCCTTGATTTGCCACCATACCTGAGGGATATAAGTTGTGATTTTAATAGCCTGCCAGAAACAAATACACACACAGAGTATTACAACCCCTCAAAACCACCAGGATGTTCAGTGGATGCCAAATCATAAACATTGCTATAACTTCAACAAATAAAACAGTGACATCAAATTGAAAATTGTTAATGTTTTCCAGTTTTGTTGTCTGTTGCAAATTAAACATTAAAGCATCAGAAGATAAATATTAAATCTTTAAGAGAATCATCGACGGGATAAATTCGTTACGTAGACACTTAGAGGGATAATACGGAAATTTTTGTTACACCCCTCCTAAACAGTCCCTATATAATTTCTTACTTTTAAGTCCAACAGTTCGGCTGTTTTCCCCGACTGTCGGTCCAGGAACTGTTAAAATAGACTGTTAAAAAAGACTGTTGCCCGCTGACGTCGAATAGCGCTAAATTGAGTTATCTTTTCCTCATTTGACAAACCACGGCTGATTCGGGTAACCGTGAGTTCAATGTAATCAGCCGAGGAGTGCCGAGTAATTTAAACCTGTCGTTAAGATAAATAGAAATGGCCGATGTTCGTTTTGCTGCGGCGAACGAGGATGAAATCCAGGCGATACTTTCAAGAAGGGACAGTAAAAATACGAAAAAATGTTCAAGTGCGAAGGCAATCCCATTCATGATTGCTGATTAATACACGTAAAGTCTCTTCTACCAAAACAGTTGATTTAGTAGGAGTATAACAACACAATTGTTGACAGGAGTCTCGGGAAACAGTTGATCCGTTGGACCGGAGTGCAAGCTGTTGCCCACGGGCTTGGGCAACAGCTTGCACTCCGGTCCAATAGATCGACTGTTTCCCTCTACCCCGGTCAACAACTGTATAATATGGTCTTATGCGTAAGCCTCGCCCAATATGCATATCATTTTATTAAGGAACCCATATATTTCCGTATTCCCCCTCTAAGTGTCTACATAACTAATACTCTAAAGTGCAGAATGCTTGGCGAAGGAACAGTTGCTACCTATTTTTCTCGACATAGATCAGTCGCGACCGTGATTCGAACACACGACCTTCCGATCATGAAGCGAGTGCTCTACGTACTGAGCTACAAATACCGTGATCACGGGCGCCTCTTCCAAGATTGTGAAATTTGTGGACCCAGGGTGAGGTGGGGGGGGGGGCGAGGGGAAATAAAATGTGTTAATCTAATAGTGCTTTAGAACTATTGTTTTGTTTAGTCTGCATGAGGCTTGTGAGAAATGATGCAAATAAATAGATCAACTTTAAGATTTGTTATTGAGTACTAAATTAATAGTTTGCTGATCCCTGATTATCCTATTTCTCGGGCGCTCGCTTCGTTATCGGCAGACTAGGGTTCGATTCTCGCACCGCGTCAAACCTAAGACGTAAATATGGGTAGTGACTGTTCCTTCGCTAGACGCCCAGCACTCGAGGTGAAAGTCACGGGTTTTTCGGATGAGAACTTAAAAACCGAGATCACGATAGGTGTTGGCACGATAAAGAACCCTCAGTGGCCCTAATTGCCGAGCATAGGTCTAAATTTGAAGCCCTTCGCCGGCATACGGTGACGTCTCTATATGAGTGAAAAATTCTCGAATGGGACCTTTAACAGCAACAATCAATCAATCCTATTCCTCGTGTTTTGGGGCAACATCAGTAATTTTGTTTTAATCTATGGATCGATGCATTATACTCAGGTGACCGTTAAGGCCCTTGGGCCTCTTGTTCTATAATGTAAGATGTTGTCCTATCCATATGATATTCAACCTAATGAAACTTATGTAAGTCTATGTTTTAAGCAGACTTTAGCACCACCTATATCGTTCTAACGCCTACCCTGATAAGGGACCTCGGTTTTTTCAAGTCTCATCCGAAAGACTTGTAACTTTCACTTCTAATACCAGGTTCTTGGCGAGGAAACAGTCTCTACCTATGTTTATGTCTTAGGTTTGAAGCTCCTATTGTTGTTTAAGAGACACCCCTAACCAGGGGCAAAAATGGGCCTTACCATATCTTGCCGTTTATAGTTAAAGGCAAGTCCATAAATTTTATACTAGACAGACGAAAGCACAATTTTAAAACTAATAGACAAGTCCCAAATTTGACAATTTTCATACAGAAATACGATATTCATAGACAGTAAAAAAACATATCTATAGACAAAGAAACAATTTTATATTTATAGAAATGCATTGATCATATAACACAGTCAGATATTCAAACTACATATGTGGCCAGAATTCGGTTAATGAACAAAGCCATGCCTTTTAATATTATAGAATATGCGGCTGTCCCATAACATTTTTGCTACGTTTATTGTATTTTTGATGGCGTAAACATTTTTTTTCTTTATCTACATATGTAATGTACACAATGATCTCAATTCTTTGAATTTTTTCAAAATAACAAAATGATTCAATAGTGTGCTCAACAAACTTTATTGAGTTTCGGATTTCAAAATAAGGAAACAGCATACAAATCCTACTGCAACGAAGAACTGGTTGCCATCTCATCCTCTAGCACCATTTCGTCCTGAAAATAAAACATTTTTTTGCACATAAAAAACATAAAGCAGAATTGTGAACAAAAAAGAATACAACGTTTATACGCGTTAAGTTTGCAATCATGATGTAATTATATTTAAAACAATTTCCGTTTGGAAAATGAAGGATTATCCTTGACTGGAGAAAAAAACATAAAATGAGGTCATAAGAATAGTTAGTATTTATAAAAATTTTTACCACAAAAATGTTGAAACTCGGCCCTCATGTGTTTCATGGTTACCAATGTTTTGCTAAGAACTCTCCATTTAGTGGCACTAATAGGGACTGGTCTGCATGCACGCAGTATTCTATCTGCGCATTGTAAGTAGTTGGTAGGAGGGCTATTAAAATGAAATAAGAAAAAGATACCTTACTCTAAGGATTTTATGAATGAAAAATAAAAGAGAGAGGTGAGCAAGCTCACAAACCCCACGCTCCCACAATGCATTGACAATGCTAAACATAATGACAACACTACACATAAGGACAATGAGACACATAATGAATGAACAACCCCCCTTTCCCCAATATACATATATTTGTCACATCCAAGTAAGATTAATGTTTGTCATATCATATGAATTATGATCACAGGTCTTAAAAGAGCAAGCTTACTGGGGGTCCAAGAGACACAAAAAAGTTTCAAAACGGATATCAATTTCTATCTCTCTAATATGGCTAAAATACCACAGACTCACTGTGTAATATTGCATTTTGATTGTAGGGCGTAAGATACACTGATAAAAAGTATCAAAGACAACTGACCTGCACCTGAACACAAAGCCTACCGAAGAGAACTGAGATTGTTTATACTGAGCCTGGCAGTTTGATTCTTCGGAAAGCGAACATTGCTGAGCGTCACTTCCTACGTTAAGAAGAAAAGAAAATGAAAGTAATGGACTTGGACTTGGAAAACATCATTATTTTATTTAAAGGTAGAGATACATGTGTTTCTTAGATTCAATCCCTTTTCTTACCTTTAGAAAAAATGATGAAAACCAAGCATATCAGAAATATAATGGTGGTAAGTTTTTGCATATTTATTTTCTTCCTGAAATAAAATTGTCGAAAGAGTTCAACTAGCAATGACAAGGTCAATCTTTTATTATTTGTTATACTTGCATTCAATACGAAAACATTACATAACGTTTTAAATCATGGATACGGTACCTATCAATATAAGAATAATATTGGGGGGGGGGGGGGGATTACCACGTTTTAAATACTTTCTTACAAATACTTAAAGATACTTAGAAATCACTGATACGATGCCGTCCATGAAATAAGTTAACTTAAAAATAATAACATATTCTATCTGGGGGAGATTGTTTTTGGCGAAAATTGTATACTTTGAATATATTAATTTTTCATCGGTTTTTAGTTTTCATATTCCTCGTGTTGTAAAGGGATAAACACACTCATGACATAATAAAAAGTTTCAAAGTTTGTCTACAATACCCATTTAACCACGCAATCAATTCCCCCTAAAAAATTTTTTGAATGAGACCTAAGGTCCTTAGCGTCACCTAAGTATAATACAACACTCCCAAGAAGTATTAAAATAAAAAAAAAACAAAAACAGAACAACTCGTACATAAAGATATATTGTCCAAAAGCAGGAGAACGAGGATGATTACGACTGTAACTTAAGTATTTATTTATTAATCATAAAAAAATCAATTTACAGGTCTGCTCCACATGTATATACACTCCCATTTGTCACTATTACTGTGCAGACTAAACTTTACAAAAGTGCTTAAGAACTTACAATAAAACATTATCCAACTCTTGCCTCTCGTAGGCTTGGTTGTTTAACGCCCCTTCAAGAAATTTTCACTCATATTGAGACGCCACTACTTGACGACAAAGGGCTTCAAATTTAGACCTGTACTTGGCACTAAGGGCCTTTGAGCAGTGAGGGATCTTTATTCGTGCCAGCACCTACAGTGACATGGGACCTTGATTTATACCATACAGAAGGACCGGTCTCCACGTTGCACAACGGATTTGAACCCGCGACGTAAGGATAAACCCCTTCTGCCGGGACTCTAACCACTGCGCCACGCAGGGGACCGTAGGTTTGAAAAAAAATATTTTTTTGTGCAAAGGTAATGTATTTTTGTCTTATTTTAATTACCCATCAAGTTTACCTTACCATGAAAATAAACTGCGTGGTTAAATGGGAAAGTACTTCTCGTATTAATCATTAAAATTATTGTATAAGGAGATGGGTGAACAGAATGCTTACAGCTTCAGATATATAAAAATCATAATTTGTGAATTAAGTATTTAGAGTAAAGTTCTCATTATTGAAATTTATGAAGTAATGATAAACAAAACTTTTCTGAGGAAAATTTTCTCGGCAAAAGTTATTCTGTTATTAAAAAAAATAAAGGTGTATTCGTAAGGTTCGAACCCTTGAAAAAAAATCCCTGAGTATCATTTTCCTTTGAGACTAACACGCCTTTTTTGTCTTTTATTGATAAATCTCAAAAATAATACAATGCATATATAGCACAGTCAATATCTACTATATGTAGTCAATACATCATTTAACAAAAGAATTAAAAAATGAACAATGGGGTTCCTTCTGTTTCTTTCAAAATTGGATTTTTTCTCAAAAATTTCTTGTAAAACATCTTTCTATTGTTTTCTACAATACATAGATGATAATAATTATAATAAATGTAATGTCTTATTAAGTATTTGTAGAATCTTTCCAATTGTCAAAATGATTGGTTTGTATAAACAACTGTCTCCTTCTATAAATAGTAAATCTACAAATTGATATAAAAAAATATTAACATTCTCAACACCACTAGGGAATGTTGTTAACAGAAGTTCCTCAATGTCTAAAGTGTTTAACTTATATATATATACTATTCTCACAGACCTTCAACAATGACTCTAAATGACAACATTGTTTTTATAATCTTGTGTATCTTTACATTTTACAAACATATGCATTAAATCTTCACATTCTATATTACGTAGTGGACATCTATTGTTTTACCAATTTTAAATAGTTTTTCATTGGTTTGTTTGTTTGTATGTTGTTTGACGTCCCTCTCGTGAATTTTTCACTCATATGGAGACGCCACCACTTGCTGGTGGAGAGCTGCAAATTTAGTCCTATATTCGGCACTTAGGCCATTGAACAGTAAGGGATCTTTTTCGTGCCAGCACCTAATGCGACACAAGACCTCGGTTTATACGGTCTCATCCGAAGGACCGCTCTCTACGTCCCACAGTGGGATTCGAACCCGCGACGTAAGGATCAACTCCTTACTCCGCGACTCTAGAGCAGACGCTCTAACCTCTGCGTCACGCGAGCGATGTTTTTCATTGGTAAAATTTCCATTATGAAAAATTTTAAAATCAAGTTCTACAATATCAGAAGGTATACACCTTTCTTTCATTACAATCCATCTATTACCAAGTTTTGTTGTATCCTCTAATTTTAATTTTTCTTTCCAATATTTGACTAACACGCTAACCACTACGCTACACGGCTCTTGATAAATTGTGGCATTTAAATCATGTTTGTGATATGACCCTTGAATAAATGGACCTCAAGTATTTCTTGGAAAAATGCGAATGTTGTGTCAAAAGTGTAATTTTTAGGTATAATGGGTCCTTTGTTCCTTGTTTTTGTTGACTAAATAATGTAATTTTTTTTCGCAAACTTTGAGGATAAACTTAAATAAGGAGCGAAGACCCACTCATAACACACCAGACCTAAAAATTTAAAATATTTGATCCCCCATGAGAACAGTGTATTTTATAGGTGTTTGTATTTACTACCGACCTTAAAAACATACATATTTCCTGTTAAAGTTTTCTTTACTTTTTGTTTTGTTTTTTGTTTTTTTCGTTTTGATTTTTGGATGTGCAATTTTAGAAACTGCAAAGCAATAGTAAATCATCCCTTTACAATTCATGTACACATGACATGTGTAACCGATTATTTTATCATTATTTGCTACATAATGCATTTTGTTAATTAAATCTTGGATATCTTGCTCTACAATTAAACAAGGTATATTGAGCAAAACAGTATCATACCTTACTGGAATCCAATACAATGGTTAATTTGGTGATGTTGTCAGGACGTATACAGCATTGTGTTGATGGCTATATATCGGATTTTTAGCTCTACTGGTCAGAGACCAGAAGAGCTTATGCGATAGTAAGGTGTCCGTCGTCCGTCCGTCTGTCTGTCTGTCTGTCTGTCCGTCTGTCTGTAAACAATTTTTCAAAACGCTACTCCTCCTACAGTTTTGGTCCGATTTCAATATAACTTGGCACACAAGTAGACTACACTAAGATACATAATTTAGTGCATCGGTTTTTGATTTCGATGGACGGTGTTGCCATGGTTACTAAAAATAGAAATTTCTGTGAAATTCCTTTAAAACGCTACTCCTCCTACAGTTTTGGTCCGATTTCAATATAACTTGGCACACAAGTAGACTACACTAAGATACATAATTTAGTGCATCGGTTTTTGATTTCGATGGACGGTGTTGCCATGGTTACTAAAAATAGAAATTTCTGTGAAATTCCTTTAAAACGCTACTCCTCCTACAGTTTTGGTCCGATTTCAATATAACTTGGCACACAAGTAGACTACACTAAGATACATAATTTAGTGCATCGGTTTTTGATTTCGATGGAAGGTGTTGCCATGGTCACTAAAAATAGAAATTTCTGTGAAATTCCTTTAAAACGCTACTCCTCCTACAGTTTTGGTCTGATTTCAATATAACTTGGCACACAAGTAGACTACATTAAGATACATAATTTAGTGCATCGGTTTTTTGATTTCGATGGACGGTGTTGCCATGGTTACTAAAAATAGAAATTTCTGTGAAATTCCTTTAAAACGCTACTCCTCCTACAGTTTTGGTCCGATTTCAATATAACTTGGCACACAAGTAGACTACACTAAGATACATAATTTAGTGTATCGGTTTTTGATTTCGATGGACGGTGTTGCCATGGTCACTAAAAATAGAAATTTCTGTGAAATTCCTTTAAAACGCTACTCCTCCTACAGTTTTGGTCCGATTTCAATATAACTTGGCACACAAGTACACTACACTAAGATGCATAATTTATTGCATCGGTTTTTGAATTCAATGGACGGTGTTGCCATGGTTACTAAAAATAGAAATTTCTGTGAAATTCCTTTAAAACACTACTCCTGCTACAGTTTTAGTCTGCTTCTAATATAATTAGGCATACAAGAAGACTATACTAAGATACATAATTTATTGCATTGGTTTTTGAATTCGATGAACAGTGTTGCCATGGTTACTTAAAATGGAAATTTCTGTGAAATTCCTTTAAAACGTTACTCCTCCTACAATTTTGGTCTGATTTCAATCTAATTTGGCACACAGTTAGAATACACTACGATACATAATATGTATTTCTGTTTTTTTTATTTGGGTGAATGGTGTTGTCATGGTTACCGGTACTAAAAATAGAAATTTCCGTGAAATACTTTCAAAACGCTACTCCTCCTAGTTTTCATTTGATTTCAATATAACTTGTCACAAAAGTAGACTACATTAAGATACATAATTCTATTTATTGTTGCATGTTGCAATGTTTCAAATCCAAGTGCTACTTTTCTTTTGTTATACAAACAGACCAGTAGAGCTACAGTCTCATCAGAGACTTCTGGTTATATATACATATATAATGCAATCAATAGACTCCATAAATAAAACGTTTTATTGTATTTTAAACGGACAATAACATGTTCACAACTACTTTCAAGGTGTATAACAATTCTATCAAAAAGGACTATCATCGTTGATGCCATCATCCAAAAAAGTGTCAATTTTGAAAAATACTGTAATTATTTCTCCGTATTCAATGTTCATCATCATGTGAAAAAAATATAAAAACAAGTTTTGTTCAGATTTTTCCTTCAAAGTTGCTTTAATTTGAATAATTGAGGCAATAAGAATACAAAATTTGAATATTCAATATATTTTTTTTAAGTACAGACCTCGTATAGTGTAAACAGAAATGTCGAAATTTTTAAAAATCAAATGAATTATGTATTTTGGATAATTTTCCTTAACAATTTAATTTACAATTGTTTATTGGTTAGAGCAAAACACAGCAACAAAAAGTGCACTTTTAATTTTTTTTTTCATATATACATAAACATAGAAAATTGCAAAATATATGTTAGTTTTGATTTCATGAATTTAATGATAATGGAAAGATGAAACATTAATAGTATGTAACGGAGGTAATTACTCCTGCCAGCAGTTTACAATAATTATTATTAGTTATTTCAGCTATTTGTTTATAGTCTCCTATCTCCTACATTTATTACCCTTGATAAATGTTATGTTCATATGGTGACCGTGAGTATACATGAATTTTGATTGTAATCTTCCTTGTGTGGAAAATTCAAATCTTTCCATAAACCACTGTCAGGGTAACAAGAAAAGGTATCGGACACTCAAGGTTTACCCATTCATAACCACTGAACAGGAAAGAGAAACCCGAATGCATATCTTGTAAATGTGCAGTAATCATGCACCATATTCTTTTTAGAAGACGTTTTCCATGAACATCACCAACAGTAATACTTGCACAATTTTACAATACTTTAATACAAGGAACTGATTTTTAGAGTAATTTTAAGATTCAGATGTAAAGAAAGGAAAAAGAAACGCGAAAATGCTTTGACTGCATGACCGAAAATAACGAAAACTGGCCAGATGAGAATCCTGGTTTACAAAAGAACTTACGACTAAGACCAAAATTTAATTCTGCTTATAACTTATTAATTTACATTATATTAAAATGATTTTAATCTTTTTAAAGAGAATGTAGTAAGATATTTATACGCTTGCAATTTCAAAGAGAATCGTCAATTTTGCAATCAACATAAGTTTTTGGCCTTAGTTGCAAGTTCTTTTGTAAAACGGGCCTCTGGTTACTGTGCACTAAAATTACTCAACCGTGAAATGTATGACGTCACGTAAGGAAAGTGGTAAGAAGCCAAAAACACGTGCCAATTGATGACAACAAATTTGTCAACACATCTTGCTGTATCATTTGGTGCACTTGAGGTATACACATTGTTTTTCGATATTTACAGAGGATATGAATTTCTTGCAATCATGGTACAATTTACGAAAGTCCCATTGGATCTGGCTTTTACATTGCAGTAAGGAAAAAGGCAACAAAGAATTGCTGTGAAGTTTTTTGTAAATTTTCCCCCACAGATAGTCTTACCTGTTGTCAGAGAGGTCCTGGAATGGTTTCTAATCAACTGTAACGGTAACGCGTAACAGAGCCACATCTACATCGGGTTATTATCGTACCACCTGTTTAATCGCAACCTTGCTAACCACTAAAACTGCCTTAAATACAGTAGGCTATTGTAATCATTACATTCACCCCAAAACTGAAGGAAACCGATTGCGCGATTTTTTTTGAGCTCGTCAACTTTACGTTGGTGTTCCTCTCACTGGCGCATGCGTTTGCCTATTTTTTTTTCAGCGTGGTTACCCCCGGTCCAATGTAGCCAGGGTTTATCTAGACAATCACATTTACCTACTTGACTGGTCTTCGTAAAGTCTAACTTTCTCATTGATCATCTTTGGGACTAAGTGGATGATTGGGCTCGAAAAGACCAAGCTGGTCTCTTTCAACTAAGGACTGCTTGGGGGAAAGGGTTGAATAATATCCCTATTTAAGGGATAAACACACACACCTGATGTAGTAAATTTGCTTTGATAGTTCGTACCCGAGTCAAATTCATCATACAACATTGTTTGGTGGTACCATGTTTGACTTATAACATCATATATATTTTTCCCAACAACCAGTGATTAAATAAAAATTATCGCTGTACTTTGATGAATGATGTTTTCTCCTTTAGCGGATCATTTTCTCCATTACCGAATCACGTGACATACAGCTGATTATTTTTGTTAGGGACAGTGTCAAAATACCCTTTTTACGTTTTACTATGCCTTAAAATATAAACAAGAAAAATAGAGAGGCTCAGAAATTTTTTTTGAGTAGTGCTCATTTTATTGCACCCGACAATTAATGGAAAAACAACAACAATGAATTCATTTGGGGAAAAATGACAAACTGATATAAAACAACTGTGTTTGATCCACAAAAAATATATATCAATTAGTTTAAAGTCATTCTAAGTAATCATTATTGTTAATTTTATGAGATACATGAACACCCTTTCATGTAATTACAAAGACAGATAAATGGATACAGAAAAAAAAAACCCAGACATATATAATAACCAATTATTTGAGGGCTCTGATGCTAAACTAAGGGGAATAAATTCTGTTTGTTATTTAATCATGATTAAATTTTGTACAATTCCATTGCATCACCCTTTTCTAATTTTGAAAATAATTCTTTCAGTTCATTGAAGAAATTTTCAACATCTACATTTACAAGTATGTACTTGCAGGGAAGAACAACACCACCCCCTTCCTTATTAGGTTCTGGCCATGGATGAAAACTTGACACTGGCTGTCCAGTCACTTCAGCATATATTTCACCGCCATTATCCAAAATGTTACGAAAACATGCAGAAAGACACTTGGGAACATGTCCGATAGGTAGCTCAGCTATGTCACTAACTTTCAGCTGGCGTTTTTCATCTGTAATATCATTATGAATATGTTGGGGAAATTTGTTCAATGGTGGGAGCCACACCAAACAAGCATTGACGTCTTTGCAGTTTGAGTATTCCCTGTCAGCAAGTAAACGAGTGGAGGAGATGTAAAGGGGGGACGGATTTTAAATGCATGATAGCCTTTCACAACACATTTGTCAATTATAATTTTTTTGTGAAGCTAAACTGTTGGATTTCTCCATTTCAACATCCACAGTAGACTGAAAAAAGGAATGAAAAATATATGTAAATATTTTAAAGTAACATGGAGTACTATAAAGACCTGTTACTGTAATAATTTTAAAAATTTCACACGTTACATCAGGGTTTCAATTGTAAAAACATTATAAATTTACACCTCATATGGACTAAATACTAGTATAATTCATTGTCAAAACTCGTCAGATTTCTATCTATTACACTATTTTTTTGTTGAAAGTGGTGTAATGGACAGAAATCTCCTGGATTCCAATTATGAGCAAAATTATGAATACATGCAACAATTAAATAAGCACCCTGTTAAATTTTGGAGCATTCTGGACACATATAGCTTTCATATACATCAATTTCATAAGATAAGCACTCTGTGTGCACCAACTATCACAAGAATCACACTGAACCCAACGCCTCTCCATTCCTAACTCTTCGTCTTCTTGTTCTGTACTGTGACATGCTTGGCAAAATGGTTTGGTAACAATGTCATCCTGTTCTAAGCCTACAGTATCATCACTGTCACTGTCACATGCCAATTTTCTCAAATTCTTTGATCTACTCTTGTGACATACTTTACTTTTCTTTCTTTTCATTTGTACAGTTTTCTTTTGTTGTCTTGCTAATTTTTTCATGTGCTGAAGTTTAGCTTTTTATCTTTCTTGGCAAAAGACTTAACTGTCTCCAGTTGCTTTAAGGAGAACTGTCTGATACTTTCTGGGGAGGTCAGGTGATCAGGACATGTGTCTAAAACAGACAGTCGTGTTCTCGTTAAACAGTTAGTAGCTGTAGGGTAGACCAAACTTTCTGTTAACACAGGAGACATCAGCACATCACCAGTATATGTATGTTCTCTGATTCTGTTACTGTCTTCTTGAAGAGTAGACCGTTCAGGCTGTTGGGTGTCCATCTGCAACACAGCTGCATCAGCAAGCAATTCAAGTCCTGATGTGCTACATGTATGTCTGTTCCCTTTTTTCAAATCTCTGTCATGTGGATATGCTTTGTCATGCAACTTTCTATACACATCAAAACAAGGAGACTGTCCTTCAAGATCAAGACCTTCCTCTAATTTATCAGCATAGCGTTGCCGGATAGGAGTCGAAAGAGTGCTCTGAAAAACCTCAAGAGCACCTTTGGCTTTCTTCTGTTCCTCAGATTCTTCTTGACTACCAGTACTTGTCTCGTTCTCAACATCTACAGATACATTTGCTGCTTCATCTGTATAAGTCAGTGAGGGTTTCAGCATTTCACGAGTGATGACTACTGTCAACCGGATATATACCTGCAGATTTAAAAGCATTGATTACAGTTAATGGTTTGTAAAAATGTAAGAAGGTCTCTGACAATTTTATTGCAAAATTCTCTTTCCCTATTGCTTTTCCTGGATTTTCTCTGGTGTACCTTCTTGATGTAAGGTGCCACTTAGACTTTAGTGGTCCAAAAACACCTTTATCCAGCGGTTGCATCAATTGAGTAGCATTAGGGAGAATTCTGTATAATTCAATTCCTTTGGATTTGGCTTTCGTGAATACATCATGATCAACATGACTACTTCCGCTGTCAAAAAGAAGCAAAACTGGACGCTCTACCCCAGCATGTCTATCGAAATGGTCCATAAACTTGGAAAACGTTGCTCTGTCCATCCATCCTTTCTTTGTATATGCAATATCAGTTCCATCTAAAGACCCATTGAGAGGATTATAACCCCTTGGCTTTGGTTCTGGGTATACCAGAAATGGCGGCATCATTTGTCCAGAGGCACTGCCGCCAAACATCACAGTGAGACGCTGTTTCCCAAAGGAAATATGAGGCACACCCAGGTCTCGTCTAGTTAGGCCAATGATCACTTTTGTTGCTGCCCATATTGAAACCTGTTTCATCAGCATTCCATATTTTGTTTGGTTTGTCAATCAGCCCAATACTTAGCAAAAAATCTCGAAATCTGTCATACCATGCATCCATTTTTAGCTCACCTGAGCCGAAGGCTCAAGTGAGCTTTTCTGATCACATTTTGTCTGTAGTCCGTCTGTAAACTTTTCACATTTTCGACTTCTTCTCAAGAACCACTGGGCCAATTTTAACCAAACTTGCCACAAAGTATCCTTGGGTGAAGGGGATTCAAGTTTGTTCAAATGAAAGGCCACGCCTTCTTCCAAGGGGAGATAATTAAGAATTCGTGAAAAATTAATGGCATCATTAAAACATCTTCTTCTCAAGAACCACTGTGCTTGAAAATATGAAACTTATGTGGAAGCATCCTCAGGTAGTGTAGATTCAAATTTGTTCAAATCATGACCCCTGGGGGTCGGGTGGGGCCACAATGGGCGATCAAAGTTTTACATAGGAATATATAGGAAAAATCTTTTAAAATCTTCTCAAGAACAGCTAAGCCATGATTGGTCATATTTACATGGAAGCATCCTCAGATAGTGTAGATTCAACTTTGTTCAAATCTTGACCCCCGGGGATCGGGTGGGGCCACAATCGGCGATCAAAGTTTTACATAGGAATATATAGGAAAAATCCCTTCCTCAAGAACAGCAAAGCCATTATTGGTCATATTTACATGGAAGCATCCTCAGATAGTGTACATTCAAATTTGTTCAACTCATGACCCCTGGGGCTCTGGTGGGGCCACAATGGGCGATCAAAGTTTTACATAGGAATATAAAGGAAAAATCTTTTAAAATCTTCTTCTCAAGAACGGCAAAGCCATGATTGGTCATATTTACAAGGTAGCATCCTCAGGTAGTGTACATTCAAATTTGTTCAAATAAAATAACGAAGTAAACATCTACTAAAAATTGCACTGTATATAAGGATGTCGTGGATTTACAAATTGTCGTGGATGGTGTTAGAAGTTGTCAATATACTTTCATCGTTTAACTTGGATTCTATAAAGGTATGTTGCGTATTTGTCACTCTATGCATCGTAATTTTTTGATAGAAGAATAAAATTGCGAAATATTGTGTTAATATTAACAAAGATGAATAATTTTTATTTTTATTTTTTTTTCTTCATAATATTTATTGAAGATATAAAAATTATACACGGGGATTGGAAAAATGAAAATATGTTAATGAGAAAATTTTAAAATTCTTATTTTTTAAGAATTTTATCTCTGAATAAAGTCTTAAATGTATAGACGCGTCCACTGTTTTAAATACCAAATGTCCTTGATTGGCTATAAATATAATGTAATTAACATAAATGAAGATTTAGCAGCGACTTCAAAGACACTTAATTATCCTTGTTTCAAGGTTCATTGACCGTGTGATAGGAGATAAAACTCTAACTTTGATATATGTTTATTATTCCTTTATAATAGTTTGTTTGTTGTTTTACGTCCCACTCGAGAATTTTTCACTTATTGAGACGCCATCACTTGCCGATGGGGGCTGCAAATTGATTTATGCACTCGGTACTCAGAGCCATTGAGCAGTGAGGGATCTTTTTCGTGCCAATACCTATTGCGACATGGGACCTCGGTTTAAATGGTCTCGTCAAAATGACCGGTCACCTTGTCCGAGGTGGGATTCGACCTTGCAACGCAAGGATGAACCCCTAACTCCGCGATTCGAGAGCAAACACCGTAGAATCTTTGTTTAAATCATTGCACTCCCTTGGCCAATTTATTGGGCACTCAAGGAGTAGTACAATCCCAAGCGAGAGAAATGTAATCCGGGCAAGTAATACCAAAAGGACTCAGGAATATACTGCTCACTATAGGACACCCGCAGTTGCACCTTTTTTATTTATTATTTAGTTTTATTTTGTAATGCTAAACTCAATATGTTAAATGAGATGGGATTATTATAGACGCTGTGAATAGTCTTTTTAAGATAAAGAAAGACTTTGTCACGGTGTCTTTATTTTGTGTGTTCCACGACTTTAGGCTCCTAATGTTTATCCTTTCCAGAAAGAAGACAAAGATGTTCCTCAAACTACCAACCATGATGTTTTTAACATGTTTGGCTTTCATAATCTTTCCTAAAGGTAATAAAAATTATTTCATTCAGGAAAGGATATCTTAGAAAATGAATTAATATTAACAAACTTTAAAAATTATTATAATTAAAGCTCTTATATTTAATGTTTCATAATTTAGGATCCGATGCAGTGGAATGTTCAAATTCTGAGTTGCAAAAATGTGCTCCAACCTATCAGCTACATTCATTGAGTATGAAAACAAATGTGTGCAGGTATTTTTTGTCTTTTCACGTTTCTAGCTCTATAGGTAGGTAGCATATCCCCTCGCAATCCCCAGACTTAATTGCACCATAAATTGCTGTGGTCAAAAATTTTGAACGCGCATGTCAAAGTTATATGTTTCTTTTTAATACCGTCCTTGTATGTATAATTAATTGACTTTTTAAAATCAGTTTTACTTTGTATCACGTCGCCCGCGTGGCGCAGTGGTTAGAGCGTTTGATCTAGAGTCGCGATTGAACCTTACGTCGCGGGTTCGAATCCCACTGTGGGACGTGGAGACCGGTCCTTCGGATGAGACCGTATAAACCGAGGTCTTGTGTCACAGTAGGTGCTGGCACGAAAAAGATCCCTCACTGCTTAATGGCCCTAAGTGCCGAGTATAGGACAAAATTTGCAGCTCTCCACCGGCAAGTGGTGGCGTCTCCATATGTGTGAAAAATTCTCGAGAGGAACATTAAACAACATAAAAAACAAACTTTGTATCACATTAGAATAAATTAGAATACTGGTGTGCCACAGCAGAATGGAAAGCTTGCAGAAAAAAAATCCCCGTTGATTGAATACTTACAAACGATCAATATTTGTTACTTCCGACAGTCCTCAAACCTGAACGTTAATTTATTGTGTCGTTTAGTGCGTCGTCAATAAAAGACTATATCAAAATTCAGCTCACTGTCTATAACGAAAAAAAGTTGTGAAAATCAGTAAAGGAATAGGACGAAAAAGTGTTCAGACAATAATTTCTAGCTATTTAATGACTAAGATATATAAATGTCTCTCTTACCCCTTCCATATTTTTCTTCTAACATAATGAAAACTTTGGAGTATTTGGCGCAATATGAAACTATTTCACCTATTAGTTCGACGTAAGGATAGACTCATAAATGTAAAATTCTAAACACTAAGCCGAACGGGCGTTATCAGACAGAAACATTACGTACATTTTTGTATAAAGAAATTGTGTATACATATAAATTACGATGTTTTCTTTACAGTGGATCAACCACCCAGATCAAATGTATAAAACAAGTACTTGATCAGTGCAAATCAGAACCTATAGCCCCTGCCCTTGTTCTCAGCAAAGGAATGACTACCACGGAACTGTTGAATAAAGAACGAATACATTGGGGATGTGGTAAGGATAAAATATCACAAGCTACCTTGAAACAGAGGCCCTTGAAAGACCCCCTCTCCAGAAAAATGCAAACATTCATATAAGAATATATTCAACAGATGAAGACAACAACTACTGCACCGGTTTCCCTAAATACAAAAAAAGATAGAAAATGTTGAATGACCTTTTTTGTTTTCTGTTTGCAAAGGAGTTTCTGGTTAGGGTTTTATTTGTTACGGAATTTCAGTTTTGTATACTCCCCTCCCCCTCCTGAAATTGAAACTGCTTTCTATTGACTTTTTGTTACTATCATTTTGCTCTGAAATTGATATTTTTCATTACTACTTCGAATGAAAGAAGCAGACGATAAAAATATTAATATTTCAGATTAACATCAGTATTGCAACAGATGTCTTATTAAAGTCTTGTTCAAAGTGACAGGCATATTGTTTGATTACTAAGTAATTACTAATTAATTATGTTTTATTGCAGACCAAAACAGCGGAGACCAGGGCCCAAAGATTAGCCTGATTATAATTGTATTAGCTTGCATGTCTGCCATGAAACTTCATTCTTAATTACAAAATATCCTGATGTAAATAAAGTATGATTATCAAGATTTTTTTTTTTAATTTTCCCTTCTTAATGTTGTTTGCAGCATTTGCTAAAATTGCGCCTTTGGGAAAGGTTTACAATTTTCAGTCAATGAGAAAGAGGAATGTAGAAGTGATTACTAACGTAGAAAAATTCAAATGCTATGCCTACGTAGATATGTTAAGGCTTCCTGAAGCTTTGAGATGCATTCTAAACATGTTATCATGTCCCCCTCCCTTTGTCGTGTTTGAAGAAGGGAGGGCATATTATTTTGCTGCTGTCTGTCGGTCCACCAACAGTTTCCTTTCATTTTCTACGCAGAGGTTGCACATACAGAAATGATATTTTTCCATAAGAATATCTAGGTCAAGTTCTGTTTAAGGTACGATCGAGCAGTTTTGACAGAGTTATGCCCCTTGGACTTAGAAAAATTGCAATCTTTAGCAGTTCTCGTTCATTTACTTTGCAGATGTTGCACACGGTGAAATGAAATTTGGTATAGATTTATTATAAAAATATCTAGGCCAGGTTCTGTTTTGGGTACGATCGAGCACTTTTGGCAGAGTAATGTACCTTGGATTTTAAAAAATTCCAATCATTGGGGTGTAGGGGGTATAAGCGTTTCACAAACGTCTCTTGTTACATTTGTTAAATTGGTTTTGATTTAAATTTGTGAGCTGTATCCACAACTGAGAACTAACATAGATTTGCATTGAGTGTTCTTTTAATTGGTTGTGATAACACATGACAGACAATTACAATGATCTGCAATGAAATATGGAGAAAACAAACAATATTCAAGCTCAAGTCCATTTACACAATACAAATCGGGTGCAGAGCAAGCACGAACCTCCAAAACCATCAGAGGTGGAATCAGGTGCCATGCAGGAGTGAGCATCCGCTGCCGACCGGTCACACCCGTCATTTGCTCCTTGACATGATCGAAAAAAAAAAACGGAAAAAAGCCATAGACAATTTAGTATATATATATTGTATCAACCATAAAACTTGCAAAATGATGACTTCAAACGAGGCTGTTGATAACTTTGTTCCATCAACTTGTTTGTCAATATTTTGTCTCCTTTTAGAAATTGTACATACGTAGATCATGCGCTGGCGTATAGAATCAACTGGGAGACAAAAACCCCATATGTAGGTCATAAAGGTATAATGCTACAGAAGTAAGGAAAGTTGAAGACTGAAAGATTGAAATCATCACGTCTATGAAATATGTTGAGATAACGAACAGTATTCGAGCTCAAAAGTCCATAAAACATTACAAAATAGGATCAGAGCAAACACGGAACTCTAAGACATCAGAGGTGGGCTCAGGAGCCCTGGAGGAGTGAGCACCCCCCGCCGACGGGTCATACCCGCCGTGTGCTCCTTGTCATGATCGATGATCGGGAAATAACGGAAAAATCATTCGACAATTCAGTGTGTAAATAATGACCTATCAATTAGTATGAAAAAAAATCAGTCGGCATTTGACTTAATGAAAGATGGTATTTGCTGACAAGGTCATTGTATCAACCATAGAACTTACGAAGTGATGAATTTAAATGAGACTGCTGATATTCTTGTTTCATCAACTTGTTTGTCAATGAAAGAAAAAGTGAGCAAGCTCACATACCCCACGCTTCCCCAAAACTCGACAATGCAACACGTAATGAATGGCACAGTGCATTTTAAATACACAGTATAATTCAAAAAAGGGGCATTACTTGCAAAAAATCATCACATCAAAACTTCTTGCACATAAGGACATTCAAATCTTTGTATGTTACAAATTTAACTGGGCTGAAGTTTCTAGATAAATAATGGAATCAAAATTTCTTGGTAATATACAAATCTATACATTATTCTGAAATACCTACAAAGTTTCAGGAAATTCAGTGCCGGAATTATGCTGACAAACTGTTATTTAAATTCCTCAGTGATTTCGATTTGTTAATGAGTGTAAGTCCATGTCCAACACATGACAGTTTACACATTTAAATAATTGATGGAAACAAAATTATGATGTAGTCATTCATATGAATCTGTTTATATACTGTACTTATGAAATTATTTAAGGCAAAGCACACCAATTTGAAGGGGGGGGGGGGGAGAGAACTATCGAAGATGGTGTGTGTGTGAGTGTGTGTTTGTGTTAAACCATTAATATTTTGATCTCAAAATCAATAGGGGTCTTTTAAGGTCATAAAATATTTCACATAGAATTTCATTATAAAAAGCTGATTCCAGTGGAGTTTCTTATTACCTAGCTGGAAAGTTTCTTCAATAAAAGGCAAAACTCTTAAGGCAAAAATAATGGAATCGGAATTTCCTGGTAATATGCACATCTACACACTGTGTACTAAATATCTACAAAGTTTGTCCAAATTCTGTGCAGCGGTTTAAGAGGAGTTGTGCTGACAAACTGTTCATCTCTATATTCAAGATATGGCCAAAAACCTAAGTTGAAAAGTGCCGAAATTCCCAGAAAAAATAATGGAATCAGAATTTCCTGGTAATATGCACATCTACACACTGTGTACTAAATATCTGCAGAGATTGACCAAATTCTGTGCAGGGGTTTAAGAGGAGTTGCGCAGACAAACTGTTCATCTTTATATTCAAGATATGGCCAAAAATCTAAGTTGAAAAGTGCCGAAATTCCCAGAAAATATAAAGGAATCGGAATTTCCTGGTAATATGCACATCTATACATTGTGTGCTAAATATCTGCAAAGTTTGACCAAATTCTATGCAGCGGTTTAATAGGAGTTGTGCTGACAAACTGTTCATCTCTATATTCAAGATATGGCCAAAAACCTAAGTTGAAAAGTGCCGAAATTCCCAGAAAAATAATGGAATCGGAATTTCCTGGTAATATGCACATTACACACTGTGTACTAAATATCTGCAAAGTTTGACCAAATTCTGTGCAGCGGTTTAAGAGGAGTTGCGCTGACAAACTGTTCATCTCTATATTCAAGATATGGCCAAAAATCTAAGTTGAAAAGTGCTGAAATTCCCAGAAAAATAACGGAATCGGAATTTCCTGGTAATATGCACATCTACACATTGTGTCCTAAATATCTGCAAAGTTTGACCAAATTCTGTGCAGCGGTTTAAGAGGAGTTGTGCTGACAAACTGTTCATCTTTATATTGAAGATATGGCCAAAAATCTAAGTTGAAAAGTGCCGAAATTCCAAGAAAATATAAAGGAATCGGAATTTCCTGGTAATATGCACATCTATACATTGTGTGCTAAATATCTGCAAAGTTTGACCAAATTCTGTGCATTGGTTTATGAGGAGTTGCGCTGACAAACTGTTCATCTCCATATTCAAGATATGGCCAAAAATCTAAGTTGAAAAGTGCCGAAATTCCGAGAAAAATTAAAGGAATCGGAATTTCCTGGTAATATGCACATCTACACATTGTGTCCTAAATATCTGCAAAGTTTGACCAAATTCTATGCAGCGGTTTAATAGGAGTTGTGCTGACAAACTGTTCATCTCTATATTCAAGATATGGCCAAAAACCTAAGTTGAAAAGTGCCGAAATTCCCAGAAAAATAATGGAATCGGAATTTCCTGGTAATATGCACATCTACACACTGTGTACTAAATATCTGCAAAGTTTGACCAAATTCTGTGCAGCGGTTTAAGAGGAGTTGCGCTGACAAACTGTTCATCTCTATATTCAAGATATGGCCAAAAATCTAAGTTGAAAAGTGCTGAAATTCCCAGAAAAATAATGGAATCGGAATTTCCTGGTAATATGCACATCTACACACTGTGTACTAAATATCTGCAAAGTTTGACCAAATTCTGTGCATTGGTTTATGAGGAGTTGCCCTGACAAAAAAACAGGACTGACGGACTGACTGACTGACTGACACACTGACTGACTGACTGACTGACGGACGGGTCAAAAACATTATACCTCACGCAACTTGTTGCGTGGGGTATAATAACTTACCTCGTTTTAGAAATTGTTCATACGTAGAACATGCTCTGGCGTATCGAATCAACTGAGAGATAAAACCCCGTATGCAGGTGATAAGGGAATAAGTAAGGGAAGTTCACGTTTGAAAAGTTAAAGCCATCACGTTTATCATAAAGCTTTGTTGTTAGATTTCCATTAACGTCTTTTTCCAATAAAATATCCAAATATGAAGCAGATGTGTCACACTCTGTGGTATCTTTTATCTCGAGCTCACCGGGATATATCGTGTCCACATAAGAATGGAAATAACCATTGTAAGTTGACAATACGTCGTCGATATATCTAAATGTCGAGTTGAAGGCCACAGCAAGTGCTTTCTTCCTTTCACGTAAAAGATTTTGAGCAAATTCTGCTTCACATGAATACAAAAATAGGTCTGCTAATAAGGGGGTGCAATTGGTACCCATGGGAATTCCAATAGATTGGTGGAAGACCTGGTCTCCTAAAACCACATAGATACCATAAAGCTTTGTTGTTAGGTTACCGTTAAAGTCTCTTTCTAGTTATCTTTAATTGCTTTGTTTTGTTGTTTTTTGTCTTGCATGGTATGAAATCGAGGAACGGTTTTTGTTCAGGTCTTCAAACACATAGAAAGATGTTTATGCAATTGATTATACTCATGTACTGGTTTCCATCTTTTATGATATTGTGTCTTCCCTTCCATGATGTAAATCTGACAATAATGTCACGGTCTGGATTTGTATTAGGTCTTCCGACGCGGTACTTCTGGTCAATGTCTTGCACATTTAGGTTCAGGTCCATTGTCTCTTTTACCATCCCATATACCAGGGCATCTGTGTTGTCAACCTCATTTTCAGTGATTCCAGATATTCTCAAATTTTGTGTTCGTGTGTGTTGTTCTAAGTCATCATTCTTTAACTCTAGTTCAAAACATCTCTTTTGTGATTTTCTCAGTTGCTCAGTAAGATTATCGATAGATTTTTTAAGAGACTCCAGAACACTTTGTAATGTTTCTTGCAAACTTTGGTGAAGATGACAGAAAAGTGATTTAATGATCACTTTAGAAGAAAAGATACATTCTACAAATTTAGACCATAATTTCTGGTTTATCTAAAGCATCCACTGCAGTATCAACTATTGCATCAGCGTCATCATCAAATTCTTAATATTCACTGTTTTCCCGTTTTCTTTTAGAGAGAGGTTTAGCACTTTAAGTCTGTCCCAGACCTCCACATTGTGGTTTTTGCCCGGTCTAGGCATTTTGTAATTTTTAAAACATAAATTGAACAGAAACACAGATTGTAGGAAAATTTTTAAATGATGTAAATCAATTTAAACTAGATGACAGATATTACTGACAGCTGAGTTCTTTAACCAGCGAGTGAGGTAGCCATAGGAATTTATTATGGAGGTAAGATTCCTTTGTTCTTCGTGTTTAGAAAAGGGAGAGATCACAAACCTTCCTTGTACTATTTGCATTGTGATGATCCCTAGGATGTATTAGGATGTTAAAAGCAGTTTCGCGTCTTTTCAGTTTCCAAATCTCGCATAAAAACACTTACACATTTTTGCCTGCTCGTTGACTACTACATCGTGGTCATTTGACTCTTGACCTTGATCTGACACGGATTCGATTGTCGTTCGCGTCAAATCGAAGACGTAGATATAAGCACCGGGCATTAAAAGTGAAAGTCAAGGGTCTTTTGAATGAAACATTAAAAACAAGGTCCTGTGTCATGGTAGGCTTTGGCACGATAAGGAACACTCACTGCTATAAATGGTCCTGGGTGTCGAGTATGAATCCAAATTTGAAGTCCTCTATCGATATATGGTGACGTCTTTTTATTAGTGAAGTGAGTGAAAAATTCTCCAATGGGACGTAAAACACTATACAATCAATCATATTACCTTGATGAAATTAAGTCCCTTTTCGTCTTTTCTTGATTGTTCCCAACTTTTCATGGTGCTTCAGACATATTCGTGCTTTATTCTTCGGAAGCTGCTTTACATACAAGGCGTTGGATAGAATACAAATATTTCTTGTGATATTGCAATATTTGTTTTTATATAATCTATATATCAGAAGTCCATGGATCCACAGTGGTCGGTTTTGCAGCATAATTAAAATGAAAACATAAGGATATTAACACAGTAAAGCTTTATCATAAATATCTTTGATTTTCCTGGTGTTCTTTTTTTCACCAACACCAAAATTCAATGACCCGAGATGCGGCACCTGCGAGCATATTACGGAGGAAACCAGTTACAGTTTCCAGGGACGACATTTCAATGTCAATGCAGACAAAGAAGGTAATCTATGTTATAACATGCCCTGGATGTAAGGAATTTTTGCATTGGAGAAACAAGCACCACACTGAGAATCAATCAAGTGAACACTTAGATGTATGCAGGAAGAGACAATTTACGGTTTTTCCCTTTCATAAAATGCTGTTTGGAAACCATGCTACGTTTCTATGTGACAGTTAGAATAGTAAACTTGTTTGTAAAACATCTAAAGATTGTAAATGCTTTACTATGTTAATTTCTTTTTGTTTTTATTTTAATGCCACAATATACTAAACAAAACACACATCT
This sequence comes from Saccostrea echinata, assembly GCF_033153115.1. Lineage (NCBI taxonomy): Eukaryota > Metazoa > Mollusca > Bivalvia > Ostreida > Ostreidae > Saccostrea > Saccostrea echinata. The sequence goes on along the minus strand of NW_026889782.1, from coordinate 15,775,276 downwards.
CAAGCAATTGAATAGCACTGGGTGAGGGGGAAGCAAAAAGAAATTGAACGGTTATAATTTGAATAATGATACTCTGATATCGCTAATTTTGGGGGGTGGTTAATTTCGTCGATTTCATGGTATGAAGACCCACGAATTCATATCCCACATGAAATGTTTAAATTCTATACAACACGATAAAGTATCCTTCACTCACGAAAACAAATCCCCTCGAACCAATATTTTTAGGTCACCTGAGTCGCTCAGGTGACCTATTGCTATCCGTTCTCGTCCGTCGGCGTGCGTCCTGCCTTAACATTTGAACATTTTAAGTTTCTTCTCTGAAACCGCTTAACCAATTTCAACCAAATTTGGCATATAGCATCTATGGGTGAAGGGGAACCAAAATTGTAAATTTCATGGTCCCTGCCCGCCTGGGGCCTGAGGGGTGGAGCTAAAACCACCAAAAATAATGCAATCTTTAAAAATCTTCTTCTTTGCTCCTGGACATCAGGCAGTCAAACTGTTGGCATCATTGTAATAAGCATTCAGCCCTCTACCAAAATTGTGAAAATCATGGCCCCAGGGACAGGGGTTCTGGCCCCAGGGTGGGGCTATAAAGATCATATAGTGAAAGTGCATTATTTCTTGAAAATCTTCTTCTCTGCTCCTGGGTATTAAATAAGGCGGGGCTCTTTTGATTATATAGTGAAAATGCATTAATTCTTTGAAAATCTTCTTCTCTGCTCCTGGGTATTAAATAAAGTAACTAAGTACATAGTTATGATAAACAAAAGTGCCTTTTCAAAAATTGTGAATTTCATGGCCCTAGGGTCAGGGGTTCTGGTGCTAGGGCGGGGTTCTATTGATTATATAGTGAAAATGCATGAATTCTTTGAAAATCTTCTTCTCTGCTCCTGGGTATTAAATAAAGTAACTAAGTACATAGTTATGATGAGCAAGAGAGCCTCTTCCAAAATTGAGAAATTATGGCCCCAGGGTCAGAGGTTCTGGTGTTAGGACTGGGCTCTATTGATTATATAGTGAAAATGCATTAATTTTTTTGAAAATCTTCTCTGCTCCTGGGTATTAAATAAAGTAACTAAGTACATAGTTATGATGAGCAAAAGTGCCTTTTCAAAAATTGTGAATTCCATGGCCCCAGGGTTAGGGGTTATGGTGTTAGGGCGGAGCTCTATTGATTATATAGTGAAAATGCATGAATTCTTTGAAAATCTTCTCTGCTCCTGGGTATTATTTAAACAAACTAAGTGCATGGTTATGATGCATAAGGATGCCTTTTCAAAAATTATGAATTTCATGGCCCCAGGGTCAGGGGTTCTGGTGTTAGGGCGGGGCTCTATTGATTATATAGTGAAAATGCATTGATTCTTTGAAAATCTTCTCTGCTACTGGAGATTATTTAAACAAACTAAGTGCATGACTATGATAGGCAAGGATGCCTCTTCCAAAATTTTTAAATATATGGCCTCAGTTTTTTGGGGTTCTTGAGGAGGGGGGGGGGCGCTCTATTGATTATATAGTGAAAAAGCATTAATTCTATTAATTAATCATTAATTAATCCTGTCTGCTCCTTAGTATTGAGCTGATAAATAAATAGCTTAGCTATGATGAAAATGGGAGCCTCGAACAGAATTTTTAAATCTTGTGGTCCTAGGGTCAGGGTTTCCGGCATAACGAGGGGGGGGGGGGGGCTTTTGATAATATAGTGGAAAAGTGTTAATTCTTTGAAGTCCATAGTAATGATGATGAGGGTAACTCTTCCAAATTTGTAAATTTCTTGACCCTTGGTCTTGGGTTCTGGTGTTAGGGTAAGGCTTTGTTGAATCTGTAGTGAAAATGCATTGTACCTGTGAAATTCTTCTCTGCTTCTGGGCATATCGGAAGCAAACTGAGTAAAAGTTTAAATGATATAAGTAAGCGTATTTCTACCAAATTTTTGAACACCTGGACCATATGTCTAAGCATTCTGGTCCTGGGCAGGGCTCTATTAATTTGTATTCTACTGAGAGAAGTTATTCCCCTTTTCCATTCACGTTTGATAATTAATCACTATAAATAATGTATTTGAAAGGTTAATAGAATAAGATAATTATGCAAGAACGTTTATCGTATAATTCAAAAAGTACTTTTAGTTTTAATAATCAGGTAGACCTGTAAGTAATAGATAAATAAAAATGAGACAAAAATAACTTATTAAAAGTTCTTCAAAGACCATAAGAGAGGTCAATGCTAGAGGTCTTAATATGGGTTCAAAAATAGTACGGAAGCACTAATAGTTTGTTAATAGTCTGGTGATAGTGTTAAGTGGGGGACAGATTAGAACTTAATGAGTTGATACTGAATACTATACTAATTATTTTGTTGATCCTGATCTTCCTACTTTTCTTGCTTTAGGGCAACAAAGCTTCATCTATCAGTGTATTTAATTTCTAAATTGTTGTATTATACTCAGGTGACCGTTAAGGCCCTTGGGCCCCTTGTTTTCCTCAAACACGAAAATTTGACCGCAGGAAAATTTAGTGATTTTACAGTATTCAGTTTCGACTGAAAAAATTCTTTTGCTTCCACCTCAAGTTATGCAGAATTGTGGGTGATATAGATGCAATAATTCACATCCACAAGGATCTCGTCAGCACCCCGGCCAACAGTTCAAATGTTATGCCTAGAATTACGAGGATATTTGAAACAAGCCCTATTGCAGTTTTTAGCTCTACTGGTCAGATAAATGGTGTTGCCAGGGTTACTAAAACTAGATATTTCTGTAAAAATCTTTTAAAACGCTACTCCTCGTACATTTAATTTTTGTTCGATTTCAAAGTAACTTGGCACAAAAGTAAACAACTCTAATTCTTTGTGTCAGTTTTTGAATTCGATGAGTGGTGTTGCCATGTTTACTAAAAATAGAGATCTGTGAAATACTTTAACAAGAGGCCCAATGGCATTAACGGTCACCTGAGTATAATACAACAATTTATAGGATCTATAAAGTATAAAATAACCTGTTAGATGTGTTGTTGCCCAAACGCAATTGCGTTTTTAAGAGAAGTAGGAAAATCAGGATCAAAATTGAACAAAAATAGTTTAGTATTTAGAAACAACTCATAAAGTAATTTCTAATCTGACTCCCCCATTTATCACTAACACTTTTCACTGTAAAAAAAAAAAATATTAAAGCTTCTTTACTATTTTGAAGGGGTTTGTCATCTGTCTATATATTATTAAAACTGTTGCGAAATAATCTTTCGTTAATAGAGGACCATAACCTGATATCTCTGAAGAGAAGTATTAAACGAATTAAATTGATAACCAGAGTTTTATAATTGGTGTTTAAAATTAAAACCAAATCCGTAAATGTATGGGACTTCCTTGATATTTACCTAACAATTTTACTGATTTTATGTATAGAAAGGCTATATAAATGTAGACTTCTACATTGAGAAAATCTTCAAAATCGTATGAATATCGTATATTATATTGTAGTTAATATTGTAGTATATTCTTAAGACAAAATTGTTTAAGAATTATAACAAATGTTCCACAGATAAAAGAAGGCGTCTGTACTTCGCACAGTTTGTACTTTCCAATGTAACTAGCACCAAAAACGTTGTGTCTTAAGGAAATTGATGACTGGGTACTGAGTGTCAGAAAGTTTTCCATAATCCCCTCATTTACATTTTTACGAGGCATTGCCAACCATTTCATATGTATAGTTATAATAAATAGACTAAAACATTGCTTTGAAACACCTTTTGCATGCTCGAAGTAAACAAATTTTTAAATACCAAATAAACTGAAATGTTGCACTTTAATAAGTAATGTTATTATGGCTGTTAATGCATAAAGAGCAAAATTATTAGGACACAAGGCTCCTATTAAAACACAATAAAATAATGTTGAAAATATCCACCATTGATTGCACTCTATATAAAAAAAAAATCGTGGATATACACTTTGCATTTGTCTCAGATATTGTGTCAGAAAATCCCAACTGACCTTTGTCTTGGAATACAAAAAAGGTATGTTGCTTATCTTTCACACTGTGCCGAGTAATATTTCCCGAATAGGGAAAAAAAGTATCGACAGCTCTTTCTTTAAAAAAAATCAAAAAGATTGATCGATTGATTGTATGTTGTTTAATTACGTCCCTTCTAGAATTTTTCACTCATATAGGGACGTCACCATATACCGGTGAAGGGCTTCAAATTTAGACCTTAATAGGACACTCATGACCATTGAGCAGTGAGGGTTTTTGATCGTGCCAATGGTTACCATGACATGGGGCCTCGGTTTTTTATGTCTCATTCGAAGGACCAGCAACTTTCTCTTCAAAGTGCCGCGCGCTTAGCGAAGGAACAGTTGCTACCCAATTTTTTATCGACTTATAGGTCTGTCGCAGCCGTGATTCGAACACACGACCTTCTGATCACTGAGTCTCTACACAAATTATAATAATTGGGCAATGAATTGGTGCTTTCATGAGACCCTTATCATGAGCAGAGGACTAACTTTAAACTTATGCTATGATGTATGTATGTATACGGTCAAGTAACATCACAGTGTTAAACCCCATAATGTGTAGAAAGACAAGCGTAACCTCGCAGTGATAAACCTATAATGTGTGGACAGACAAGTAGCTTCACAGTGTTAAACCCCATAATGTGTAGACAGACAAGTAACCTCAAAGTGACAAACCTATAATATATAGACAGACAAGTAACCTCAAAGTGTTAAATTCATAATGGGTATAATTATGGACACGAAACCTTGAAGTGTTAAACCCCACAATGTGTATATGGACAAGTAACCCCACAATGTCAAACCCCATATTGCATAAACAGACAAGTAACCTCACAGTGTTAAACCTTGCAGTGTTAAACCCACAATGTGTATATGGACAAGTAACCCCACAATGTTAAAACCCATAATGCATAAACAGACAAGTAACCTCACAGTGTTAAATCCATAATGTGTATATGGACAAGAAACCTTGCAGTGTTAAACCCCACAATGTGTATATGGACAAGTACCCCACAATGTTAAACCCCATAATGCATAAACAGACAAGTAACCTCACAGTGTTAATTCCATAATGTATGTACAGACAAGTAACCTTAGTTATCCCCTCGCGCAACTAGTTGCGGAGGGGATATAGCATCGCTACTGTGCGTATGTGTGTGTGTTAGTGTGTCCGTTACAGCTTGTGGGCAAGATTTAAAGAGAACCTTTAGACTATCAATGCTCAGCTTCCACATACTTATTTGGCATTGTAAAAGGACGAACCCAATTCATTTTCAAATTAATCGATGAAATATTTCTCAAAATAATTGCGTTTTTACTACATTCAAACCCTGAAATTTTATGTACGACTTGACAATACTCGCTTCCGCTTTTAATCAACCTTGGAAAATTCGGGTCGCTTCGATAGACTCGCTTCAGTAAGTTCACCCAACTTTGTCTTAAATTTTTGCGTATTGTCATATCATTGTGCGTATCTTGAGAGAGTCTGTATGAATTAAAAGTTTCATCTCGGATGCTGAGTAATTGAAATAATTTGACGAACGTCGCAGTTTCATTACCAAATTTCCACAGGTGTCTGTTTACAACATGGAATTTATTCGTGAGGCACACGTAATTCCTGAAAGCTATAAAGACATTTTGCAAGTTTAGGTCTATGGTTTCAGTGACCTCTCAACACAGGTATATTGTCATTCTTTATTACGAAAAAATATTGTCTCCGTGGGTATTCTCAGATTTTATGCATATTGCATGCAACTTTGAGATATACCTAGGATGATCAATTACTGAAACTTAATTAGAGCATACGTGATATGTTTCTGCTAGGAATAAGGGAAACTGCCCAGTTACGTATGCATGTTATCCCCCCCCCCCCCCGATGGTATGCACTTTGGTTTAAAAATGACCCCCCCCCCCCCCCGATGATTTTGTTAAAAATAATTAGTGCTGCAATATATTTCATTTTCTTTACCTTATTTTAAACCTAACTAAATGATTGTATCTTTATTAACGTCCCCCTTGAGAATTTTTCTCTCGTATGGAGACATTGCCATTACCGGTGAAGTTCCTGTCGCGAGGGGATGCTCCGCTTAGCGGTGCTCTTGTTATATTTATAACTGGTTGGTTTATCTCGCTAAGTAGAAAAATAAGAAGTCTGGGACTTGATATGAAAATTACTATGTATAAGTTACTCTTGTTTAGGTTTTTATGTCAAATTGATTCAAATGTTCTAGGTAAATTACTCAAGTTACAGTTTAATTTATTGAATATTTTTTCCTCCAGAAATGACAAAAAGAAAAAGACCAGTTAAAAATAAAGGACATGAAGAAGAAAAAATAGGAAGGATTATGTGGGCTCAGGTAAAAGGTGTCCCCAGAACAATGATGTGGCCTGTAAGGCTTGAAGGGGTGGAGAAAGGAGGCAAATTATGTTTTGCAATGCTGACCAAGCTATGTAAGTTTACTGCCATATCTATCCAGTTTTACGTTGATTAGCTCACCAGAGCCAAAGAATAGCAAAATAGCATGAAGGGATTTAAAGTTGATTCATACCATCTCCCCCTGGTGTCAGAGAGGGTCCACAATTAGAGGCAGTGGTCCAGTTTTACATAGAAATATATAGGAAAAAATCCCCTGAAGAGTATGTGGCTATAGTTTTTAAAATAATATGGAAGCAAATTATATGAGAGGTTTCAGGTTTGTTTAGACCATGACCAACCCCCCTCCCCCTAGGAGGTTTTGATGGGGCCAAAATCGGGGGGGGGGGGGTCAAAATTTAATAAAGTCGTACAAGTATATTGGAAGCATCTCAAGAACAAGGGTACAATTTGTCAAACTAATATTAGACACAAGCTAATATATTGAAGATTCAAGTTTCTTTACACAATTACCCTTGAGTCAGAAAGGGGCCACAATTGGGGTTCAAATTTAAATGCATAGAAATTATAGAGAAAAAAAAATTTAGTAATTTTGAAGCAGTTATTTGTTAAACATGTTAAATAACTACGCAAGTAAGGTTATATCTAGAAAAGTTCTTTATTCATACTATGACCCTTAAGGATCAGACAGGGAATCCATAGATTTTAACCTAGATATATATATAGCGTGTTTAGGGCATGATAATATGGAAATGAGGTAGTTTTCAAAATATTAAAGCTTTTTTCCCAACGTGAGGGGTATGGAAAATGGACACAGCGAGGACTCATAGTCTTCATCAAAATATATAGATAAATGTTATGCTTTAGAATAGGAAGCTATAATTTGTAAAATTGTTGCTCATGTAAGCAATGAGGCCCATAGCTTTTCTTTTTTTTTCTTTTTTACAGAGCATCAAACACCAAAAAGTATCTGTTTTGCATAGTATATGGTTAATTTTTTTTTTCAATCAGAGGTACATTGCATGTTTCATTTTACAGTTTGACATCAACAAAAGTGGAATCATTTTCAGAAATAGAAAAATGGAAGGAGAAAGACTTACGTAATAAATGTGTTTTGAATTTCAGTTCCTTTGAATGATGAAGAAGGTTAGACACAAAACTCAAGTTCATTAGTTCAAAAATTATTGTTTTTCTAAATTGCCTGTTGGAAAGTTTCTTCCATTAGGTGTCCTCAAACTTCAATTTTTCTTCAAAAGTTCGACAGGTTTGGTACGAAATCATGCTACATGTACATCTAAGTAAAAAAAAAAAAAAGGAAAACCATGTCTGCTGCATAAATGTTGAATTTTTTGGCCTGAGAAACTAAAGATTAATTTTTTTAAGCCTACATCATTATGGAGAAAAATGCCTCTACAAAGGTGTGAATTTTTTGGTTCTATGGTCTAGAGGTTGTTAAATTGGTCAAAATGAATATTGTGGTGTCATTAATTTTCATTGGCAACAATGCTATCTCTCTTCTAGGCCAACCTAAGAAAGTTGCAGTGGTAACTAATTCTGCATTATTTTATTTATGATAGCTCTGACTAAAGGACTAAAGTTTTGTGTCGATCCTTTATGGACGTTTATACAATGTGTGTGCATTTAAAATAATGTGATTTCAGCATATTGCGTATAGAATATTCACTATATGGAGAGGGGAATCGGAAATATTTTGAGACCGTTTACTTTTGACTTGTCATTTGTTGAATGCACATTTGAATTGTTTCAACAAAACAAAAGTTAAACAAATATGTTGACAAAGTATGAATGATATTACAATATACCAAGTTTCAAGGAAATATTTTGAATTCAATAAAAACTTTTGTAAACACTGCTGCTTTAGATAAAACTTATTTAGTATTAAGTTTGTAAGCTTACAAAGCACAGTTTAATTGTGAATGTAAATTCAACGAACATGAAGCACCAGGAACTAGTTGCAAGGATCAACAGTAATCTAAATTTCTGATTCACACTCTCCAAATAGTGATAAAGGTACCTTTGACTTCATATCGAGTATAATTGATTGATAGGCCCACATTTCCAGTGCTGCAGTCCACTTTCACTTTTTTTAATATGGGAGTTCCAAGAAATATTTTCAGGGATTCAGTGTAGAAAAGGATTCTACAATAGAACTATAAAAATGTGAAAAATTGTACTTGCTGTTGTGAATGGTTAAATTTCAAAGTGGTGAGAGATTGACATGGGGTCTTCTGTAACATGTATTGGATACAAATGCAGTTATTGTGGTACATTGAATTGGGTCCTGAGAGGGCCCTAGTTTTTTGGGGGTTACTTTGTATCGCACATTTCAGTAAAATTTATCACTTCTGCTAATTTATCTCAAAACAAAGATTTTTTTCCTCTATCGTGGAACTTTTCCCAATGTGTAAAACTCAGAAAACAAGTAAATGAATAGGAGGTAAATTACCCGCTAATTCTTGTTATTCTCAGATTGTTATAAAACTTATGATTTATTGATGCCTATAGTAGATTATTGCTGATGTACAATTGCTTAAATGCACTTGCAATATAAAGGTGCACATTTTTTTATATATAATTTTCAAAGATGGTTTGGGATTTATTGTTTATTCTTTTACTTTGTTCTTAGGTTCATGTACATGTACTATATTTCAGAGTTGTTGGGAAAAAATCTTGTCTTGACCCATAACTTGTGAGGGTTATGAGTAATAAAGGCGAGATGAGTTCAATTATGATCTAAGTCTCATTTTACTCCAATATATACCTTTTATGTACTTGGATCAAAATTGAAATCATCTAACTCTGGATTGACAAATCATCAATTGGACTGACAAGGTCTTTAAATTCTGTTAATAAAAATGAGGACAGTCCTCGGAGAAATTTGACTACTCTGGAATAAAAAAAAAAACTGAGCCAAGCCACGTCTCTTGCTTTTTGAATGTTCAGGACCTTGAATTATTATTTTTGAAGCCAAAATATTGTTGATGCTGTGTAAAACAGCATAATCTGCAAATTGCATGTAAGAAATAGTTGGATAAGTATGGATTTTCATTTCACTGTAAAGATTTGTCAATTGATATGTTAGTAATAACTCTATCAATATATTCTCTCTCTCTCAATATATTATATATTATACATATATTTTTCAGAGGTGCTCAAGAAGAGACCACACACTTTGAAAAGTTTTCTTGATGATGTAACTTGGGCTACATCAACAGATTGCTTCAGCTCATCAGCAGTTGTTACTCCAGGAACAATCACATACCAAACAGGTGCCCACCCTCCCAAGTCAGATGTAGGTCAAATAACAACAACCACGTGCGATACATCTGCAGGTGATTTACAGTTTTTTTTTTGGTTACCTCTGAATTTAATTGTCAGATATGACAAGTATGTTTTGTAATACTTATGAGGTTTTTACATGTGTATTTTCATTTCCGTTGTAGTGGTTATTGAAAGTTTTCTTGATGACATGAGTTTGGCGACACCATCTGGTTCAGAAACAGTTGTTACTCAAGGAACTATGACATGCAATATGGTTGCCCACCCTCCCAAGTCAGATGTAGGTCAAATAACAACAACCACGTGCGATACATCTGCAGGTGATTTACAGTTTGTATTTTTTTTTGGTTGCCTCTGAATTTAATTGTCAGATATGACAAGTATGTTTTGTAATACTTATGAGGTTTTTACATGTATATTTTCATTTCCGTTGTAGTGGTTATTGAAAGTTTTCTTGATGACATGAGTTTGGCGACACCATCTGGTTCAGAACCAGTTGCTACTCCAGGAACTATGACATGCAATATGGTTGCCCACCCTCCCAAATCAGATGTAGGTCAAATGACAACAATCATGTGTGATACATCTGCAGGTGATTTACAGTTTCTTTTTTTTTTTACTTCTGAATTTAATTGTCAGATAATAACAAGTACGTCTTATAATACTAATCAGGTTTTTACATGTTTACTTTCATTTCCGTTGTAGTATTCATGGAAAATGTTGTTGATGACATGAGTTGGGTGACACCATTAGGTTCAGAAACAGTTGCTACTCCAGGAACTATTGCATGCATTGCAGTTGCCCACCCCCTCCACCCCCCAGGTCGGATGTAGGTCAATTGGCAACGACCACGTGTGATTCTGTAGGTAATTAATTTTTTTTTAACTTCTGAATTTAATTGTCAGATATGACAAGTATGTCTTCAAAAACTGATGACGTTCTTGCATGTATACTTTCATTTCTGTTGTAGTGGTCATTGAAAGTGTTGTTGATGACGTGAGTTGGGCGACACCATCTGGTTCAGAAACAGTTGTTACTCCAGAAACTATTGCATGCAAAATGGTTGCCCATCCTCCCAAGTCAGATGTAGGTCAGATGACAACGAGCACAACATACATCTGCAGGTGATTTCTTTTAATTCTGAATTTGTCAGATATGACAAACATGTCTTGTAATACTGATGAGGTTTTTACTTATATATTTTCATTTCTGTTGCAGTGGTCATTTAAAGTTCTCTTGATGACATGAGTTGGGCAACATCATCTGGTTCAGAAAAAAGAAGTTACTCCAGGAACTGTTGCATGCATTGCAGTTGCCCACCCTCCCAAGTCAGATGTAGGTCAGTTGGCAACGACCACGTGTGATACATCTGCAGGTAATTTTTTTTTTTACTTAACAGACTGATCACTATAGGGCACCCGCAGAGCGGGGCCCTTATGAGTCTGTAAATGGTGCAGGATAATTCTTTAAGAAATAAGAGAAGACTGCAAATAAACGTGATCCGGATATCTCAATACATTTGTTCAATGTATTCTCTTGCAAGTTTTAAATTATGTTTATTTTTATTTTATATGTTTAATAACTGTTTCATAGCAGTCAACACAATATGCAAAACATCGTATAGATTAGTGGATTTTAAAATAAGTTACTGATCCAGAATAACAACAAGGAGTGTGTCGTATTTTATTTATTATCCAGTCAACATTTAACAAGACGCCTCAATGTTTTTTTTTTTTTTTTTTGAAAATGATAACCAATAAAATTCGGAAAGTAGGCCACAGTGACAAGATTCGATAATCCTAGTCCTTATAATGGGCAAAAAAAAGTTTTAACAAAACACAATTTTAAGTCAACTTTGAAGTGATCTACAGGCCATGTCCTTTGCCTCAGGTTGATACCTTGATTAATTGTTAATTTATATATAATCTGCACAGGGGTTGTGGGGAAGAAGATTGTTTTAACAATCTCTACTTTTGCTTTTATTTTCCTCATTATCTTCTCTTGTTTAAGGATAGCATCCATATTTGGAAGAGAGCCATTGGGTTAAGGATACTCTATGACAAAAATTGGCAAAGGGGTTCTTGAGATATGGCCCACATTTCAAAAAGTTGACCGAACAAATGGCCATAGCATAAGCTCATTGAGTCTTTAAGCTAAAAAGGTCTAAAAAATGATTTCTCATATTGAAAAATCACTTATTTTCCTAGAGGTTTAATTTTCGGTGATTTCGTGGTATGACAAGACCCACGAATTCACGTCCTTCATAAAATGCCAAAATTCTGTACCACATTACTAAGATTTTTCATCTTTCGAATCATACCCCTTTCACCCGTACCATGTTTTGCTTCATCCCATGTAAGTTCGACCCCACCAAAAAAGTGATTTACACTAAATAACAATCGATAAAATTCAATGATTGAACCACTGTATTTTTACGAAAACTAGTGGGTAATGTTTTTGTTGCACAAAAACACCAGGCGCGTAGCCAGAATGGAGCTGATGTGTACGCAGGGAACGGCAGGGGGACTGGGGGCCGCCCTGAGGGTCACAGTAGATCCAGGGTAAACCCTGATGGGGGCCCAGGGGGGCAAAGCCCCCGTAAGCTAGCTCGGTGGTTTTTCCAAATATTTCAATCATTTTCTTGCGGGAAATATGCTGTATCGCTTTTCTTTAAAAATAAACACCTTATTTATATTGTTTTAACACAAAGTTTATCTTCCACGAAATTCATTATACGAGTATTTGAGGCTGGATATTTTACCGATTTATTGGAATCGTCTGCACTTTTGATAGTATAATATTCAGCAACAAGTATAATAAATGTTAGTTTAAAAAATCTATTGGATTTTAAATTATATACTACATGTATTTGATTAATTCAACGATATGATTTTAAATTTAATTTCCCAAATACGTTTCGAAAATGTCAATATGTTATAGATTTACAATCTAATAGATAATTTATTTGAATTTGATAATGATCTGATAAAAGATTTCACATTGATTGTATAGACATGCTATCGCAAAATTTTATTCGAAATAATATGACCAAAAAATATATATATAATAAAAAAAAAATTTAAAAAGTAAATAAAAATTTTGTTCGATGATATTGCGATATCTCTCTCTGTCGCTCTCTCTCTCTCTCTCTCATATAGATTTTTTTTAAAATGATGTGTACGCAGTTGCGTACTTGCGAATAGGCAGCTACGCGCCTGAACACAATGTCCCATAATAAACAACATTAATGAATATTATGCAGAATTATTATCAGGTTTAAATTATTGTTGGTTCTCTCGATATTGCATAATTTAGTGCATCTCATGTTATTGATCTTCATATCAAAATGCTCTCGAGTTATGATTTGGTCATGCTTTTCTTCACTTGAATTTGATTGATTGATTGATTTTTGTTGTTTACGTCCCATTCGAGAATTTTTCACTCATATAAAGACGTCACCATATACCAGTGAAGGGCTTCAAATTTTGACCTTTACTCGTCACTCAGGGCCATTGAGCAGTGAGGGATCCTTATCGTGCCAACGCCTGCCGTGACACGGGGCCTAGGTTTTTAAGGTTTCATCCAAAGGACCCGGAACTTTCACTTCAAAGTGCCGAGCGCATGGTAAAGGAACAGTTGCTACCCATTTTTTATCGACTTAGGTCGATAGTCTTAGTCAGACCTTGACTTTATATATAGGTCAAGGTTAACATTTCTGTGGCTTGCACCCCACCTCTTTACCATCTCTCCAATTAAGGTTAAAAATCAAAAGTCTTCGTGTCAAAAAGTTCACAAGTTCAAAAGTCTTTGTGTCAAAAAGTTCACGAGTTATGATCTTGACATATTTTTTCTTATTTACCTTGAATAAAGAAAAAGATCAAGGTCAAATTATTTCTCTGGCACCCTTGTATGATCCTAGATTGAAATCTGATTGTCAAAGGGTTCTAATGTTATGGACTAGATAATATCTTTGATATAAAAAATGACATTGACTTTAAAAGTGGGTCAAATATACTGAAAGGAAAAAAGAAACACAGGGTAATCTTATGTGCGAAAAGTTTTTGACTGCATGGCCGGAATTTACGAAAACTGGTCAAAGGGGTAATTTGGTAACTGTACTCAAATCGATGTTCAGAATTACTCAACCGTGAAATGTATGACGTCATATAGGGAAAAAGCAAAAACACGTACATATTGATGATGACAGGTTTGTCAACACATCTTGTAATACCACTTGATGCACAGAAGATATACACATTGTTTTTCGATGCTTAAAGACAATTTGAATTTTTTGTAATCATGGTATGGCTGACGGTAGTTCATGGGGTGTTCCTATTGCATTTCCTAAGTAAAGATAAAAGAAAGAACAGGTCGTTGTGCAGTATGTTGTGATTTTTTTCACCATGGAAAGTCTTAACCGTCGTCAGAGAGGGACTGGAAACATTTCAAATCAACCGTGTCGATGACGTTGGAGCGTAACAACGCTACGCCAAGATTGGGTTGTTCGTCCTGCCATCTGTGTAATCGTCACTTACGACGACTGAAACTACTAATAATATAGTAGGCAATTATAATCTTTACAATCACCAAAAAACTGGAAGAAACCCATTGCGCGATTTTGGTTTGTGAGCTCGTCAACTTTACTTCAGTGTTCTTCTCACTCGCGCGCGTATTATGCCCAATTTTTCTGCATGTTAACCCAAGGCCCAGTGTAGCCAAAGTCTGTCAAGACTTTCTCGCAAACACTCACATTAACCCTCTCGACTGGTGTCTGTACAATCCATCTTTTTTTCCATAGTCAAACATCTTTGGGATTAACTGGACGGTGGGATTTGTCTAAGCTACTCTCGACCATCTAAGCCTAACTAAGCGCTGCCTTGTCGAAAGGCTAAAATACTATCCCTATGAGAAAGATAAATGCACTTATGAACTCCAAGCAGAGGAGATTAAGGCTGTGACAGATGCACGAGGGAGGCATAGGAGATAATGTGAATTTTCGATTTTCACTTTTGGGGGTACCGTCATTTGAGTTTCAATAGCTAATGGATTATCGGTCAAAATCAAATGAGATTTTGCTTACTTGTTGATAAAAGATGAGTTTATATGTTAGATTACAAGTAGGAAAACGCATTCGAAAATATAACATTAAATCACTTCAAAAGTGTACGCTGCGTTTCTTTTTCCTTTCAGTATATTTTGAAGGGATGAACCTCTACTTTATACCTTTTTTTCTGTTCAAAGTTTTAAGTCTTAATGTCAACAAGGGATTCTTGTTTCATGGTCTGGTCATATTTTTCTTAAGTTAGCCTTAACATAGAAATAAATCAAGGTCAAAAATTTCAGTGCAAGGGATCTTGCCTTAAAATCCTCTTTCTATTATTCAAGTTTAAAATCCTGACTAATGTTTAAGGATTTTCAACTTATGACCTGGACTTCATCTGATGTTAAAAATAGACCTTGACTTTATAAATAAATTAATGTCAAACATGTTTAAAGTGTGCATCTCTCCTTCATACAACTTCCTAGTGTTCCATGTATGGAGTCTTATTATAACAGAGTTCTCAAGTTGCGACCAGGAAAAAATTAGTTCAAGAAGAAAACACAGTATGTCTCCCCTTCAAAGGTGAGACATAAAAAAACTGCTATATAAAATTAATGAATAAAATTAATTTTAAAGGATTGTTCTTCTCGTACTCTGGCAAAATGTGGCCTCGATTCTTCACATGTATTGCTCCACATGAAGTCACAGATTTGAAGGTCATTTTCTCATAAATTTGGTTTCGAAATAATGATTCTTTGATCCATCAAGTGAGGTAGTGGTATGCTCCTGCTGGCTGTCATCAACATCCAAAGACCCGTCATTGATTTTATTCTCAAGCTGTTTGTCTTCTATATCCATTGTGCCATCAACATATGTTGGCAAAATTAATACATCTGGTGTTTAAAATGACTAGTAGATAACCCATTTTCCCTATCAGTACAGAAAGTTGATTAGTTAAATATTACCAAATACGGGGCATATTTTATGTTTCCTAAACTATGTTTTGGCTGGTTTTCAAAAGCTGGTATTAAAGTTACGAAGGCTGGAGGCCAACTCGACGTTTTCAGGACTTTGAAGGTAGTAATATTCACAGTTCTGGACCTTTTGATGTTTACCTATGTCTTCGCATTGCTGACTGAAGGTAAACTTATTCAGTTTCAGGCCCGTAGAACGCGCGGGGTAGGCGCCCCCTCTTCTTCCGAGTAAAGTATTTTGCTATAGTATCTCTTCAAATAGAAGCTGGTCCCCCCCCCCTTTTTTTTGTTGCTGTAAGGTTGAGCACTGGCAAATTCCAGGATTCGGAAGGTAAAGGATTTTTTCCTGCTTGTCAGATTTTTGGTGGAGGTTGCCCCCCTCCCCCCTCTCAAACTTTTCAAACCGTTGCTACAAGCCTGAGTTTACCTTACGTTTAGTTTGTTCTAATTTCAAGTGTTCATTTGAAATCAGCTTCCCAGCCCACGGATTGCATTCCAACAAAATTTCTTTTTAGTCCCAAATGCTTTACAAAACCTTCGGTCTGGACTGACAGCTCCAAAATCTTGTGCGTTTAACTTTTTTATGAAATGCAGACATTAGCCTAAGGCACTGTTTCACTTTTAAGTCCAGTAAATGAGACATTTTTGCGGATAATGTTTTATTTGTGCTTTCAAACGTAAAAGTGTCATAAATTCTCTGAAATCAAGCTTTTTTTAGCTGAATTGTTGTAAAAACATGATTTTTAAGCCCGCCCATGAACATGTACAATTACCTGCACAAAAGAGTAATATAATTTTTCCACAAATTGGAAAGATTTACGGTAATCGTTAGTATCATTAATTTTTTTCAAGTGTTGCCCATCAGTCGCTTCGGTGCAAGTGCTAAAGGACAGATGATACAAACAACAACAAAAAATGGATGTCTGGTTAAGTATATATTTTTTGACTTATTTTGGTTGTAAATGACAAGAATAATATACATTTCTAAAATATTAGGAAATTGTAAGCTTTCTACGATGTTCAGAATTCCACCTTTCTACAACCATCCTTATTAATTTATACAATTTTTTGTCACTTTAGATCCAATTATTGTGAAACTTTGAATGAAAAATTAAAATATATGCGGTTAAAATTATTTATTTTACTGATATGAACATGACTTAAGTTGTTATTTTCAAGATTTTTGATAAAAGTTTGTTTTTATCATCTGTCCTTTACACATAATTGTTTATCCACTTGTGAAATCAGACTAAACTTCGTACGAATTCCCTACGACCGACCGATCGTAATCTGTTAAATGCTTTTCTGTGCCTCATAATGGTTTCTTCATTGAACGCAAATACCTGATCAATGTGGTCGATAAAGTTTGTTGACGGCGCTAAGCCAGGTAAGAATATCCAACTAGATAATGTCGTAAACATTTATGAAGAAAATCATCCCCCACATGAATTCAACGAAAATTGGAAGGAGGGGAGAGATTGGTTGTTATACGATGATCAAATCGGCATGATAATAAAATTCATAAACGGTTCTCATCTTTTTAGTGATTTATTTTTTTGGACTGATAGAAATCTGTTTGGACTGACAAACTTCAGATGGTAGTCAGTCCAAATGACTGACAGCAGAAAAAAATTTCAAGAACTTTGAATACCCACATTTAAGAACATTTTCTACTGTTCATCGTATCCGAGCATTTCAAAGTAAATTTTTTGCAATATCCTATTGAATACATTCAATTTCAGTCCAGAGATTGAAGTTTTAATATTCAATAGAAACTTCACACTTCTCAAGAACCAGTGGGCCAATTTTAACCAAAGTTTATGCAAAGCATCCTTGGTTGAAGGGAAGTTTAAATTGTTAAATGAAAGGGTCAAGCTTGCCCCCTTCCAAGAGAAGATAATCCAGAATAGACAAAAATAGGGTTGGGTCACTGAAAAATCTGATTATCAAGAACCACTGGGCCAGAAAAGCTGAAACTTATGTGGAAGCTTTCTGAGGCAGTGTAGATTCAAATTATTCAAATCATGGTTCTCGGGATTAGGGTGGGGCCACCATAGGGAATCATATTTTTACATTGATATATATATATATATATATATATATATATATATATATATATATATATATATATATATATATATATATATATAAATCTCAAGTTCCACTGGGCAAGAAAAGCTGAAACTTATGTGAAAAGCCTCCTGAGGAATGTAAATTCTTAACTTTTCAAATCATGGCCCCGAGGGGTTGGTTGGGGCCACAATAGAGATTCAAAGATTTACATCAAAATATGTTGGAAAAAACTAAAAATCTTCTTCTCACGAACCACTAGACCAGAAAAACTCAACCTTAAGTCGAAGCCTCCTGAGGTAGTGTCGAGTCTAAATTGTTCACATCAAAGCCCCCGGAGTTATGTTGGGCCACAATAGGGAATAAAATTTTTACATTGAAATATATGGGAAAAAATATTTAAAATTCTTCTCGTAAACTACCGGACTAGGAAAGGTGAAACTTATGTGGAAGACTCCTGAGAAAATGTCGATTCTAAATTGTTTAATTCATAGCTCCCGGGGGCAGGGTAGGGCCACAATAGGGAATCAAAGTCTTGCATTGAAATCATGGCCCCAGGGGTTGGGTGTGGTCACAATAGGGAATCAAAATTTTACATTGGAATATGTAGTGAAAATCTTTAAAAATCGTATTCTCAAGAACTTCTTGGCTAGAAAAGGTGAAACTTGTGTGGAAGCCTCCTGAGGTAGTGTAGATTCAAAATTGTTCAAATCATAGTCCCCAGGGCTAGGGTGGGGCCAAATGGGAATCGAAATTTATAGGGAAAATAGCCAGAAAAGAATTTTTATTGAAGCTTCCTGAGGTAGTGTAGGTTCTTAATTGTTCAAATTTTGAACACCCCCCCCCGGGGGTAGGGTTGGGCCACAAAAAGTATTACAATGAGAAATTCTGGTGAAGAACAACAGGGCCAAAGTTACTCAGGTTGTGGCCCATTGGCCTCCTGTCATACTAATTTTTAGATCATTATTTACAACTGAATTTTCGAAAGATTTTCCCGTTTTTTCCCGATCATGACAAGGAGCACAGGGCGGGTGTGACCGGTCGGCAGGGGATGTTCACTCCTCCATGGTACCTGATCCCACCTCTGATGTTTTAGAGGTCCGTGTTTGCTCTGCTCCTGATTTGTATTGTTTGAATGGACTTTTCAGCTTGGAGGGGGGTTGGGTTTTAAAAGTAGGTCAAAATTCAGATCACAAGGTAAACGATAAAAAAAGCCTATAAGGTATTTTCTTACGTGATGCACCTGTGGAACAAGAGCTCTGTCTTCACCCATTTAAAATTATGATCAAGGCTTAAGTGTTTGATTGACGGTCGCAAAGGCAAATGAGATTTAATGTCCCCGCACTCTCGAGTCACAAGGGAGGACATATAGTAACATTTCAAAAAGTAAGTCATCTTATTTAGAATGATTGGACATTCAAAAGTAACGGTTACCAGGAAGAAATGGTTCTTACAAGAAGAGTTGGCTTAGCGAAAAATATCTACAAAACTGTAACACAAGAGAACTAGCATCTTCTAAATTTTTACGTGGTGGATCAATTATTTAGCAAAATATTTCACCAGGTCTTCTTTCTTATCTATTCTTTAAAAATTTACAGTGATCGATTTCGTAGTGTCCTTAACAAAAAAGTACTATAGTTAACTATAGTATCAAAGTTTTTTCACTATACTAAATCAAAGTATTTTTACTATGGATTTCAGATCGTTGTATTATCTGTTCTTCAATTCATACCTGCACATTTTTTATATTTAATTGAAATATTATTTGTATATTCACACATTATTTCCAAATTTTACATTACTATGAACGAATTTTAGAGATTTTAAGCTTTGAAATCTCAAAAAAAGTTCCAGAGTAAAGATTCATAGTAAATCAAAGTATCAAAGTTTTCACTATAGTTAACTATATTAAACTATAGTTAACTTTAGTAAATTTTTGTTAGGGGTATTCAACAGCACTAATTAGTGTTTCCAACCTTCACCGCGAAAGAGTTACGTTAAGTAATAGAGATATCAAGTATTAAACCTTTCCCATTAAAGGGGCTGGGACACAGATTTGAAGCTCATTTTTTCTAAATAATATCATGACTTCTATGTCGCTAGAGCATTGCACATCGAAATATATTAAAAGCGTGTTTAGAAACTTCTGTTATCTGGAAATTATTAAAACTACGAATTTGGTGACGTGTTTGATTGACACATATCCTTGCGCTTTGACAAAGTAAACTTTATCCATAATACTTAAGAAAAGTAGAAATTTTGTTGTGTATTAATGAAAAATATGAAAACTATAATCCAGAATTCAAAGTAGAAATGCTTAAAAGCAAATCCAACTCGCCAGTATTGTCAGTCCGTGCTCAGTGAAGTGTACAGACTAAACAAATTGAACGCACCCGGTAAACGTAAGCACTAACAATAACAGAGCTCGTGCCTTGTTTACAAATACAGGTGTTTGATGTGATCTTACGAAGAATTCGAATCCCACTGTGGGACGTGGAGACCGGTCCTTCGGATGAGACCGTATAAACCGAGGTCCCGTGTCGCAGTAGGTGCTGGCACGAAAAAGATCCCTCACTTCTCAATGGCCGTAAGTGCCGAGTAAAGGACAAAATTTGCAGCTCTCCACCGGCAAGTGGTGGCGTCTCCATATGAGTGAAAAATTCTCGAGAGGGACGTTAAACAACATACAAACAAACAAACAAAACGAAGAATATCGTTGTTTATGAACTATTAGAATATTCATGTAAGTTCAAATCATTAAACTGAAGTAATTTTTGAATAGAATTAGATATTTAATATTGTAAACAACGCAACTGTGTCCAGGCTCCTTTTAACGCCAATCGAATTATGACTTGTGTGGATACTTTTTATTTTAAGGTCAGACGATACGTTCCTCAAATATCTGTTTTGCAAATCTTCGTAATGTATGAAAAATATTCAAAATTTTCATTACCTTCTGATTTCTTAGCAGATTTCTTATTGTCTTAAAATAATCGAAACACTAAAAAATGTTACATTGACAAATAAAAATTTTCCCAAAAGGATTAAATATGAAACATCATCCTGTGGTATCTTGCACAAATGCCTGGTAAGGTACCTCAATTTTTTGTGAGTAAACATGTTTAAGTAGCAATACTTCAATGTCAAAATCTTGGAAAAAATTATATATTATTGAGGAACGTATCGTCTGTCCTTAAAGATAGTTTTAAAGATAGCTTCGTCGTAGAAAGATTTTAGCAATGTGATTTGATTTTATTTTCTATCATGTGTCAAACACTTTTTTTTTCAAATATCAACATTACGATGCAATTCAAAATATATAATTCTGTGTGTCGGTTTTTGAACTCGATGAACGGTATTGCCATGGTTACTAACTATAGAAATTTCAGTAAACTATCAAAATGCGTAATTGTTAGGCCATCATTAAAAATATCTTTGTTTCCCCTAACCCGACCCTAATATCTCAAGGTGGGTAGGTAGGTAGGCAAATATTTTTTTTTTGGACACCAGCCACAGGCACTTGTTTCGGTAATAAATTTTTAACCCATAGTATAATAATAACACAAGGTATCCAACTCCGAATTACACGGAGTACCCCCTCCCCCCAGAATCGCACTCATTTACACTTTCAGAGGAAATACATTGACAAACTGTTTATACCTATGTTTACTACGATAATTTATCTACACAACCATATATGGCATGCTTGTCTTTATTTTCTTTAATCTCCGTAAACAGCATCAAAACTCTGCTCGCCGTGTGGAAATAAAAAAACATAATATTGGAATAATTTTATAAAAATAAACTTTTCAGTCGGCGCGTTTTAATTGGGTCGGTCGCGTTAGGGGAAACAAAGGTATTTTTTACTTTGGCCTTAAGTGTTGCCACTGTTACTAAAAAATAAAAATTTATGTGGAATTCTTTCAAAATACTACTCTCCCTACAGTTTCAGTCCGATTTCAATATAATTTGGTACTACTTTTGTTAAGTGGAAACAACAGTAAAGTTACAGTCTCGCCAGAGACTTCTGGTTTCTCTTTATAATATTACGAATTATTATGATTTTGTTATTTGACTCATATAGAGACGTCACCATACACCGCTCAAGGGCTTCAAATTAGGACCTTTACTCGGCACTTAGGACCATTGAGCAGTCAGGGTTCTTTATCGTGCCATCGCCTACCGTGTCACGGGGCCTCGGTGTTTAAGGTCTCATCCCAAGGACCCGGGACTTTCACTTCAAAGTGCCGAGCGCTTGGCGAAGGAACAGTTGCTACCTACTTTTGTCGACTTAGGTCAGTCGCGGCCATGATTCGAACACACGACCTTCCAATCACGGAGCGAGCGCTCTACCGACTGAGCTACCGTGACGGCTGAAAGCGTTTGAAGGTTTTAAGATTTATACAGGTAAGTTAAAAACAATATAGCGAGAAAAATTATCGTTTCGTTACTTCGACAAAGAGAGATAACTCTTCAAAACGTAAAAAAAAAATATTCAAGACCACAAGATAAAATAAGGCAACAATATATATGAATTATATTTATTTTAAATATAGTTTACTACATAAAAATTTGAAGATTTCTGTCACGTTCAACACATAACAACGACGAGTTTTTCAAAACTTTTGCTAAAATAATTAACGATGTTTGTAGAAACATATCCAATAAATCTAAAGTATTTCAACAAAAGTACAAGATGCATAACACAAATTCCTAAGAAAAAAGTACTATATTTAACTATAGTTTATATAGTTAACTATAGTATCAAAGTTTCCACTATTACAATAGTACATGTAAATCAAAGTTAATTTACTATAGTTAATCAAAGTATCTTTACTGTGATTTTTAGGTCGTTATATTTTATTTTTTTTAAATTCTTATAGGCATTACAAGTAAATATTACTTGTATGTTTACATATTAGGCCATTCCAAGTTTTTTTTCTATGTGTAGCGTCCGCGTGCGCCTTGGTTTTTGGCACCCCATTTCAGAAAAAAAAAAAAACAACAAAATCAGGAGTCTTAAACTTGATTATTTTGGTCAAAATCTTAGAAATTTGTCAAGTTATTTAAATATTTTTCTCTAGTATATTATATTTTGTATATTTCAAGCACTTAATACCTTGATTTTACAAAACAAAAGATATTTCTATGAGAAAAACAAATTCATGAAATAAAATCCTTTGAATGATGTCATTTTTATTTTTTGGCTTGTGTTTTTTTGCGAATAGGTAGGTAGGTTTTTGAAAGATGGTTGGATGGTAAACAGAGAAAAAAAACTTGGAATGGTCTTATTTCAAAAATTTACGTCATTGGTATGAAATTTTAGAAATATTAAGGATTTAAATCTACAAAAAAAGTTCTAAAGTTTCATAGTAAATCAAAGTATATACTAAAGTTAACTATAGTTAGCAATGGTTAACTATACTAAATTTTTGTCAGAGATGTGCTCTATATGATTATGTGTGCATCACAAAAAAGTTTGTGGACTGTTGACGTGAAAACAATATCAATCAAGGTACAATATAATTTTTTACGCTCTCATTCTCTTTATATACATGTACATGTATATATAGTCTTTAGAAAATGTTGTTTTTCGACTACAAAACATAAAACTGATTCTATTGTAAAACAAAGGAATTGTTTAATAAGTATTTAAAGCATACACAAAGAAAGCCTTAAATATGAACAAAAAATAAAATATTACAGTTTAAAACAGACAATAATTTTAATCCCAAGTTGTGATAATTAAATTAGGAATCATTATCACTTGACTGAATAATTTAAGAAATTTCAATGTTTTTCCAAACCAAAATTCTTTTCCAGAGTTTTAATTAGTTCTCAATTGGACTAGGCAATTTCACTTATATTACAAGCAAGGATAATATGGTCGATCCCACGTCAAAATTGAAATCATTGCAACTCCGTAAAAAAATTAAGGGAGGAAATTGCAGTCTTTATCGATTGGAACTAATTGTGTCCTTGTGAGAATTCTTATGAAACCAAAAATATTAACTTTTTACATCCGAAAAGAGGAATATCTTGCTATGGACGTCAATTTGACATTTTAATTAATAATGATGAGGTTATTTTCATTTATTTGTCGCCTCGGTATATCCTAATTGTGTCCTTGTGAGAATTCTTATAAAACCAATATTATTAACTTTTTACATCCGAAAAGAGGAATATCTTGCTATGGACGTCAATTTGACATTTTAATTAATAATGATGAGGTTATTTTCATTTATTTGTCGACTCGGTATATCCTAATGAACTCGGAAGTAAAAGGCGTCATTGTTTCACTGACTTAGTGGCCGACTATGTAAACTATGTGATAACAGACTAACAAGCTTCTTCATAGTTAAATTTCCCATTTAATGTCGCAGTTTTCCACCTTGAGTTATTTTCTCCAAAGTAAATAGTATGCAAGACCATGTTTTGAGTATGTTCAGTTTTTAAATAGGGTCAGGCTACCGACTATTAGTTTGAAGTTTTAAGGCTTTTAATCAGCTTGTTTAAAGTCATAATTTAACAAATTCTATGATCGTTATAATGGCTTTGCTTGCATTTAAGACTTACTTTTAGGTCGTATATGGACTCGCATGTTTCAAACAAATTGTTTTAAAAGGTTTTTATAATTTTTTTTTATCTTAATTATTCAATATTTTAACAAAATACTTCGAAATCTTTAAATATGGGTATATAATTTAAATTCCTACGAAATGATGTATACAAAACTTAAAAAAAAAAAAAACACGCAAGTACTCAACAATTTGATTGACTTTTGTTTTAAATGACTATCGCATTATTAGTTTTCAACAAAACGGGACGGAATTTAAAATATTGATCAGTATAATGCGTTCCTGCGTTTTGGTACTATCTAAACTAAATGCAAAAACATGCAGGCAGGTATGTGCTGAATTCTGATCGGCTAATACTTAAGTGGCTTTATCTCTCAGTTTCCAGTTGAAATCTTTGAGATTAAACAAATAGGTATATATCTTAGTTTCTTAAGGTATGTGAGAAATCTAGATAAAATGTTCAAGCACATGCGCTGAAATTTGATTCGATTATTCACACAAGTCTATATCCAATAAAATAATTTGGAAAATGAATAAAGATTTACCAAAAAAAGAAGAAAATCCAGATTGACCTTAGTTTGTTGGGAGTGGATCTTAGTTTAGGTACCGTATGGAAGCAGAGGAGCCGTCTGGGGAACATCTGTAAAGGTTCCCGTTATAACCAGCACATTATTTTCTTGACTTTCTTATCCCTACTTTTTTGTCCGCGAGTGTGTTCTCGGAAACAACCAGAACTTTTTTATTCAGGCCAAAAGGCATGGAATTAATGAGCAAAACGGTGATTATTTTGCCTGCATATGCTTGCGATGTATGAAATTACCGACAAACTTCAAATAGATTCAACTGTCTTATTCCAAACTTCACCTGCATATCGATTCGATATGCAAGAACATGATTAATAATTAAACCAAACCGAGGCAAATTGCTGACAAATAATAAGTTGATGTTATAAGGATTTCAACAACTCCGTTTAAAGTAGCTTTTTGCTAATTCAACGGTCATCATAATGACCTTGTTTGTATGTTGGGTAGAATTGTGTCTGGAATGTTTTGCACCATTTGTTAGGTCATTGCTGTTATGCTTAATTTGAGTACGGAGTACTCCGGATACCTGATCAATACAACAGGCTCATGAGGAGTGACAGGGGATGCTTATTCCTCCAAGGCATTTGATCCCACCTCTGGCTTTTCTGTTTTTAAATTTCATTCATATGTATACGAGGACTGTCCGGTAAAATTGTAGACAAAGCGTAATGAATGAAACCACAACTCTCTGACGAAAATGTAGCTCTTCTGGTTTGTACTTATAAAAAAGGGAGAGAAAAGTAGCGCTGGGATTTGAAACTTTGCAACAGCAATAATATATTGATCCTTGGTTTAATCTCTTTTTGTGGCGAGATTTACTGAAATCAAACCAAAACTGTAGGAGGAGTAACCTTTTGAAAGAATTTAACGGAAATTTCTAATTTTAGTAACCTTGGCACCACCGTTCATCGAAATCAAAAACCGATACACAGAATAATGTATCTTTTGTATAGTCTATGTGTGTTAAGTTATATTGAAATATATCAAAAGTGTAGGGAGGAGTAGCATTTTGAAAGTATGGGAATCATAATTTGAACAAACTTGATCTACAATACCCAAGGTTGCTTCTGTATAAATATGATTAATAATGGCATAGGTGTTGTTTAGAAGGTTTTTAGAGATATTTCCTGTATATGGCTATGTTAAACTTTCACCCGCTGTTGTGTAGTCTACTTGTGTGTTATATTGAAATCAGACCCAAACTGTAGAAGAAATAGTAGGATTTTTAAAGAAAAAATGGTTAACCGATGGACAGTCAGACAGACGGATGGACGACGGACACCTTACTATCTGACCAGTAGAGGTAAAAGTTTCAATTTGAGTACCTGTTTGAAATTTTAAAAAAGTTTTATTCCTATCATATTGGAGATTAATTATTGGGAGACAAAATACAGAAAATAATTTTTAGCTCTATCGGTCAGAGACCAGAAGAGCTTATGCGATAGTAAGGTGTCCGTCGTCCTTCATTTTTTTTTTCAAAATGCTCCTCCTCCTACAGTTTTGGTATGATGAGTATAACTTGGCACACAAGAAGATTAAACTAAGATACATAATTCTAGGAATCGGTTTTTTGATTTCGATGAACGGTGTTGCCATTGTTACTAAAATAGATTTTTTTTAATTAAATACCTCCAAAACGCCACTCCTCGTACAGTTTTAGTCTGATTTCAATATAACTTGGCATACACGTAGACTACACTCTGATACACGATTTTATGTATTGGTTTTTCTTTTGATGGATGGTGTTGCCATGGTTACTAAGCGTAGAAATTTGTGAAATACTTTAAAATGCTTTTTCTCCTACCACTAAGATAATACATTAAGATACATAGTTCTATGCGTGGGATTTTGATTTCAATGAACGGTGTTGCCATGGTTACTAAAAATAGAATTTTAATGACTTTTCTTTTAAAAGCTACTCCTCCTACAGTTAAAGTCTGATTTCAATATTACTTGGTACACTAGTAGACTACACTCAGATACATAATTCTATGCACATAATTTCGGTCAGTGCTGTTGCCATGATTACAAAAAAAAAAAAAAAAAAAAAAAAAAATAGAAATTTCTGTGAAATACTTTATAAACGCTAATCCTATTAATTTTTAGTCTGATTTCAGTATAAATTGACACACAACGCAGATACATAATTCTTTGCATGGATTTTTGATTTCGAATAATGGTATTGTCATGGTTACTAAAGATAGAAATTTCTGTGAAATACTTTCAAAATGCTACTCCTCCTACAGTTTTGGTCTGATTTCAATATAACTTGGGACTCTAGTAGACTACACTGTGATGCATAATTCTATATATTGGTTTTGATGAAAGGTGTTGTCATGGTTACTAAAAATAGAAATTTGTGAAATTCTTTCAAAAGGCTATAACAGTTTTAGTCTGATTGCAATAAGTATTGCCACAAAAAGAGACTAAACATAGGACCATTATTTTATGTATTCTGTTGCATAATTTCAAATGTAAGTGCTACTTTTCTATTCTTTTGTTACAAGTACAAACCATAGAGCTACAGTCTCGTCAGAGACTTCTGTTTTTGTTTCATTATATATGTATATTTTAAAATAAAACGCATTAAATAAATCAGGTTGCAATAAGAATTATCATAAGATCCATGACCCGACTTCTTTAATCTGAGATAATGATTTACCACTATCATTCATTTACAGTGTAAAAGTTTCTAACTCTCCGAAAATTACACACTCTACATGTTGTTCGCACCTGTTCCAGAGAAAAAGAAATTGGAAAGTTAGAAAAATTATTGTAGTATGACTAAATGAAACGAATGTTGATAATGCACATGCGCACTAACAAGTTTCATGGAAAGCTGGTTATTTTTGACGAATTCAAGACAAGCAAAGAAGAGCAGCGGCCAAACAATCTCACTGAATTAACGATTTTTTTTAACAAAGTATGAGATGAATAGGGGTGGTTAAACTAATAATTAAAAAAACGCACGTGTTTCACCTAAAGGTCACGCTATCGTTCTCGAAAGATCTTTACGCTGATATTCAAGAGTTTTTGTTTGTAAATAAAGAATTATTTCTTTAAATTACAACTTAGGCACAAAACAAAGGATAGGATATTAGGAAGGATATTTTCGTTATTTGAAGATATGATAAACTAATTTCCATGGGTAAAGAAAATATATTGCTCTCGAGGAGCGTAAAGCTTTAAAGTTACTATCAACTATGTCGTCATTTTTTAGAATTTAAAGACATTTGCGTACTTTTTGCCAGTTTCCGGTTATTTGAAATGAAATTGTAGTAAGCACAACAAATTAAAATGGCGAGGTTTGATGACGTAAAGGCGTACTGTAGAGCAGTCCTGCTGTAGGCAAATCTAGGACAGATGCCTTCTTCAGATTTTTAAACGATAACAGAAGGGAAAAAATACACTTTATCTTTGATGTAACAATAGCAAGATCGAGTTTGAAAGCGGAGGTTTTTGCCTCGAGTCCCATGAAATACGAGGCACTGGTGAAAGGCACCATCAACGCAGACTGTCAAAAACTGTTCGCGAAATTGCTTATTTATTTTGAATATCATATTGTAAGAGGACCCAAGTAAGGTCTCATGCGTTTGCTTAATTGGTCCCTAACCTGATAAGGATTAAAACTGTTGTACTGGTTTAGATTGATCTATGTTTTTAAGCAGATTATCAAAACAGATGGAACGATATTTTGACGTTATGATCGGTGTGCCGTAAGTCGATACCACATAAAAGACAATATTTCTTTTTTTATTGAATTGAGCATATATTTGATGTATTTTAGGTATCTGGTGAATAATGTACCAATGCGTACCAATGAGAGAATTTTAAAACACAGCGTTGTTTATTTTTTTTAATCTAGAGTACTTGTTTACGATTTTACAGAAATACCCTCGTACCTGCAACAGTTACACTGTTTTACACTGAAAGATTGATTTCAACTGATTTCTTAACTGAGATATGTGAGACCAATATATTATAGGGTTTAATAGAGAGTTGACATTAATTGCTGCAAAGCCAATCAGAGAAACTACATAAGGGATATTATCAAACATGAGAGCAATACCGAATGATCCAGAACACAAAAACAGGACAAGGAGGATCTTGCTTACCAATTTTATCGACTTAATTATTCTCTTATGCTTTATATATTCCATCTTTCCATTATCAGAACCACTTGACATATTCATATATCGTCGCCATACCTGATAGATTGTAAGGGCATAGAAAATTAGGGTCAGTACCATAAGGGTTGGAATTAAAGAACACAAAATCATTTGTACAGTGTAAACATTTCGACCAAACACTTTTTCGTAAGTCTCGACTCGGTCTCCTTTTGGGGAAACCAACGATGAGAAAAGAGTAAATGTTGTAACCCAACTTATAGTGTAAATGTAGTATTTCCGATTCCCATCAAAGAGGTGTTCTGCCCAGACATTTTCTGACAGAACAAGAAACCGATGGAGACTTATACAGAAAGTCTGAAAAAGGGACATGATCAAACTTGTTGTGCCACATATATTCTCCAGGATGCACAAAACCAACTCTCCTGAAAATTTTGGAAAGAACAATCGACATCCAACAATAAAGCATGAGCATCCCATCAGAAAGTCGCTCAGGGATAAGCCCATAACGAGGTTATGGTATGTGTTGTGTCGGAGTTCGGAGTTTCTGACGTACGCCATCATTACAAAAGTATTTAACACCATGCCCACAGTCCCAACACCCACCATTACTATAGGAACGATCGTAGGCAAAATACCCACGGTGGGGAATGAAGTGTTTGCCCATTTGTATGTTAAATTATCTGTATTAAGATCAGTCCAGCTGGAGGAGGTAGATGCTTCATATTCTGTCGATGGATACATTGTGATACCAGTGCAGTTTTGTTCGTACATTGCAGGCTCAGTAATTTCGGCCCATATATTAGTGGTGTAAGAATCCTGATAATAATCCTCTGATATGTCACTTGATGCCTTAGTTGTTAGCGTCACAGGTGTGGTCCATTTGTATATCAAGTCAGTGGTCTGATTACCTTTTACCTTCATATTATCAGCAACTGCATGGACAAGCAAGATCACCAAAAATGTTGTTGTAGCCATCGATTTCTGAAACAGAAAGTCTAAATTAGCTACCTCGCAGTGATCGGGAGGCCTGGGTTCGATTCTCGTTCCACGCGCTGCGTCAAACCTAAGTAGTGATTGTTTCTTCGCCAGGCGATGGCGCGATACAGAACCTTCATAGGTCAATGTTCATCAGTGCCGTGTATAGGTCTTTAGTTAAGGCCTTCACCGGTATATGATGACGAATCTATATGAGTGAAAAATTCTCGAATGAGACGTAAACCAACATACACGCAGTCAGAAGAATATGTTGAAGAAGTAAAGAGTAAAGGAGCTTAGCCATTCTCCGTTATTTTAATTTAAGGTGTACCCAAAAACCATCAGTTTTACATATTTGCATATAGGAAAATATTTTGAAAATAATTTTTATCAGTTATATTCAACTGTATAATGAAGCTTTCTCCAAATTAAACACAGCTGCTGTATCTTTAATTTACCTGTACATTTTTACGCACATAGGCACAAAAAACGATAATAATTATACCTCTGTGAATTTTTTCTATCTAAAAATATGACAAATAAACCTGTAATTTTTTCTAAACAACCCTTACTGTGAAATAGTTTTTGTGCTATTTGCCTATGGTAAAATAGTCATTAAACTATTCACCGGCATCATTCCATTTCCCTCATTTTCCATCTCAAAACTATCTGGTTTGTGGTATAGTGACTTGTCCGGTTTGTGACGCAACAAAAGTAAAGTCGGCTTCGGTATAATAAAACACCTATTTACTGACTATTCGGACAATAGCAAGTTTACTGTCCCCTTCGACAGCAACTATTTCCCTCGGCTGCGCCTCGGGATATAGTTGCTGTCTTGGGGGACGATAAACTTGCTATTGTCCTCATAGCCAGTAAATAGGTGTATACTGTTCACGCGCGGACGTGATTAGACGAAGCGAAAATCTTTTTTTCATAATTCACAGATGTTCAGTACTTTGAAATGACGCAACAACTGTATCATAACAGTTCGTCAGGACGAATTAGATATTTGTTAAGGCATTCTTCATTCGAACGAATTAAGATATTTGTTCGAATGAAGGCGTCATGGTAAATATATCTGCAGAGGTTATTAATAACACATGTTCACTAAAACAGTCATTTAATACTTGTATTAAAATTCTGTGATGTTGTCAAGAATGTCCTAGAAAATCCTAACCAGTATAAAGGCACGGCTGATTGTGAATAAAAATGGATAAAAAATAGATGACAAAAATCAGCAGAACTAATTAATCCACCTTATTTCTAATAAATGTCATATACACGACATGACATGTAATATACATGATACATGAAATTTGCTTATTAACCCCTGTTCCGGCTACACACCGCGCTGTCTTTACATTCTCTCTATATAATGTAAAACATTCCAACATACATATCTGTCATTTACTGTCTTAGTCCCTGCAAACCAAAGTGAGAAATCAAAATAACTTTTTAAGTCGTCAATATATATATATATATATATATATATATATATATATATATATATATATAAGGCTTGTTGCCATGGAAACAGAAATCCAAAAGAAGCACATGGTCATTGGTTTAAATATGGAGGATTCAGAAAAAATTATGCCTTAGGTTTTAAGAAAATCCGTTTAATAAGTACTTAAAGAGAATCGCTCTTAATTCTTTTGTTACCAAGCTAGAATTGATTTTATCTTCTTATATAAAATGCGCTCGTTCCTACAGGTTATTAATAATTCGCCGTAATATGTGTTACAAAATATTTATTGAAAAAAAAATCCAGTTCAAACGGTTTTAAAAAATGCAAAAGAAATTCCGTTATTTTTTTGTACCATAGCGAGCTTCCACGCTTTACACCTTTGGCACCCAAACATTATACTCAGCAGTCTGTACAATTTCAATTTATCTCATACCTTCATGTATACCGTGAAATTTGACATTTTTATCTTGAAAGGTTCTGAAAATAATTTTGCATAAACAAAATAAGTACCACACATTTGATATCAGAATGTAAGCTATTGAGAGCTATCAATGACAGAAGTGGATAGAAATCGATTCCATGATAAATTGTGAGAAATCGATTGAACAAAATCTGTGAAAAGTTAATGATTGATTAAATGATTGGTTATTGTTAAAGTCTAGTCGGCAGTATTTCAGCCATATATCGGCGAAAAATAAATAGAACGATAAAATCACAACAGAAATATTATCCACACACACACACACACACAAAACGATAAACAAAAATTAACTAACCAGGAATCGCGTTCGGAAAGTAACACTTACTGTGTAATTCTTTGTATTTCATGAATTGTAAATTGTACAAGGTTACATTATGCTAACGACTAGTGAGACGAACAATTGCCAGCTTGCTTGAAAATATGGGGGTGGGGTTCCAACTTTTCCATGACAATTTTTATGCCCCTGGATCGAAAGATCCCGGGGGTATATTGTTTTTGTCCTGTCTGTCTGTTGTCAACTTTAACCTTGCCTATAGCTTTGATTGGTTGAAGCTATGACTTTCATATTTCACATGTGTATCCTTTGTGACAAGACCATTCTTTGGGTACCATCATATTTGACCTTGACCTAGGAGTTTGACCCACTTTTGCAAAATTTTACGAGACTTCAACCTTGGTCATAACTTCTGAACAGTTGGCGCTAGAGGTTTCAAACTTCACGTTTATTCTTTGTGACAAGGTCTTCCTTTGGATACCAACAACTTTGACCTTTTGACCTTGGAGTTTGACCTACTTTTTAAAAACTTTCACCTTGGCCATAACTTTTGAGCAGTTGGTGCTTTGGGTTTCAAACTTCACATGTGTATTCCTTGTGACAAGACCTTCCTCTGGATACCAACCACTTTGACCTTTCTACCTTGACCTAGGAGTTTGACCTACTTTTGAAAAACTTTAACCTTATAAAGACCTATAAACCGAGGTCCCGTGTCGCAGTAGGTGTTTGCACGAAAAAGATCCCTCACTGCTCAATGGCCCTGAGTGCCGAGTATAGTTATAAATCTTCAGTCTTCCACCGGCAAGTGGTTGCGTCTCCATATGAGTGAAATGTTAAATAACAAACAAACGAGCACATTAAACACGCTCTCAGACCTGAATTTGATTGAGGTAACATTTTCGAAGGTTCGCTCGCAGCTGGGCAGCACATGATGAATTAAATGCTGAACAGGTCAATCGATATATTCAATATACATCTACATTTTTCTTAAGAACAGGCAAAGAAAACAATGCACTTATTTTGCATTGAGACGTTGAAAAAGATTGAAGTTGATTTTCTATTAATATTCAAGAAACGTTCTGGGCCCATGTTTTAGACTTTAATTTCGGTTTCCACGAAGAGAATGTTTTACATTCATATGTGTTTTGAGAATACACAGATGAGATATCGGTTATTTATACTATAGAAAGATATAAACATTTTATAAATCTTCAATTCACGGCTTTTTTCCCGGGCTCTTTAGACCACTCATTCTTAACAGTAATCATGTTCGGAAAAAACTGGGTGTGGGGGGATTGATAGTAAATTAGGAAATTGAAAATAACGGGTGATATTAAAAAAAATAAGTAAAGATAAACTTAATCCATGAAAGAAATGATAATATAAATATACCCAGTAGGTATTGAACATGCGTTGTCAAAACACGGGCGTCTGTAGATGTTGAAATAATCTCACAACGCATTGAAGCGCTTTTTTTTTCAATTTATCAGCATAGCCGACTTTATTATAACACAATGCATGTCAAAATCTATAGACTCAATGCTGCAACATTCAACAAATGGGATAAAAACCTTACATTCAACACTGAATACCAAATAAACTTGATAGATATTTTCGATTGATTAATTGTTATTAGTTCCTTCCACACATCATTTTACTACTGGTATTTTAATTCCAAATAATAATCTATATTCAAAACTCTATTAATAAGTTAAAGAAATATTCTGGAAACATACCACAAAAATTGATGCTATCTTCAATCGACTGAGATGGTCTTCTATCTCAATGAGGATCCGAAAAAAACATGAATGCCAAATACGTCACCACTATTTATAATCCATAGGTAATTATAATACTGATTTAATATTACAATCAGAACTGTGTTAGCGGCCAATTGAAATCAATGCCAACTCGCGACCAGCGGCCAGTTTCAATTCCCTCCGCGATTTTTCCTATGCATTTTAACTGGAATGAACAGCCACTCGTGTAACGCGTCCAGCGGCCACTGAAATCCTCGCAACAACATTATTATACCATCCGCTTGAAAAACGGGATGTGTATAGTGATGGGGGTGTCCGTCCGTCTGTTT
Source organism: Saccostrea echinata (assembly GCF_033153115.1). Taxonomy (NCBI): domain Eukaryota; kingdom Metazoa; phylum Mollusca; class Bivalvia; order Ostreida; family Ostreidae; genus Saccostrea; species Saccostrea echinata. The sequence goes on along the minus strand of NW_026889782.1, from coordinate 15,740,918 downwards.
GTACGTCCGTCCGTCCGTTACGCTTTAGGGTACCCATCTCTTATCCGAAACTCTTCTTATACCACTGAATAAAATTTAATGATACTTTCACAGAATCTTTATTACATAGTGCCATTGTGACCTCCTATTTAATTTTTGATCTGACATTTCTTTCGGGTTACCCATAGTAAAACAGAAGTACATGTAGTACTAGGGGTCTAGTGGGCGAGGTCAACTTAGTGCACTTTTTATGCAAATGAGGTAGAAAATGCTGTATTCAGATTGGTTACTTGGATGGCGAGGTCAACTGAGTGCATTTTTGAGGTGGGTGTTTTGAGTCCGCACATAGACGGGTGTTTTGGGTCCAGGTGGGGAGATACATGTAGGCAGGTCAATGGAGTGCAGGTAGAGAGGTGAACCAGCAATGCCACTGACATAGGGTGCCACTGAATTAGACTTGAATATTCCAAAACCTATGACCAAGGAAGATTTTGCCATCTTGAGTACTACTTTGGATGGCATTGTGAACAGTCTTCGTATGTTTCAAAATGAGGTCAACAGTAAATTTTGTTTGTTACATGGAAAAATGGCTAGATTGGCAAAAGTGAACCATATTCAGGGCGAAATGAGAGGCCCTTACAAGAAAAAAGAAGATACAGGGGCTACAAAAAAGACTAAAGAGACAGACCCATGCTTCATTTGCAAAGAGCTGGGAACCTGACTGTCCTAGGAATAGAGACTTGTGTGGTAATTTAGGACATTGGGCCAGTGACTGCCTAGAAGATAAGGAATTACTAAACAGGAGAAAACACGGGAGAAAAACCTGATTCCTACCAGTGTGAAGGACCAACTGAAATGGAAACCCCAGACTACCAATGTGAAGGACAAAAAGAAACTGAAAATTGAGTTTTTATTCTTTTGTGAATAAAAATACTATATGTATTGTGAAGCTCATAATTTGATGAGTCTAGCTCTTCTGACAAATAGGGTTTAGGTGGTCAACATGAACCACTACTAACACATCTGTTTTACAACACTGTATTTGATATGTGACAGTACTGATCTTTTTAATCACTTTGTATGGACCTCGCCTACTTAATTCTAATTTCTGTTTGACCCATGGAGGATACCACCTCCAAACTAAATCACGTTCAATGAAAGTCCTTATTTTAGTATTTTCATCGTGATATTTTTTCTGTCTAATGAAACTGGCTTGGAGACATTCTCCAGCATGCTGAAATGCAGAAGACATGGCTTCTTTCACAAATTCAACATATTCATTAATACAAATATCTTCTTCATAATTAGGTGGATGGCCTGCAATAATATCGATCGGAAATTCTTTTTCGCGCCCTAACACTAATAAATTAGGTGAACATTTGGTACTCATGTACTGCAGCACGGTCATCATTACATATGGTAGAATGTCGTCCCAGTCACTTCTATGTTTATTAACAAAGAGTGAAAGCATTTGTTGTATGGTACAATTAAATCGTTCGACCATTCCGTCTGACTGAGGTCGATATGGGGTGGCAAGTGCCTAATGAATGTCAAGTTTTGTACACATTTCTGAAAATAATTGAGATTCGAATTCTCTACCTTGATCGGTATGAATACGATATGGAGTATCATAACGACATATAAATTCAGTAATTAAAATATCTGCTACCGTTTGTGCAGTATGGTCACGCAAAGCAAACGCTCCCTTCCATCTCGTAAAATAGTCACCTATGACCATTATGTATTATGTCTCCCCTTCGAGGGGAGACATATTGTTTTTGTCGATTTTCTTATTCTTCTTATTAAGATTTTCCGTCTCCAACGGAGGACCTTGTTGTTTTCGTTCGGTTTCTTTTCCCCTATTATTATTCTTACCGATTTTTTGCACGCGAGTTCTCGGTAATGGCTTGGCCGATTTTCAAGAAACTTTCAGATCTGATAGGTGCTGATCTGAACCTTATTGGATTTTTTTTGTGATGACGTCACATTCAATCTTGAGATATTTAGGATTTTATGATTTCCAGAAGGGTGGCTTGTCCTGGAAACTAAGATATTGAGTCAAGATTTTCAGTGAAAGTACGTAAGGGGTTGTAGATTTGCAGATGGTGTCCAGATCTCTCTAGCGCAAAAGGCGCCGAAGCTCGGTATGGCTCAAAAAATATCTCAGAAACATCTCACAAAATTTAACACCCTTTTCACATATTTATACCTGTATATAATTTGTTAAAACATAGAGAAGAAAAGTTGTGCAGAATGATACGACCTTTCATTCAATATCAAGAAAAAGGGCTGACCTAGATTTGAACACGTGCTTCTTGAAAAAAAAAATCATATCTAAAGGGAATGGGCCAGGGATGCTTTATATCGTAAGGGAAGATTTTGATGAACAGGATTTTAAAGTCTCTTGTTATGTTTAATTATACCTACATATCAACTTAATCATTATGGTTAGACAGTGTGCAGGTTAATGATATCTTTTTACTTGATAATAAATTCTGTTTTAGTGAAGACAGAGACATAAATAACATTATTTATGTCTCTGGTGAAGAGGCTTAATCTGTTTAGCTCACAAGAGCTGAAAGCCCAAGCCAGTGTGTGAAATTTTAAAGTTTTGGACTTCTCCAGATCCACTGGGTCAATTTCAACAAACTTGGGAATTCAAAGTTGTACAAATAAAAAGCCTCATCCTCTTTCAAGGGGTGTAAAATAAGAATAAGTAAAAGTTTGATGGCATCTCTTTAATAATTTTTTCAAGAACCACTGGGCCATCAAAGATGATACTATATGAAAGCAATCTGACATATTGCAGGATTTTTTAGGGTCTGTAGGAGGTCGAAATAAGGCCCCATTCCAATTGCCGAAAAGCAGGTATTTTTCCCAATGTTTGCTTTCAGATTTCCAATGAAAATGGATGGCGAGTGAGCGTGTTAGCAAGAGCTGTACCAATGCATTTTAGTCTATACAAGGTTGTGGTTAACTTTTGAAAACTTAGGGGTCATGTGGACTCCTAACTTTTCAAATTTTACGGGCCCACAATTGACCCAGGGGCCCACATTATATGTTAATTAAAAATAAGAACAAAAAAAAAATTTCTTAAATTTTTTTTACTGATTTCTTTATTAAAATTCCTAGTGTCAATATGTTCGTCAATATGGGGCTGACAAACCCCATTGCCCGACGCCCAGGGCTTATGAATTTTAAGGGTGGACAAGTGAAATTGAAAAAAATAAAATCCATATGTAAGTCATAGATCTAAAGCTTTGTACAGGGGTTGCATGATCTACTCAGTATTTGTCTTCCATTTTTTTTTTTTAGATATATACAGTACCGACCAGACACAACCTAACAGAAAGCGAACCCAGAGCGCACCCCGGGTTCGCTCTCTGGGTTTCTTTCGGGTTCGCTTGGGGTCCGCTAGTGCTGACCCCGAGCGCACCCGTAGCGATCCAAGAGCGAATGCTGAAAGCGAACCCAAATTCAGTAGCGGTACCACAAAGCGAACGCGCGTTCGGTGTTGCGTAACAGAGCTGTTAATCAGGATTAGCGATTAACTCATTAGCGCATCGACCAGTCAACATGCCGAACAGGTCTGTCAATCAGGATAAGTGATAAAATGCGTTGACCATCAGCGCATCGACTAGTCAACATGCCATTTTTGTAATCTAAACATTGTACAAGCAAAGCGTGTGAATATACAGTGTAAAAATATTATTAATAATATTTTTTAACATTATTTTATATTTATATATTTTAATTCTCCAGACAACATGCAATATTTACACATCTATCTTCATTATTTTTATTTTTAAAATTTATTAATACATTATATATTTTTATTATCCAGATAGCATGTTACATGTATAGTTATATATTTATTTTCCTTATATTTTTAAAATCCATCAATATATAAATATACATTGCGTAAATTTATCAGACAATAAGTTTTTTAATTCATAATAGAAATAAGAAAATAATGGTTATAACAATTGTTACTTTAAAAAAAGAAAAAAAACTGGTCTTCGATAAATTACAGAATGTTATTATCTCAAGATACAGTATAAGAACATGTACGTGCTTTAATTTAATTATTTTTTATTCATTATTTCAATTTACATGCACATTTTAATTTATCCCGATCAACATCGAAATAATCGATCTTAATAATTGATCATGAAAAAAATTAAATGTACATTGTACAGTATAAATATGCATTATATCAATACGTAAATTGGAGGGAAAAAATCTCATTTTTTTAATACTTTAATATTTTTTATTTAATCTTTTACCAAAATTTAATAAATAGCTTGATTTAAATACATGTATATAGGGAAAGATTATTTTGTCAATTTTATTTATCCTACATGTAGACCTTACATTGTATATTTTTGAATTTTTGTAACTACTTCCAAGTCAGTTAAAAAAAAATGCTTATCACTTTCCTTCGCGTCGATATATATATATATATATATATATATATATATATATATATATATATATATATATATATACAGGTTTACATGTTCACGAACCTCTTACATGTACTACATGTAATTTTCGAAATACTTTATATGGATATAAAAAAAAATACTAGACGGATACGTTTTGTACTTGTGCATGAAAAGTACACGTAATTCCAACATTAGTAAATTGAACTTGCAAAGATACCTTAATACGAAAACGTACATATACTTTTTTCATTACATAGGTACCTGTATTTGAACTTTCTAATTGTCATAATTAATTAATTTTAACACTTTAATAATTATAAGTTCAAAGTGAAGCCAAGGTCATAAAGTGTCGGTAATCATCCACCTGTTTCGAAGATATTGCGTACGTCGCTTTAACAAGTACTACTCTTGTAGAGCCTTTGTCTGCTTTCTTGATTACTATGTCATCCCGATTCTTTAATGATTGTAAGGCGCATCTCTCTTCCTTACTCAAATTGTCGGGAGCCTTGTCTGGCATTGAAAGGGGTTTCTCTATGTCTGACTCAGCGGCGTCAATATACGACTCAAGGGCTCCGCATTTGCCCGGTGCAGGTTCCCAGTCACTTTTGGGCCGATAGAGTTTGTGTTCCTCTAGGTCGTGCAATTGTGGCTGAGAAGAGCCATATGAGTCAACTTCGGAGTCTTTTCTAGAAAAGTGCTCCTTCAACCGAAGTCTCCGAAAGAATGCTCGGGTGTCCTATCTGACTTGTTTTTCGTCGACCTCATGTGGCGTGGGACAGAAATTCAGCCCCTTGGAAAGAAGTGAGGTCTCCGATTCGGAGAGAGGAACACTAGATTTATTGAGCACTGGGCAGACGTCAGGAGTTTGTGAGGGTCCGTCCTTCGCGATTGTCGTTAAGCGCTTGAAGCGTCTCGAGCGGGGTTTACGTGTTTTGTTAACTCGGACCTCTGACCGGTTGTTCATGGTCTGTGGAACACTGTCTTGGAGAAATTTCTTTCTTTGAGTCTTGTTGAGTTCATTTGTTAGGGCCATATTATAGGTGTCAATAATATTATGGGCTTCATCAAAATCAGCTTGGGACATGCTATCAGTGAGGGATGATTCTAAAGACGTGATATCACTCTCAAATTGTCCTAACTTGTGGATATCCCAAGAAAAACAGAGTGACATGAACTGTTTAGAACACCTCGTTGTAATATCTTCCCAACGTTCTTGAAAGCGTTTGGAGATTGGCCCTATGTTAGGCGTGACATTAATCTGGAAACCTTTAGGTATAATGTCACACTCTAAGTAGGTCTGTAAATTCGAGACCCGGTGTTCAGTTTTGATTGATTTTTGGTGTTGTTTCTTAAGAAGTTTGAATGTTGGATTACTTTTTGTAGACATGTTTAAAAGGAAATAAACAGGTAATTGCCTAAAGAATATGACTAATTTTTAAACTATAGCCGTGTGAAGAGCTGAAAAAGGTGCCAAAGACTAGAGCCAAATACGTTGAAGGATTAGAGCTATGCATGAGGGAGATAATCCTTAATTTTGAAATAAATGTTGAAAATTTAACCACAGAAATTAAATTTACATCCGTATTTTTCAAGCTAGTACAAAAGTATTATGTTACTGGGCTGTAGAGACCAATCACATACATGTATATCACGTGAAAAAACACACGCAATGCTTTATCGACACAATAGCACCTACGTCTCTTCAAACAATAGTTTACGCCGTTGTATAACAAGTTGGTATAAGGCTTCACAAAGCAAATTTTGTAAATGTGAGAGCATAGAAATGAAAGATTATACATTATTTTCAATATTTCTTTCATGGATATAAAAAAAAATTAAAAATGAGTTTCCAAGGAACAATTCAAGTTGCCCTTCATTTTCAACACAAGCGAGTTCGTATTGATAGTAGCAGCCCATAATGCACTGCGACTCATTCAACAATCGGTAAAGTTTTGTTTGTTCGTTCATTGTTTAACGTCCCTCTCGAGAATTTTTCACTCATATGGAGACGCCACCACTTTCCGGTGGAAAGCTGCAAATTTTGTCCTATACTCGGCACTCAGGGCCATTGAGCAGTGAGGGATCTTTTTCGTGCCAGCACCTACTGCGACACGGGACCTCGGTTTATACGGTCTCATCCGAAGGACCGGTCTCCACGTCCCACAGTTGGATCCGAACCCGCGACGTAAGGATCAACACCTTACTCCGCGACTCTAGAGCGAACGCTCTAACCACTGCGCCACGTCGGTAAAGTAAACAGATAGCTAATTACATGCAAATTTATGCTGACGTCAGAAAATCTAGTGGTCTCGACCTGTTGAAAAAGATGGCTTATGTAATATCCTTGGCGTCAACGTCACAGGGTTAAGTTTTTGAAGCAGATTTCTTTCTAAGTACTTTTATGCCCTCTAACAATTAGAGCTTCATGGAAGATACTTGTAGTATGATTCATTGTGCTATTCAAAATTCAGATGCTGCAATTTCAACTTAAATGTACCAGGCTAATGATTTGGAGCAGGTTAAAGTTTTTGGAGCTGGTCTTATTTTCACAATGAGCCCTATATTGACCAAACTTGCATGAATGATACGTCTACGGATGCATACTACCCGGCTTGCTTCGGATGCGGGGTCTGACCTACGATTTCCGGATGAGTGACCAGGTTAAAGTGTTTCGAGCAGGTACATTCTAAAGTTTCTTTAAGCACTATGTTGAGCAAACTTGCACAGAGATTTTTGGGTTTTTTGGCACCTTTCCCTTCAATTTTCCTCCTTTTTATTTGGGGTGGGGGTACATAGTTATTTGAATCTAATGATGCTGGAGTATTGTGCAGGGTCTCAATATGTGTTAATGTATTAATAAAGAGCGCGTTTACAAGTGTGAGACCTGTGATAAACGTTAATTTTTTTTTTGGGGGGGGGGGGACCAGAATACTGTTAAAACTTTTTTCAACCTCTTATTTGTTTAAACGAAATAAGAGAAAAGGGTAATAAAACATATTTTAAATGAAAGGGAAAAACATATTGTCCCGGAGCGGGGTAAAGTCCTCGCCTTGTACGCCCTCTTTCTTTACGGCCTATATTGGCACGAAAAGCCATTGACCAGTGAAGGATCCTTTTCCATGTCAAACCTACGGCGACACTGGACATCAGTTTATACAGTCTCATTACCCTGTTCACAAAACAAGGGATGAAAAGACTAAAACCACCAGAACGATAGTGAAAGATCATCAGATGGCAGAATGTACGAGATAAAAGATATATATTAATTAAGTAGTAATTTAGAGAGTTATCATATAACTCTCAATTTGAATACAAATAAAAAATCTGTATATACTTTTCTTTTAAAGAGCAAAATAAACATTAATTTAAAACTATAACTCATTGGTTTCAATTTCAGGAAGTGACAGATGTCCTGTCCGTATTTTTGTCAAGTTGATCCGAAGGCTGAACTCAAACTGTCCACGCCTGTTTCAACAACCAAGAATAAGTTCGAAGGATGGTATTGGTATTTTTTTAATAACATCGCAGTTGGTCATAATGGACTCGGACAGTTCATGCAAACTATCAGTAAACTATCAGGGATATTTTCAAATTACACTAACTATTTGTGCCGAACTACCACCGTGAGTGTTCTCGATGCCGCACAAATACCTAGCAAACACATCATGTCTGTTATCGGTCACAAGGCAGAGTTTTCATTAAAAACTTACTCTGGCAGAACCGATGAAAAGACAAAGAAGATCATGTCAGAAAAAAATCAGTGAGAAAATAGAGAAAAAAACCTTTCCAACTTCTAGGTGATAATGTGCAAGCAGACTTAAGCTTGATTCCGTTGACAGATTCTCAGGAAAATAAACTCTTGAATTATTTGAATGACATGGATGGTGTAGATGACATTTTGTTGTCAATGAAAATGTATTCAAACAAACTGTTAATTATAATTCAGTTCAAGCAAATGCAATGTTGTATGATGTTCCAGTAATTAATCATTGTTCATATGTAACTATTATAATTAACATTACATGTTCTGGTGTACTTAAGATTCATTGAATAAAGTGTTGGAATTTCAGGAAATATGAAATTATTTTTCATCAATTGTTGTATAAAAATTGCTTTTAAAAGCACCACATTGATATTAAAACAGCTTAACTGCATTAAGTTTGATTTTTTTTTTATTTCAATGTGTTAAAAATGGAAACTTGCAGTCCTTCTTTCCATAATTTTGTTTGAATCTTGCCAATCCTTACCTGGAAAATAATGTAACAAATGTAGCCCTTTCATGAAAGGGCTATATTTGTATAGTATAGAAAATAGATATATATTGATCAAGCTTGTATTGTATTTGTTTTTAAATAAATCAATATTCTTCTTTGGATTTATCCATACTAATACATGCAAAGAAATGGTTCAGTTAATTTCAAAATTAAAGCGGAGAATATTAAATCTATCTTTCTACGTTTATTATTACAACAAACTTGTAAGTGATTTTAAACTGTATGCATTGAATAATTCACGATCATTAGCTGTATGCATATTACGGTCTCCATGTTCAGCTCGATGTTTAGTTATGTAACCCAACGCGCGAATCCCACGCTGTTGATCGAGGTCACCAGTGTACTAGCCACCTGTGGCCATAAACAAAGCTAGTATTTGTGATCGCGTATAATGTCAATTTTGTACAAAGAGCTATTAATTAATGGAAAGTTATGTTTTTAATTATATCGAATCAGTAAGATTACTTTACCGATCTTTTATAATCTTAATTCCAAACACTGGTGCATAAAAATCATTTTGAATTTTAATCGCTGTTTTTGTCTGTTCACGCAACAATACATTTAAAAAAAGTATTGCTCTATCCCGTGTTGTTGTATTTTAATTCATCTGCAATTGTAATTGAATGGGGGCTTCGGTAAATAATTGTAATTACTACGCATGCTACGCACATATTACTTTTACCATCACTCTTGTGAATGTCCATTTATTAATTATAGAATTAAATAAACATTAGCTAAACATAAATAAAAATTCCTTCAAATATACATGTACTATAATTCAAGTCTTTGTAATATAGCAAACAGTTTCACCCATCTGTGCCGCTTTGTGTCTTTAAGTGTTGTAGTCCAGTCCTCGTTTACATACACGTGGCCACAGGGAGCCGCGGGTACCTCGATGTTGAAATACATTGTGTACTCTGATAGTTGCTCTACACCGCACAAACAACTAACGTGTACATGCAGTGTAGTAATTGGCAAAGATTGTTTGAAGAATATAAACTCGCATGTGTTCGCTACGAAACATTCATTTTAAAATTTTATTTACATGTAGATACCTTATAAGAACAAAATAAAGTAAATGTATAACACCTAGAACAATGTTTAAAAATTAAAATACAAATATCGTGTGCTCGGAAGGGAAGATGGCTAGAAAGGGTATGTCTGTGAATGCTTAGATCTAGCAACACACTTCGCAAAGTTAAGCATACTTGTGTCCAAATCCTTTAAAAGTGGGGGCAATCCCCAATCCTCGCACCCTTCCTTTTTGAATCTAAAAATATATACCATACTGAGAGTTGTATATAGAGCGGGAATGTTATTTTATTAGTCCTTAAAGGCACAACTTAAGAAATGACCTATAAATTTTTTTTTAGATAAGATTGTTTCGCGATACAGCTGTGATAAATCTTAGGAGCTTCTAAAGTTATAACTTAGGCAAATCTTAAGATAACTTAGGAAACGTTTTTGAAACAGGCATGTCAAGCATTCAGTCAGATCTATTACGACGTCCATATTACCATATAAGAGAATGAAATTTTGTTTTGTATATAAAGTGGTTATTACAAATATGCGTGTTACAAAAATGTATGTTGAAATCTTCAAAAGCTATCGAATTATTTGCATACGTGTACTCGTACATATGAACATTGATCAACACTGATCAAGTGTATACCGGGACCCGGGATAGTCTTATTATAGCTCTTGCTTTGTCAAATCATTACTTTCATACCCCTTGCATTTAAGAAAAACAATGTTATAAAAAAAAAAATAATAATCTGACATATAACAAGTATACATGTACATGTAGCGTGTGCAATTTATTTGGCTAGGGGCATGTACACACGTGGTTCGAAACTGTAGGGGGCTACAAATGCGGCCATAACTAGTATATTTTTGAGGTGTTATAAAAAACAAATAATACTCACAAAAGCTTATAAAATTGCCGTTCTATCGATACCTTATATGCCATGTTTCATCCACCAACAACGCCACGACATCGATGAGAAATACGTTTCTACACGGGCATTTTCTTCGAAAAGGATAGGAAGTTAATGAATTAAAATAATTAATTCTTTTAGTTAACGCATTATGTTTACCTCTTTTTTGTTGTATGCAATAAGTATAGACCTTACTAATAATGACTGTTTGGTTGTCACACCTGTGCATGTGTCGTGCGAGGTACAGCGGTAAGGTAAATTACCGAGAGTCGCGATGTGCGGGGTGATTCGGAATACCGTAAATGACTGTGGTCCATTGAATTTCTACTAGTAAATCAACCTGTCAAATCTAACATGGGCCCACATAATACAACTAAATTCGTTTCATGAATGAACTGGTTCTTAACAAATATATGTACAGTATACAATATCTTTTCTTTAGATCTGTTTGTTTATTATTTTCAACCACAATCTGCAGTACATGTATAGTTACACGAAATCCATGCACAACGGCGCTACACCTGTCAATCAAAATCACTCGATATTGTGAACTCAGTCTGGTGTTACGGCAGCATTTCCGAAGTGATTCAAAATATTCTATCGGCTAATTCTAATTTTTCGCGTTGAATAATAATATTTTGGAACAAAGTTGGAATTAAGGCTGGAGCTGCATGCTGTGAATTTATCACACCTGCAGTCTGCAGTCTTCCCTTCTTACATGTATAAGAAGCATCTGTTGAGTAATGAATCAAAGAGCATAATATGCGGAACAAGTTTGATTGAGATTTTTACTTTTCCTTTAAGATAAAATGATTAATAACATAATTTATGCATCTAATAGATACATATAAATGTACATATATAGCTTTTTAAAAACAAGAATCTGTAATTGAAAATGTGAAAGTGAAGAGTTTAGGTAATAGTTCTTAACCAAAATTTAATGACAGTTCATTCCTTCCTAGTCTCTATATAACTTTTAATTACGGCCGTGCCCTCTCCCCTTCAAAAGATGTCTAATACATGCTTTTAAATTCTGTTTATGTATCAAGAAATTTCCACAGGTACTTGTGGACAGGATCCCCCCCCCCCCAATTTCAACCCCAATGTTTGTTAGACATTTTTTTCCACAAATTATATTTATTACACTTATTCATCATGTGTACCATAGGAAAAAATCGAGTACAAGTACCTGTGGAAATTTCTATTTGCCCCCCCCCTTCCCAAAAAAACTGAAATTGTTTTCTACGGGCTTGACAACAGGTACTTGTGGACACCCCCCCCCCCCGCGATATTCAACCCGGGGGCTTGTTGGACATTTTTTCCACAAATTATATTTATTGCACTTACTCATCATGTGTACCATATGAACAAATCGTGAAAACCCCAAAATAATTGTTCCACACAAAAAATGCCTCACTATGTATAGTTAAAACATTAATTTTTCATATTTCTTGATGAAATTAACATTAATAAAATCAACACAAAATTAATACCGAATTACATATCACTTGAATTTATCATAAAGCAGAAAATCTGTTCTGCGGGCCTCAAGGCCAGCTCAGGAACCTAAAGATGTCCTCATTTTCCAAGTCCAGTACAGAACGTAAATTAAATGAAATAAATCACACGATCACTGGGAAGAACTCAAAGAAAGAAGACTCTTGAGGAAAAGATATTTTGATTCGACTTATAGACTGAAATCAACCGATATTATCTTTTTGGCACTCTTTCCTGGTGCCCTGGGACTCTGAAAGTAGGATCAGTATTTTTCTCACAGGTCCGTTGTACGGATTGTACGGGGGCGGGGGGGGGGGGGGGGGCAGACCTTCTGAAAATATTCTTTTGTTGTAGTTTTAATATGTAAATTTTGATTTAGTTGCTGCTTGCACCCTCCCCACTCTTTGTTTCTCTACGGTCATACATAGGCGAATCCCAGCAAAAATGTAACCCCCCCCCCCTCCAACACACACTTTTTTTTAAAATGTGTATTGCGATAGGACTTAAAATTGGAAAACATTTTCTGTATATCTCTACATCGAAAAATATAAAACAAATATTTTTTTTATATTTCCTTTTTAAAACAACATAGATAATTATGCATAGCTAATTAAATACTGAATTAAATATTTATCTTTGCAGACAATATGCTCTGGGTTATAGAACATGATGTGAAAGCGTATCGTAATGCACCTTGTAATCCTTTGGATTTTCAGATTCAAGGCCAATGCGAAAACCCAAAGACGCCGACATTTTATTATGCTACTGTAATCGAAGATCCGGGGGGCATACAGTTTTTGTCCTGTCCACCTGTCTATTTGTCTGTTAGACTGTGTTAGCCTCTTTGTCCGCAAAAACTTTAACTATGCCCATAAAATTTGATTGGTTGGAACTACTGCTTTCATATTTCTTATGTGTATTCCTAGTAACAAGGACTTCCTTCAGGTACCAACATATTTGGCCTCTTGACCTTGAACTTGGAGTTTGATCCTCTTTCGCAAAATTTTACCAAACTATAACCTTGGCCAAAACTTTTGAACAGTTGGTGCTATGGCTTTTATACTTCACATCTGTATCCCTTGTGATAAGTCTCCTCCTTGGGTATAAATATGTTTGACCATTTGACCTTGACCTTGGAGTTTGACCAACTTTTAAACAACTTTAGCCTTGACAATAACTTTTGAATGACTAGTACTAGGGCTTTTATATTACATAGGTAATTTTCTTGTGACAAGGCCTGTCATTGTATACCTTTAATTTTGACCATTTTACCTTGACCTTTGAGTATGTCCTACTTTTGAAAAACTTTAACCTTGGTTTTAACTTTTGAACAGTTGGTGCTAAGGCTTTTTTAATACCACATGTGTATTCCTTGTAACAATTAAGACCTTCCCTCAGGTACAAACAATTATGATCCCTTGACCTTGGAATTTGACCTTTTAAAGAAATTAACCTTGGCCATAACTTTTAAACTGTTGCTGCTGTGGCTTTCATACTAGTATATATTTCACAGTATATTCTTTGTTCAAGACCTTTATTTGGGTAATAACATTTTTTTTTATCGTTTGATCTTGACCATGGAGTTTGACTTGCATTTGAGAAACTTTTAACTTTTGCCATAAGATGCCATACGGGGGCATCAGTGTTTCAAAAATCACACGTTGTTCAGTATCCAAATCGGGCATAAAACATTTACAATGATCCTTTAAAGCAGTGAGTTGAACTTAATAAATTACGACTATAGAAATTATGATAATTTATTTCGATGTATGGTCTAAAAAAACGTTTATTATACCTCTGTGAAAACTAGCTTACAAGTGAAAAATCACTAGTAAAATAGAATTTGATTGGCCGAGAAAGTCACGTGTCCATCATGTTTGCCCTGCAACAAAACGTCGTGTTTCACGATTGTGACGTCACAATTAAACGAGTGAGGAGTTAGATTGTTTATAGCGACGCTGCTAACTTCGTTCGCGCGGTAACAACAACTAAAAATTCACCCCAAAAAATCACCTTAATTAATGGAATTGCATACAGATAGTAGATTAAACGTTCTTTGTTAAAATGTTTGCACTTTTCAAAATTCGTTTATGGAAATACAGCTAACATACGTCATGAGACGTCACAGTCTAGACGTTCCAAATGTCTCGTGCTGCTTGAAGAGGCGGATCTTAAAATTAAGTGAACAATGCACTCGCCCAACGGTCGCACCGTCAACATATTGTCGTTGATTGATTGTGTCGATTTAAATGTGTAAAAATGTAATGGTGCTTGAATTTTACTGGTGTGATCACACAAACTTGTCACGTAGGATTTTTTTTTTAATGAAACGAGGCTATTGGTGTACCTGTAACTTACATCTCTTTCATATCGTTCTCATCAAATGCATGTTTGCTTTATTCATTGGATCTCCTTTGTAATTCCTGCATTTTGGTTAATTCGGTATTATAAACAATTTATTGCATAATAGTGAGGGAGACATAAAGATTTCTTCGCAAATGAAAAATCATATTTCTCTCGGGCGTTGCCTTCGGGGAGTATGATTTTTCATGGGCGAAGAAATCTTCATGTTGCCCTCGGGGAATATGATTTTTTATGGGCGAAAAAATCTTCATGTCTCCCTCACTATCATGCAATAAATGCAAACTGTGAACTTGTCAATTCTGAAACACACAAAAGGGTATCGCTGATATCATACAGAGTGTATCATTGCCTCGATCAGGCCCATAGGAAGCAAATTCAGGGGTTTTTTTTCTTGGGGGGGGGGGGGGCACAGCCATACATTTTCAGTTGACAGTTGAGGGGGCACTACTACCATAAATTTCCTGACAAGCAAAAAAAAAGGTCACCAACTACCAAAAATTCCTTGACAAGCAAAAAAAAAGAAGGTTATCAGACGTTTTTATTGAGGTGGCACAAGCTATAGTATCTATGTCTATTATAGTAATCTATATATCGGCAAATTATTGGGGGGCACCCCCCCCCCTCCCTCGGCCATGTTGATTAAATTTAGGGTCACTAAGGAAAGAATGTTTTGACTGGATGAATGGTCTGAAAGAACATGTGTTAACTTGTCGAGTCGGTAACACATAGATGGGGTTTGCTTATAACCAGAGTGTGTCATGGTTTGATGCAAGGTCATTTGAACGAGTTCAAGGTCATCAACGGAGAAACAACATTCCTTAACTGTCTTTCTACTGGTGAGACATTGCAAGTTGATACCCCTTACAAGATTGCTTATAACCTTAGAATGTGGCATGACCTTGACTCAAGGTCACTTCTTCCTGTTCGCAGCTCCAACGGAAGACCTACTCGTTGCTTTGCAACGAGCTCTGCTCTAGTTTGATATCTATACTTATAAGTTAATAAATTTTGCAAATAAACTTCGAAACGGATGCACCAGAGTTCTCACTTACTCCTCTAAGAATACACTAGATACAAGATGATGTCCGTAAAATATATTTAGATTTCACTCGCATAGTAAATATAGTACATTAAATGAAAAAATCTACTTTTATTCTCTATAAACAGCCATGAAATAGCCGAAAATGTGAGTACGGTGGCGTTTCCGGTTGGCGAATCTAAGTAAATGGCAATTTTTAATGAAACTGACAACAAGCAATCGTTTATTTATTTCATAAAACGTCATCACTGGGTTAATCAATCAAAAATTGATTTAAATGACATAAAAGAAATAAGTTATGATAACCGATTAAAAAGGGAAGTGTGCAAATTATTTTCGTCATTCCCCGATCTTAATATTGACGGAAGCTTTTAGAACATCATATAACAGCGAGCCCGATGTTAAAAAGAAAAACGAGGCGATTATGGCATGAACATAAGAAGCTCATCGGTGAATGGTCATTGAAATAATGGTAAATCATGGATAACACTATAAGTTGTGTATATATTTATATATCGAAAGACTATTACATATATGTACACTGTAGTAGGTTTTCCTAAATTTGTATATATTCCTCACTGAGATCATCATTGCAACGAACCCGAAGTACAATTTCTACTTCGTAATAAACTTGCTTGCATGAAAAGGGAAAATTAATGAATAAGGTATTGTTCAAATACAATTAAAGCTGTAAAATTTTGTGCTTTAATCAATACATTTCGTATTTTTTTCTGAATACAGTCTACTCAGCCTATCCAATAACTGACTCATCGTTTCAAAATTATTTGTATCACAATCTTGTAATATAAGAAAATTTTGTTCGTTTATAAAGAACAAAAAAAGTAATTGTGCTCCCCGACCTAAAATTCCCATACTTCACATTTATAGCAACGCACTAAATTTTGTGTTTTATTTTTCACGCCTGCCTTATCTTTTATTTTGTATTAATCACCCATATTTTCTTGTAATCTCTATATACCATAATTGTAAAATGGTGAAGAGATTCAAATAAATGATTATGAATTACAAGGACAAGACCGGATTCCTGTGAGTTTTCTTTTAAAAAAATTTTCAGTATTTGTCACATTAAAATCTACATGTTCCTAATCGAACACGCAAGCAATTTATATTTACCTGTGGGGAGCCTCCATTTTTCACCGGGTTTATGTTACCCTGTTTTATACCTCAAACCACCGGACCTTTAAAATATTTGTAAGCCCGTGCTTGAGTTTGGACACGGCAGTCCTAGGAGAAGGACGTTTTCAAAACTTCTCAAGATCTGTTTGATTTATCTTATACACATGGCAGATCACTGATGGTTTCACTTGTTTAGAATTTAGTTGTATGGTCCTGCTTCTCTGAGGTAAGCCTTATTTGTGTTTGTTTTTAATATTTTATAAAGTTGTAAATATCTTAAAACACCCAGATACGGAATTTTTAAAATATGCAACTTTAAGCATATCTCAACAGTTCTGGCAATCTTCCAAAACTCATATCCGGTTCTGTTATTTATATTTACTCGAAAATGTTTGAGTCTTAATTGTACGGTGGATTGTTTGTGTCTTTATTTGTCGGTTCTATGTTCTGTAACAACTATTGTATAGTAAAGCATTTATTGCGTTGTGAATATTGTACTCACGGAGTAAGTTGTATGTCTATATTATTCTGTGTATGATATTTAACAGGTCTCATTCCTGTATAGTAGTGTAAAGATGGCGGACGATACCAGTCACATCTCATAGTCTTGAACGCAAGACGGACGTGTAACCTCCTCGGCACTGGAGAGGGGGAAGTGTAAACCTTTCTCGGCACTGGAGAGGGGTGTCTGAGCCTCATTAGCGGCAAGAGACTGTAGTGTAGCCTAAACACCGTGTGGAAAAAAACATAGACGTAGTAGACATTCTAGGGACACGGACGACCACACACCGAACCAGTTTTTTTGTTGTATAATATTATTTTGTTAATTAAAATGTAAAGTTAAAATGTAGAAAAGATTTTCTGTTATTATTTAGGGGAGTTTGGATCACTATTCTCTACGCAAGGTCATTATTTGACAGTATTGCTCCTTTTAAAAAAATGTATTAAATCAAATACCGTTACATTGATGTGCATATAATTAATTACTTTTAAAAAAAAGTTTTCTTTCCATCTTTATTTAAATAAAACAAGAAAGAAAATCAAACAAATATGTAATACATTACCTAATAATTTTATTTTGTTGTTTCCGTATTTTTTTTTTTCGTTCTTAAAATACCACCGGTATGATATATCCGAAAAATATTAGCTACAAACAACACAGAATGACATGTTGATCCATCAATAGCCATATTTAAAATAAAATGACATTCGAATGAATCCTACACGTTTCTCACACGATTCTTGCATGAAAATCGCAGGTATCTCACGCGCTCGCTACACGGTTTGCACGAAACGCTTTGGAGCTTACACGAAACGGTACACGGTTTGCACGAAACGAAAAGCGCACGAAAGTCACAATCTTTTTTGGGGTAGTAGCACGTTTCAGGGTCTGTATTATAGATATGATGTTTTTTACTGCCTTTTGTAAATACAGGGATACTCTTTACAGGTTGTTGGATATTTAGGAATTATCTTAAAATCTTATAAATACACTTGTTATTGCATATTCTTCATATATTTTTTTAAATTTTTGTAATCAATTAAAATTCTCATTCTGTAAGCTGCACCCTTATATTTCTACCCCTTGGCGGGGCCCTTGATGACCGGTCAGTTTTCTGGTTAACAAGAGGCCCAAGGGCCTTAACGGTCACCTGAGTACAATACAACAATTTAGAGGATTCATAAACTGATAAATGAAGCTTTGTTGCCCAACAGCAAGAAAAATTGTATGATTAGCATCAACAGAATAATTGGTCTAGTATTTATCTGCCCCCTTCCCCCATTTATCACTATTTCCATGCAGACTATTAACAAAATGTCTATTATTTAACCCCATATTATTCCTTCTCACAATGGCCTCTCTTGGCCTTTGAAGAACATTTTAAAAGATAAGTTATTTTTGTCTCATTTTATTCATCTATTATTTCCAAGTCATTAAAACTATGAAAGTAATTTTTTTATAATACAATACATTTTCTTGCATAATTCTCTTATTCTATTAAGCTTTCAAATACATTATGTACATTGATTAATTATCAAAGGTGAATGGCAAAGGGGAATAACTTTGCTCAGTAGAATACAAGTTAATATAGCCCTGGCCAGGACCAGAAAACTTGACTAAGTGGTCCAGGTGTTCAAAATTCTGGTAAAAATACCCTTGCATATTAAAACTTTTACTCTGTTTGCCTTCAACTTCCAGAGAAGCATAGACGATTTTCAAAGAAATGCATTTTCACCATGTTATTAAATAAATAAAGCCCCATCCTTACACCAGAACATCTGACCCATTGGCCACAAGCTCGCAATTCTGGAAGAAGCACCCTTTCTCATCGTAACTATACACTTGTTTTTTTTAGTTTATAACCAGTAGTAGATAAAAAAAATTTGAAAGAAATTATGCATTTTCAGTATATACATGTAATCAATAGAGCCCCCCCCCCCACACCACCACCACCAGAATCCCTGACCCAGGGGCCATTAATTTCACAATTTTGGAAGAGGCATTCTTCCTTATCATAACCATGCACTTCCTTTGTTTGAAAAAATACCCATGAGCAGAGAAGATTTTGAAAGAATTATTGTCTTTTCCTTATATAATCAATAGAGCCCAACCCTAACACAAGAACCCCTGACCCTGGGGCCATGAATTTCACAATTTTGGAAGAGGCACTCTTGCTCTTCATAACTATGTACTTAGTTTATTTAATACCCAGGAGCAGAGAAGAAGATTTTCAAAGAAATAATGCACTTTCTATATAGACCCACCCTAGCACCAGAACCCCTGAGCCTGGGGCCATGAATTTCACAATTTTGGTAGAGGGCTCAATGCTTATTACTATGATGCCAACAGTTTGACTGCTTGATGTCCAGGAGTAAAGAAGAAGATTTTTAAAGATTGCATTATTTTCATTGGTTTTAGCCCCACCCCTCAGGCCCCAGGGGGGCAGGGACCATGAAATTCACAATTTTTGTTCCCCTTCACCCATAGATGCTATATGCCAAATTTGGTTGAAATTGGTTAAGCGGTTTCAGAGAAGAAGCTAAAAATGTTCAAATGTTAACACACGACGCACTCCGCACGCCGACGGACGAGAACAGATAGCAATAGGTGACCTGAGTGACTCAGGTGACCTAAAAATAGTTTTAATCTTCCTTGTAATGAAGGAACGGTACACTACAGTTAAAAGAATTAATTAAAACCCTCGTCTATATAAGTTAATTTATATGTATGTTCGTCAGTCCAATTTTATAGTTTTCTAAACATTTAAGCATTAACACTTAAGACTGATTAAGGCCTCGGTTTTAAGGTCATAATAGCCATATTTAAAATAAAATGACATCCGAATGAATCCTACACGTTTCTCACACGATTCTTGCACGAGTTATCTTGAAATTTCCGAAAGACGCATGAATTTCACTTCTAGTGTCGGGAGCTTGGCGAAGGAACAGTCACTACTTATGCTTGTAACGTTTTAGGTTTGATGCGGCGCGGCGAACTAGAATCGAACCCGGGCCTCTCGATCAAGAATCGAGCGCCCTACCACTAGGCTACCTTGTCCATATCCCTGCAGATATTTCTTGAATAGGTATCTTTTATTTGTATAGGATTTTAGAAAAACATTTAATTATACTGACTAAATAAACAATCGCCTGATATTTGTATAAATCAAATACTAATCGTTAAATAATCAATACTGTATATTGTTGACAAGTTTACACACTGTAAATCATTTGCAAGAAATCATAAGCTATGGAAATTCACAAATTGGATATATTGTAGAATAAACTATTTCTTTTTTTTTATTCATCAAAATGTAAGCACATTTCACCATTTATACAGTAAAAATACTGCATATCAACAAAAGGACTATTGGCCATTAGAAAAAAAATAGGTTAACACAACAGCCAATTAAATTTTAGACACTACGCATCAAATTGTTTATTCATATTATTGACCCCAATTTGTTACTAAAGAGGAACAATGTTTGCGTCGGTTTCATAATTAGAGAAAAGATTCTAATTGAGATGCCAATACTTAAAATATTGATTTATATTTGTTAACTCTAGCCTTAGCGTAAACAGTTAAATGTCAACATTTGATTGTCAGTAATTTATATAATCTGTTTCAAATTGTTTAATTCATTCCTTAAATATTTATCCCTACCAAAGATGAATTTTCTTATTTAATACTTCATGTTAATTAATTGGTTACTGAAATTTTAGTATGGATTGTCAATAATTCGTTAAGGTAGAATGTCTTACATTATCAATATATGTTATATTCTCGGCGCTGGATAATTTAAACGAGCAGAGGTAAGGATATTTATGTCCGTTATTTATTTATTTTTTACAGCTTAAATCTCAGAAACTATTTTTTTTTCGGAAAAAATACTCATGACATTGATTTATGTTATATTATTGGCACTAGATAATCTGTAGTAGACGGGGGATTTTTGTCCGATTTCTTCCTCTTCTTTTTTTATTTTACAAAAACAAAATTATCAATTTCCTTCTTAGTTGAAAAATTAAGATATTTTTTTTTTTAAAGAATACTCATAAACTCTTGAGAAAAGAACTTAAGTTTGTTCTCCTTGATTTTATCCGAGAATCTTTTGTAATATATAATTTGTGATAAACAGGTTTTGTGATAAACGTGCAGTAGTTGTTTAGATTTATATATAGAAGCTTTAGTAGCCAGAACTGCATAAGACAAGTCACTCGTGATATGAGTTATGTCAAAGATTTTTTAAGAATATTTTGGATAACTACTCATAAAGCATTACTCAAAATTGCGAAGAAAAAATTGGGTCAGTGTGCATTTTACTGAGGAGTGGTGCAACAAACCTGGCCTTTTTGCACTTAAATTTTATAGTAATTATACAAATTAACCTATTTTATATTTTACTTATTATAACCATGGTAATAAATGTAATCTTATTTTAAGTAAAATGGTTTTAATAACATTTCTTATTGAAGAAAACTGTGTGACCTTTTCGCACTAAAATATATATTTGGGATATAAAAAATCTGAAAAAGCAGAAGAACATTTTCTTGTATCAAACGTTTTTTATGACTTTAGTACTGTTCGGTTGAATGTGTTTTGTAATTTAAAATAATGAAAGAAAAAGTTCTCGTTAGCGATGTAAATTATGAAATAATTGATCAAAATATGCGATTTTCAGGTGAAAAACAACGGAAATGTGATCTTGACTTCTTATATAGGTTTTTATATTTTGGAAAGGTCTGTTGAGTAAATGTGTAAAATTCGTTTTGAAATATAAATTGAAGCCTACTAGTATATTTTAAATTCCTAGCATATAATAACGAACAAAACAATTCTGAGTAAAAATAAATAAGATAATGTGTGTAACGTGTAGATTTGAAGAATTTCCCTCTAAATATCCTGCTTCCACAAGAAGTAGTCCCTTATGAATTATGTTCCTTAACAATTTTGTGGGCAGTTTTGAAACTGAATATTGTATAATGTACATATTTTATTTGAAACAAGTCATAACAAAATTAACAGTAATGAAAAAAAAATTAAATCACTACTTATATCACAGCCTAATCATTTATTTATTACTTTACCAAATCCACCTTTAGGTGTTGTAAAAGACCAAAACAAATTGATTTTTAATTTTTTATGGAAATCAAATGTAGACAAAATAAAAAGAAAAGTTGTGACTCAGAAGTATGCACTGGGAGGATTAAAAATGGTTGACATTGTGTCTTACATAACAGCTTTAAAATCTACATGGATAAGAAGAATAATTTATAACAATAATTCAAAATGGAAAGTTTTATTGGAAAATAGTGTTGACATGGATAAACTTTTAAATACAGGATCAGAATATATGGCACATTTACAAGAAAATGTGCAAAATAATTTTTGGAGAGATGTTCTGAAAGCTTTTCAGGAAATTCAAGAGAAAATAAAGAAAATAAGAAATTGGCAAGAATATGCCTGCCAACCCTTATGATATAACAACAATTTCAAAATTGAAAATCAAACGATATTCTACAAGTCCTGGTATGTAAAGGAAATAAAATATGTATATGATCTTTTAGATGAGAATAGTAACTTCTTATCATTAGACAACATTCAACAAAATTATGATATCAAAATTAATCATTTAACTTATACAGACATACGACAAGCAATACTTGCAAATTTAAAGAAGTATAACTTTTGTAGAAACGGATTTATTCATAAACCAGAAATTCCATGCAATATCAAAGTCTTTGTATCAACCAAAAAAGGATCAAAGCCTATGTATGATATACTAAATAAATCAGTAATAAAACCTGTGGGTATGGGAAAATGGGCAAATTTTTTCAACTTGACAGACACAAACTGGAAAGAAATTTATTATCTGCCTTTTATAACAACCCAAAACAATAAATTACAATGGCTTCAATACAGAATCAATCATTATATATTGACAACCAATAGTTTTATGTTTGAAATAGGTAAAATAGACTCTAACCTATGTACATTTTGTGAAGCAGAGGAAGAAACAATATATCATTTAAATTGGCAATGTCCAGTTGTACAACAATTTCTAGATGGTTTTGTTAGACACTGTCACCAAAAAGACATTTTATTAAATCTAGATGGTAAAACTTTTATATTTGGAGATACAAGTAATACAATATCATCAAAATCTTTAAATATACTGCTTTTGTCAATGAAACAATATATCTACAGAGTTCGTTGTCAAAACCTCAGCCTCTCTATCCATGGTTTTCTGAATGAATTCAAAATTATTTATAAGTCATTGAAATATACAGCCAGAGAATGCAATAAAATAAATGAGTTAAACACCTTCTGGCAAAAATTACACTCCATACTTTTAGACAAACATGAATAAACCCTGTCTTTAAACTAGTTTTGCTACCTCCTCTATTTATCTGTCATCAACATTCTCTTTTAACTCATCTTCTTTCTCTCCCTCTCCTCTCTCTCCCTCTCTCTCCCGCTCTTTCTCTGTCTCTCAAAAAAAAATGAATACTACAATGAAAAGATTGTGTCAATTTCATGTTTATGTTTGTATTATAGCATTGTGGAATTCAAATAAAAATAAAAAAAAAAAAAAAAAAAAAAAAAAAAAAAAACAGTAATAAAAAAAATTCAAGTTAAATCTCTTTTAAAACCTGACGAGTGACATACCTTAAATTGACATTTGTGTTTTCAGCCATTTAAAAAGATGCTTAAGAAATTAAAAAAAAAATGACACAACTTTCCTTTATATTATTTTTTCCCCTCGGTTGGGTTGAAATCTGATTCAACGCTTTCTTAAAATGTACTTCGATGATACGTATAACACCAAATCTCCAACACAATTTTTTTTGCAAGTGTCACATATATTTGAATATTTAAAAAGGCCAAATTCAAAATTAAAGAATTAAACATAGATTAATAATTTATTTTCCTTTTTTGTCCCTAGTGGTGTTTTCCGACTCTTTCTTTTACATAAGTAATATGTCGGATAAAATACAGGTTTCGGCCAAAAATGTAACTTCTATTACTCATTCTTATTTACAGCTTTCAAATAATGAAATTTTACCCTGATTTCTTTTAATATTTGTTTTTTTTCAGATGACGGCTTCCGCTGCAACTGTTACATTTCTAGTACTTTCACAAGGTACTTGGATTATTTTTAAACCTTGATATTTCTTGTTCTCCTTTCTTTCAAAAAATGTCTATCTGATAAAGTACCTATTCAGCATATTTTTCCCTATTCAAATGATAATCATGTCTACTGTCTTCTTACTAGGCGTCAGCTTCCAAGTCTACTTTCTCTAGGGGTCCGTGATCTTCCTCTCTTATCATTCGTATTTTGCTAACTGGATTTTAGAATTGATTACTGTTCATTATCTTAAACCTTTAAAAGAAATAACTGTCGCTGTCAATACATTTTTGGAGCGGTCTAAATGAATCTTGTTATATGTTGAGACTATTATAAGTAAAAGAAAAAGTCAAGTTAATAAATGCATATATCTTTGATTTTTTTTTTTTTTTTTTTACATTTTTGAAAACCTATTTAATATATCTGCATTATTCTCAGAAATGCTCATTTCTGTGCAAGTAGGGTATATTTTGGCAGTGTAAAGCTGTTCGTTTGATACTTCGAAATGTAAATTATTTCAGCCATGTACACACTTCAAACGACTTGTACGTATACACTACAACAGTACAAAATGGCGAGATCACCATATACAGCGTATTGGATCATAGGAGGAAATTTAAATTCAGAGTGCTCAAGGCTGTGTGATAATGACAGTTCATGTAAAGCATACGCCATTGACACATCAAACAGTTACTGCTACCTAACCACTAATACATTCCCTGCCGATGCCAGCAAGCGAAGATATTTTGCATCGAAGACATGCTATACCACCACTACTCCTGTGCCGACAACGACACAAGATACGGAAACCTGTCCGTATGTACTACAGCAATACATGGTAATAACCTCGTATTTTGGTGTCTGGAGTATTGGTGGCAAATTAAACTCCGTGTGTGAAAGACTTTGTGATGACTATGTCTCGTGTAAATCTTACACTATTGATTATGCAACCAATTACTGTTATCTTAGCTCCTCTGATGAAAGTCGTTCAGATTCATCTTCGCAGAGGTATTTTGGAGAAAGACAATGTCCCAGCACTACTACAGACAGTTTTAATTTTATAATAAGTACAACAATCACTTTAAACCCTGAAACGGAATCGGACATCGTTTCGGATTTCTTAACAACAGAACCGGGAATTTTGCTAACTACAAAACCAGACGCATCATTCACTACAGAGGCAAAAAGTTTATTAACTAGAGAACCGGACTTATCATTTACTTCAGAGCCAAAAAGAATACAAACAACTGAACCGGACTTATCATTAACTACGGAGCCGAAAAGTACACAAACTACTGAACCGGACATATTATTAACTATGGGGCCAGAAAGTATACAAACTACTGAACCGGACTTACCATTAACAACGGATCCAGAAAATCTACGAACTACTGAACTGGACTTTTCATTTACTACGGAGCCAGAAAGTATACACATTACTAAACCGGACTTACCATTAACTACGGATCCAGAAAATCTACAAACTATTGAACTGGACTTTTCATTTACTACGGAGTCAGAAAGTATACAAACTACTGAACCGGACTTATCATTTACTACGGAGCCAAAAAATCTACACACTACGGAACCGGACTTTTTATTTACTACAGAGCCAGAAAGTCTACACACTACGGAACCGGACTTATCATTAACTACGGAACCAGAAAGTATACAAACTACTGAATCGGACATATTATTAACTACGGGGCCAGAAAGTATACAAACTATTAAACCGGACTTATTTACTACAGAGCAAGAAAGTATACAAACTACTGACCCGGACTTAACATTAACTACGGAGCCAGATAGTATACAAATTACTGAAGCGGACTTACCATTTACTACGGAGTCAGAAACTGTACAAACTACTGAACCGGACTTATCATTTACTACGGAGCCAAAAGGCTTACAAACTACTGAATCGGACTTGCCATTTACTACGGAGCCAGAAAGTAAACAAACTACTGAACCGGACTTTTCATTAACTACGGAGCCAGAAAATCTACAAACTACTGAACTGGACTTATCATTTACTACGGCGCCACAAAGTATACAAACTACTGAACCGAACTTATCATTTACTTCGGAGCCAAAAAGTAAACAAACTACTGAACCGGACTTTTCATTAACTACGGAGCCAGAAAATCTACAAACTACTGAACTGGACTTATCATTAACTACGGAGCCAGCAATTATACAAACTACTGAACCGGACTTAACATTAACTACGGAGCCAGAAAATCTGCAAACCAGAGAACTTAAATTGTTATCAACTACAGAAGAATCAACGTCAAATACAATCGAGGAAACAACTGAGGCAGAACCCACAATGCAATCAGAGCAGAAAACAACGGAATTCAACTCAGAATTATATACTGATTTGGAAATCATAACGACAACAAAATCTGCAATCCTATTGACAACAGAAACAGGAATATTGGTCCACACAGAACCAAAAACAAAACAACTATTAGGAATGGGCACTTTATTAACCACGGAATCGATAGAATCAAAAACTACGGAATCTCAAACATTTTCAAATACAAAAACTGTGGAACCAGAAATCTTTACAACGACAGAATCGGAAGGGGTATCGAACTCAAAAACCGACAAATTATTGAATACAGAAGAAAAACCCAAATTAACTACGGAATCAGAGATGATTGCCACAAAAAGAGAAACCACAGGCGACATAGAACAACATACAATTACAGAAACTGCAGAACCAGAAATCTTGCAAACTACAGAAACGGAAACTTCTGTGAAAACACTAATAGGGTCAACAACGGAATCAGTAGACTTGGACACTACGGAATTGGAATCATTACCGTCGAGACAAACACTGTCGTCTATGGAGCAAGTAAGTTCACCAACAACGGAGTCTAAGACGGTGACAAATACAGATCAGGGTGGTGTGTCAACATCAGAACAAGGGACTTTTATTACAATGGAAACTACTGTCCTTCCAATATTAGAAACAGAAACGTTATCAACAACAAAGCCAGGGTTATTAAGTACAGAACAAACAACACATTTATCAAGTACAGTTCCGGAGACACCTTTAACCACGGAGCAGAGTACATCATTAAGTACAGAACACGGAACCTTGAATACCACGGAACAGGAGTTGTTGTTTACCGTAACGGAGTACATTTCAAGTACAGAAGAGGAGAAGACAACGGAATCTAAGAGCACAACACAGGAAACAACAAATACGCCTATACAAATCACAAATGGAACAGTAGATTGCATTTGTGTTTGTCAGTATATCTCTGCATCGCTTGAAGAAAGGATAAACCTCAGGAAACGGGCGCTAATGGTGAATGAGAAAAATCTTTCCTCAACTGTTAGAAAGCTCACATGTGCAAAAGATAATCGTAAGTCATCAAAATCAATGGGAACAGTAGGGAGTGTGGTTTTGTCGGTAATATTTGGACTTATTATTTTATCAGATGTTTATCCATTTTACATTTTTATGTGCAAAGTATTAAAAATATTGTCACAAAGGTAAACAATAAAAAGAAAGAAATAGGAACATGTTTATTTACTTGATCGGAAAGCGTTTCTAATCTGTAATCTTAAATGAGTTCTTCTGACTTCCTGTGATGGATTTCTCGGTGCATTATTCATCATTACACATCTTTCTTTCTTTTTCTACAGCTGTATAGAGTCCCAATGTCATTTTTTCACCGAACTTTTGCCTGAGGATCATGGGTAAATTAAATTTAAAATTGTTTAAATAAGGGTAAAAAATATTGGTGCACTTGTCGTGTTTCAAGGAATACACCTATGAAATATGATTACTCTGGCCCCACCTATGGCGCAAATGTTAGAGTTTAAAACCAAGTTTTCCTTAGGAAAATTCTGGTTATTGAAATGGATAAAATTGGAGGCGGTTTCCAGAACGGTGCATCGCTTGTCCGTATAATTCCCATGGTTGTCAACAAAGGATGTTTCATTTTGCAGATTAACTGTACATATATCTAGCATTCTGTTTTGAATTTGATCATTAATGGGAAAAATACCATATAATGAAATTTTTAATTTTTATGCAAAATATACTTGTTGCAATATTACCTCCTAAAGTTTTCAAAAAAGAATTTGTTTCATTAACCATGTGATAGCATAGCTGTTTTCTATTGCTTAAATTCCATATTTATCCCTGGTTTTAGTTTAAAATACGAATTACGAAAAAGCTTTCTAAAATAACGCTGCTGTGTAACACTTTGAGTTTCAATCTTTTTAAAGTCATAATAATACGTTAACTATGATAGGGGTATACTACAATACCATAATTATACTAATACAGTGACGAATCGATTGAATTCTTGAATGATACATGCCGATAAAACGGATATATGCGAAACAACAGGGCTAGAGATTTCGGATTGCGATATACTGAGATTTTTATGAACTATAATGTTATATATGTATTGCAATAGTTTCAACGGAAATGAAAATGATCTTTTCTTATTATTACATTAACTTCCATTTAAATGCAGAATGTACAAAACTATGATAAATGACGAAGGAAAAATGTATTTTGTTGATTTAATTACAGTAATGCACCGATATACTCCTATACAACAGTAACCTTACTGTTTGGCACGATTGAAACGTTTCTGGCATGCATTATATATTCTTTATATTTTATTATAGAAATATTGAGTCCAAGCAATTTACCGGTATATCAGTACTACAAAAACATCTTGCAAAACAATACTTAAGACATCGTACCGCAATCCACCGGAATATCAGTATTAGTAAGTTTAAAATATATTTATTCATTACAAATGAAATGGATTGAACAGCAGGCATAATGCCTATAATCATTCTCTCTATAGGTCAAGGAACAAACAACAATTATTGGTACATTAAACTGGCACGTACTACAGAGTAGCTTCAAACAATAAACAATAATACTAAAGTTAAGAGAGAAAATAAACTGAGTACTATTTAAAGGTTTTACGCCAGGAAATAGCCAAACGAAATGAACTTATACAATTATAATTCTATATCTATAGAGACAATTTCTTTTTTTCATTTTCTTTTTTTTAGGCCTACAGTATTATCAAAGACAAAATTTGCTTCCTAGGGTGCCACAACAAATTTAACTTAATAAGAAAAACTGACACATATTTCAAGTTTATAATGGTTTATTGGCGGTTATGGCCACGGCTGCACTCATAACTGCAAGTACAAAAAACGGAAACAGTTTCAAGGTGAACCCTGGGAACAGATGGACACCCGGAAATTAAAATAACGATCATGTTCTTTAATACTTTCTGAATAAAATTAACTGAAAAGTCCAGGTGAGCACTACTGGTAAGCTGAATATCCGCTCACTCTAGGGATCAGCAGCCGTGTCAGAGGGTTTGGCTCTCATGGTAGGATTTTAACCTGAAAAATACACAAAAACGAAGCCAAAGACACTTGGAAAAGAAATTTTTTCAACCCTTACAGCTTTAATACAAGCTCTTCGAAAAACCTAAAAAATTTAAAGGTAAAACCATTTTGATGGGAGGGTTGGGTGGGTGAATTTCCACGTGTTGAATGCCAAAAGTATGCAGGGAGACTGCAGGGAGGCCGTGACGTCGTATTTCACACTAATGCCAGCTCATGAACTAGGGGTGACTAAAAATCCGATTAACCCGTTAAAATGTCATTAACGCTATTTAGCTTTCATAAACCGATTTCACTTAAATGAGTTAAATCCAATTATCAAAGACAAAATTTGCTTCCTAGGGTGCCACATCAAATTTAACTTAATAAGAAAAACTGACACATATTTCAAGTTTTATTAGGTCACCTGAGTCACTCAGGTGACCTATTGCTATCTGTTCTCGTCCGTCGGCGTGCGTCGTGCGGTGTGCGTCGTGTGTTAACATTTGAACATTTTTATAGCTTCGTCTCTGAAACCGCTTAACCATTTTCAACCAAATTTGGCATATAGCATCTATGGGTGAAGGGAAACAAAAAATTGTGAATTTCATGGTCCCTGCTCCCCTGGGGCCTGAGGGGTGGGGCTAAAACCACTGAAAATAATGCAGTCTTTAAAAATCTTCTTTACTCCTGGACATCAAGAAGTCAAACTGTTGACATCATAGTAATAAGTATTGAGCCCTCTACCAAAATTGTGAAATTCATGGCCCCAGGGTCAGGGGTTCTGGTGCTAGGGTGGGGCTATATAGATCATATAGAGAAAGTGCATTATTTCTTTGAAAATCTTCTTCTCTACTCCTGGGTATTAAATAAACTAAGTACATAGTTATGAAGAGCAAGAGTGCCTTTTCCAAAATTGTGAATTTCATGGCCCCAGGGTCAGGGGTTCTGGTGTTAGGGCGGGGCTCTATTGATTATGTAGTGAAAATGCATAAATTCTTTGAAAATCTTCTTCTCTACTCCTGGGTATTAAATAAAGAAACTAAGTACATGGTTGTGAGTAGCAAGAATGCCTCTTCCAAAATTGTGAATTTCAAGGCCCCTGGGTCAGGGGTTCTGGTGTTAGGGCGGGGCTCTATTGATTATATAGTGAAGATGCATTAATTCTTTGAAAATCTTCTCTCTCCTGGGCATTAAATAAAGTAACTTAGTACATAGTTTTGATGAGCAAGAATGCCTCTTCAATATTGTGAATTTCATGGCCCCTGGGTCAGGGGTTCTGGTGTTAAGACGGGGCTCTATTGATTATATAGTAGAATTGTAGTAATTCTTTGAAAATCCTTTTCTCTGCTCATGGGTATTAAATAAACTAACTTAGTACATAGTTGTGAAGAGCAAGAGTGCCTCTTCCAAAATTGTGAAATTCATGGCCCCAGGGTTAGGGGTTCTGCGGGGGGGGGGGGGGGGGCTCTATTGATTATATAGTGAAAATGCATTAATTCTTTGAAAATCTTTTCTGCTCCTGGGTATTTAATAAAGTAACTAAGTACATAGTTATGATGAGCAAGAGTGCCTCTTTCAAAATTGTGAATTTCATGGCCCCAGGGTCAGGGGTTCTGGTGTTGGGGGGGGGGGGTGCTCTATTGATTATATAGGGAAAAGGCATGAATTCTTTCAAAATCTTCTTCTCTGCTCCTGGGTATTTTTCAAACAAAGGAAGTGCATGGTTATGATAATGCATTTCTTTGAAAATCGTCTATGCTTCTCTGGATGTTCAAGGCAAACAGAGAATAAGTTTTAATATGCAAGGGTATTTTTACCAGAATTTTGAACACCTGGACCATTTAGTCAAGTTTTCTGGTCCTGGCCAGGGCTCTATTAACTTGAATTCTACTGAGCAAAGTTATTCCCCTTTGCCATTCACCTTTGATCATTAATCAATTTACATAATGTATTTGAAAGCTTAATAGAATAAGAGAATTATGCAAGAAAATTTACTGTATAATAATAAAAGTACTTTCATAGTTTTAATGACTTGGAAATAATAGATGAATTAAAATGAGACAAAAATAACTTATCTTTTTAAATGTTCTTCAACGGCCAAGAGAGGCCATTGTGAGAAGGAGTAATATTGGGTTAAATAATAGAGATTTTGTTAATAGTCTGCTTTGGAATGGGGGGAAGGGGGGGGGGCAGATAGGTACTAGACCAATCATTTTGTTGATGCTAATCATACTATTTTTCTTGCTATTGGGCAGCAAAGCTTCATTTGTTAGTTAATGGATCCTCTAAATTGCTGTATTGTACTCAGGTGACCGTTAAGGCCCTTGGGCCTCTTGTAATGGTTTGTTGGCGGTTATGACCACGGCTGCACTCATAACTGCATTGTGATCTACAATGACATGCAAGATTAGTTATTAAGGACTAGAAAATGATTAAGTGTGCCCTGTTATAAATACTAACACCCCAACAAAACAGGTTACGCTAATTTCCACCTGCCCCCCTTTGCAATTTGATCCTCCCCTTTGCCTTGAACCCAAGCTTCTGTAGCTGCCCCTATACGAAAGGACTCTGTCTTGTACGCTTTGGTATCTAACCCTTAATTGGCGATAAACAGAGAGAATAGTGCCATGACCTGATATCTTGTAACTGGGGTCCCATCGGCATGGCAAAAGAAGGAGTTAAGTTGCTGTGGTCTAACTCTCATAAATGCTTTAAGTGATTGCACTGGGCATAGGATCTTAGATGTTGGTATTAAAGAACAAGGTTCAGTTCCTTTAAAAATCGGCCCTCTTTCAAATAAGCTAATTATTGTATATTTTTATCTAAGGAATGTGTAGAATGAAAAATTACTAAAATTATTTTTGTCGGATATAATACAGATCCGAATACTGCAGCCTTTCTAAAACAGAACTTTCTTCAAGATGCCCTGACGTTTTAGAGGAAATTCATGTCACCTTAGAGGAAGCCACCAACCTGGAGAAGCTGACTCGTAAGCAATCCTTATGTACGCAATGGCACACTCACAGGGCTGGACGACTGACAGCCTCCAACTTTTATGAAATATGCCACACCAGTCCACAGACACCTAGTGCAACAGTAATACGCCGGACAATTGATTATTTACCAAATGTTCAAATAGCTGCCGTGAAATGGGGAAAAACAAAAGAGGAAATTGCACTTCGGGAATACCAGAACTTGATGCAGAAGCACAATCCAGGATTTGTTGTTCGACAAAGTGGTCTCGTGATCAACCCTGCATACCAAACACTAGGAGCAACCCCAGATGGTATTACCGAGTGTCCATGTTGTGATAAAGGACTTGTGGAAGTTAAGTGTCCTTACAAGCATGTCCATACGAGTCCATGTGAAGTGAAAGACAAGGGAATTTATTTAAAATCTCACTCATGTGGTAGTGTATCATTTAAAGATGTCAAACTGTGCACAAATTCCTTGATTAGATCATCAAAATATTATTATCAAGTCCAGGGAGAAATTGCTATTTGTGAGGCTGGGCACTGCGACTTTGTGTGTTGGACACCCAAAGGACTTCACATTGAAAGAGTTCTCCGAGACCAGCCATTTATAGAGGAAATGTTGCAGAAATTAAATGTGTTTTTCCTGAATGTCGTTCTTCCTGATTTTATGACAAGATGTCTGAAAGACCGTGATCAAAATAACATCACAGTTGACCTTGTTTGTGTATGTGGTAAAGCAGAGGACTATGATGACATGATTGCGTGCGAGTCTGGACATTGCAAAGTTGAGTGGTATCACTTTAAGTGTGTTGGACTGAAGCAAGTTCCACAGGGAACCTGGTCCTGTCTCACATGTAGAAAGATGCCAGCAGCAAAAAGATCAAAGAAGTGATTTTTTTAACCAGAAGTGTTCTTCGAGTGTTGTGCTTTCACTACAAAAGTAGACATTTGCATTGGTGCAGAGTGTGATGTTTGTTCCTGGAAATATCAGTATTATTGACTAAATGTATTTTAGTTTCAGGACTTTTTGTGATAAAAAAAAACATGCATTTATACTTTAAATCTTTGTTCTTTGTAGTTCAGTATTAAAGTCTGTTACACAGTAAAATGGGTTTTCTTTTTAGAGAGTGTTTAAGGCTCATTTGACCCTTTTGAGACAGGTTGCTGCCCTGAAGACAATAAACTGACACCTGGCTAAAGATACAGGGTTAAAATTTAAAAAAAAATCAAACTTATTTAAAATTTAATGATATATTTCATCGAAAATTATAATTAATTCTTTTCTCCGTTTATGGTCTTCATTCCTGTAAAGTGTTATGTATATGTCAAATGAAAATTTTACAATTCACTGAAAAATATAAACAGTTACTCTGTTGAGGTTATGACCTTATCCTCCATTCACATCATTGAGGTAATTAAGATTTATGATTTAAGCAATGAAAACTTCAGCATGCCATCTGGAGATTTTTAGCTTACAATGAGAAAGAGAAATGGAGTGAATTTTTACTTGAGACAACTTCATCAGACTGGTAACATGGGAAAGGCCCAGATCCGTTTAAGTGTGGTAACAGAACAAATATCCAGCTCTGTTTATTAACTTGTCAATCCAGAATGATGGATCAATTTTTCAATTCTTTATCCTGAAGCAGTTTTAGAACTTTCACTTAAATTTGAAAGTTGTAGTACTTAAAGTTTTATAATAGAAAAAATAAAATTAAACTATTAAAAATTGTCTCCCCTTTAAGTTTGTGGTTAAATATATGCTTTCAAAGGAAAGTCATTTATCATGGAATATTAAAAATAAATCAGTTTATGAATGACTGAAATAAGTCTAGGACTGCTTCATGATCCTGAGGCATGGAGTACCAAGATGATGATATCTTATAGCAACTTTCAGACCAATATTTCTCTTTCGGAAGATTAGAAAGTCACATTGATTAGTTCTCCATTTATTCATTTAATAAATAATTCATTTCACATACATGTATTATGAATATATGGGCAATATTCAGACTTAAAAGTAATTTTATTTCACAACTTCAGTTATTATTCATAGCTTGTTAAACAACAATGAAAACTTTTTTTTAACTGCTTTGCACAATTCCTTGTCAAGTGATAACACAAACAATGTATGTATTTCAAAAGGCACAAAACTGATCCAGTACATTGCATAAAAAAATCTTATACATTGTTATAAGTTCATCATAGATTTTGTTCTGAACCTCACAAATCACAAAGCAACTCATAAGATAGGTCATTTGTTGTTGATAATGACTGTCACAACACGCACTAGTTTGTCACCGGAGGTAATACCTGAATCCAATTTCCTCTTCACCAGATTGATGGGCAATGTTCCTTTGATAATTTCAAAGTCCTTTAATCTTCCAATGACCCTTTCAATGTGAATTCTTGCACGAGACTGCACGAGACATCATTCGGGACTTATCCACCCCTTCCCTTGATAACTGCTTCTTGCCTTTGCTGAAGGCAGGTACAATCAACTTGGCACCTCTAATGGCAAAATCCTCCGACATATTGAAACCTCTGTCTGCTAACACAAAATTACCAGGCACTAACTTGTCCAAAAGTCCAGAATCACAAGGTATCTGTCGGTCACTCACTCGGCCTCCCCAACAGGTTGAGAGAAATTTCACACAGCCAGATGGACTTATTCCTACTAAGATCTTGATTGTGTTGTGTCTTTTGTAGTTCGAATATGTTTGAGCTCTGGCTTTGAGGTTGGATGGTCGTTCAATAAAAATCTCTGTGCAGTCAATTACACATTTTACTTTTCTAAAGACTTCATTTTGAAACACTTCTGGTTACTGGCATTCGTCAGTTTCAGGCCACTTCACAAGTCCTCCTGATGAAGTTTAAAGGACATCCAGCCATGCATGGAATATGTTTGTTACTCAGGACTGGCTGATATTAAATCTGTAGGCCAAGTCAGTCATTGAAAGATTCCTCCTAAGTTTCACTAGGGTCAGCAACAGTTCATCTTCTTTTGGTAACTTTGTCCTTCTCCTCTCCACTTTTGTAGATGTTACACTCAACACTGCACTTAAAAATTCAACTTAGGGAAACCAATGTAGAACTTGGTGCGTCGATCATCCCCTTTCAGATTCTGGAAACTAAGTGTCTTCTCCTCAACATTATCTCTCAGAAATTTGTTTTCTTCTTCCAGTCTTTGTAATGAGGCCTTTAACGTTTCAATGTCTTTGACGTGTTCTTCACACTTGCGCTGTAACAGTTCCTGCTCTTGTTTCAACTCGGCACAAGTTTCAGCATTCTTGTTGCACACACTCTTCAGGTACTGGTTTGTCATAATCAGACCTGTCATGACTGGCAGTGAAATTTCAGTTTGTACGGCCATCTCGCAGACAGACTGCACTGGTGTTTGCGTGGAGGTTCCTGTCGTGACACATAATGGTTCTTCCTGGCTCAAGGAGAGTAGAACTTTGGCGGATTCGTTTTTAGCAATATTCTCTTTTCTTTCAAGAAGCCTCTGGTGACGTTGAACTTTTTCTTGCAGAATGCTTTCAGGAACAGCTCGGTGAGAAAAGACTGTTGGAACAAAATCTGGATTTGTGGGATCCCTTGAAGGCTGGCCTATAACCAAAATATTTACTGTATTAATTACTGTACAATAAGTTTTGTGTGAAATTATGTTTTAACAGTTTAAAAAAATGCACATTCACTGATTTTAAATTATAGGTACATTAATCACCGAAATATTGACTTTATGGAATATATAATACGTATCATGGATGGACTTTAAAAATTATCCATATTCGATTTCTTATTGTTTATACTGTCTTTGATAAAAATACTTAAGAAATTCGGTCTTTAATTCGATTTATAAGGAAATTCGGTCGCCAATTTAATCTAAACACACTTTAATTTTTATCACTCATACCACTTGTTTTAAGGATTATAATTATCAAAAAAATACATTAATATATTAAAAAGTTTTATTTACCGTTTATAAAATGTTTGGAGCAGATCCTTGAATGTTCGGTGGAGCAGATCTTTGAATGTTCGGTGGGCTCCCAGTCGTCTCTCTTGATGGCTGACACCCACTTTGCTCTCAGGTGAGGGTCCCTAGGTATTCTAAAAAACTTGAGATCTACGCCTGGAATCTGTCTGTTTTTGCATGCATACGCACAGCAATGGGCAGGCATCGTGAAGATTTTAAACTAGAGAACCCAACCACGATATTGATGACACGTCATACATGTAAACAATCAAAATGGCGCATACACAGGTAAACTACTATAATAAGATTAGCGTGGCCTTGCCACTCGCATGCATACGCGAACGGAATTATGGGAAGGATTTTTTTAAAAGTTAAAGGCGCGTAATAAGGTCTATAAAGCAAAAAAACATTTATTTTATACGTAATCGACAAAAAAAGGACATATCAGGTGTCGCGACATGTCGAAATCACTAAAGTCATTCTTGTGAGGTTGCGACATCATTTTTCAACTATCCAGGTATTGCGAACAATTAGAAATTTGATATACTTTAAGTTCTCACATACTAAAACTTTTTCAATTCAGATAGCACTTTAAATTCAGAAAATGATTAAGTTCCATTTTACACTTTCTAACCCCAAGGCAAAATACATGCCCTTTTTGGCTATTTTTTTTCTTTTTAATTTATTCATCCCATAAAGCTTTCGTAAAGCTGTGTATAGCGTGGTCCTCTGAAGGTGTTAAAATCTTACGTCATTATAGAGCATTTCCTGGCTTTGTATATAGGATGCCATCCGCTACAGGTGTGAAATGCTTAGGTCAACACTTGAGCACGCGCTGACTTTGGATAGGGTAAGCGCATAGTTTTGCAGACAGTGGAAGGACGAAGACGTGAAAAAGGTGGGCGAAATACTTAATCCTTAGGCTATTAACATATTATTTAAATACTGACTACCACAGGGTCAGAAAGTGTTACTTGTAACTTAATAATTTAATGAACAGTGTTTACAATTATAATTGTGACAGCTCCTCTGTTGTTCCAATTGCTTTTGCTAATGTCAATGTGGTCCTTCTCTTATTCAATGTTTGCTGTATTTGTACATATCTTTTTTGACGAAACTTTGTAATTTTTTTGGCAAAAATAAAACTTGAAAGAATGAGTAAGAATTTTTAATAAATTTCTTCAATATATTATAACACGTATCGAAATTTTTTTGTTCTTCAACAACTGCCACTATCTGAAATAAATAAAAAGAATATGCATTTTATGCTGAGTTTTTATTGAGGTTCGATGCATTTAAAGAAGACTAAAAATGAAAAAAAAAAATAACCAAGACAATGAACTATCTGCTTACTTCTTAATATTTCTTCTTTCCGTTCTAACCCCGTCCCCAGTCCTTTTTCTGTAGTCGTTCGGATGGATTTTCTGGATTCTTTCAATGATGTTCATGCCCTCTGGGGTGGTATTGAGGATTTCAATACAAGCCTTGTTTGTGATTGTTTCGGAGTAGTCTACATAAGAAATAAAAGAAAAGGAATTATAATTGATATTTTCTTTTTCAATCAAAGTTCTTTTCAGAGACTTTGGAAAAGGAAATTGTAGTAACTTAGACAGAAAAAAATGCTTCTCACTGTCAATCAGGCCTCTGCATAATCTTTTAATTTCCTCTCCCTCCTTTGGCGTAAACAGCCGTCTGCCATGCCCATGAAATCTTTCTTTTTCATTCTAGTGTAAATAAAATTATTTTTCAAAATATTTAATATTTACAGCAATTGCACTGAGCTTGTGAAAGGAAATATTTAATAATATGCCAATGCAAGGACATCAGGTCTGCTTTCTTCTTCTACTTCTTCGATGACGGGTTCTTCGTTGTTGTCATCTATTATCATCACCTAATGAAATACAAAATGTATTTTAAACAAGTTATAATTTCTTCAATTGTCTGGATATCTTCAAATCATAAACAAATATTGTGAAAATGAAGTCATTAAATGTAGACCTCCTCATTGACATTCCTCGTCACATGTTCGATGACTTTGACTATCTTTCCTGCATCCTCCTTCTTTATAGCTGTCTTGGGTCGAGGGCCTATGGTTCATTTGGTTGGCCAGCAGATCCCGTGCACCTGGATATCTGGATCTCACCTATGAAAGATAATATCTTTCTATTTATCTATTTATTTATCTATATTTTTATATCTAATTTTATTTATGTGTCTAAGTCTTTTTACCGATGTGGCAGTTGCCTTTCTCATCTGCGTAGCTGATATCTGTTTAGACTGTTTGGCCGCTTTCCATATGGATTTAATTGCCTTGTCGATAGTGGAAGTGTTAAGGCTAGAGGGCATGTTTGTTTTGGAGGGGTATGTTAGGAATAGTGGCGATGTATCAAGCTCAAACTCGTAGCTGAATCTTGGAAGAGTTGACCTGATTTTCTTACAGAACACCCCAAGGTACCGGAATATGTCCTCGGTAAACACCATTGTTACAGGGGCTAGGTGACCTGTCTTGTGCACAGAGATCTGGACAAACATGGGAAAAGAAAACATCACCCAGAACTTTTAGGAATAAAAATCAACAATTTAAATAATTAAACATATGGAAATAAACTTACAACAGCCACATGGCTATCCTCTTTCTTTTCTGCATTCAAAACGTGTCTTAACTTCATGTTTAGTATGGCGACCACCCTCTGACCATTACTAATGAGCAGCTTCAGTATAAGGAAATTCCTGGCAATCTCCGTGTCTCCCTTTTCCAAGTCTTCAAACAGAGCAACTGCCTCCTTATATATCTCAGATTGCTTGAAAGCCCTGATGTCAGATGGCTCAATCCTTCCCTCTGTAAGAATGATATATTTTATACATTAGTATATAAATAATAACTCCACACGTTTGTGTGATTATAAGCAAAAAAGGCACCGTCATCTTCTGCCCTATTCTGGACCATCCGTCTCTGAATGTCCACCTGGAGAGACCTCGCCCACCTCTTCAACTTTTCATTCAGTGTGGAACAGATTGTATTGTCAAGCTCCCCTATGTCTGATAAAAACTCTTGGAAGTCCTTCAGCGATCCTAATAATAATAATATTCTGAGTTAATTGTCGAACAAAGTCAGATAATTTCTAAATATATTTTCGTTCCAGTATTAGTATATAAAACTTTACCAATGTCTGATCGAATGGTTCCAGGGGCAAAGGTATCTCTTGATGGCTGGAGCCATTTGTCTCTGATTGAAGCTGCGTCGGTGATTGCTTCCAGACTTGTACAATTATTTAAAATGTTCCATATTGTGAAGAGTTGCTGACAGTGTTGCTCTGCCACCTTCTCCGGTCGGTTCTTCTCAAGACTAACTTGCCAGTATTTAAAGTCTTTAAGCCTTTTCTCCATAAAAATTCAAATACATTTCTGTTAAAACTATGGCAAGAAAAACATAAGTAGAAATTGTAGCTGGCACAGAGCTTAGGTTTTTTTCCATTCACCGTGTTCCTGCTCTGTTCCCTGGAGGTCTTCATCTATCTTTTCACTTTCTGGATCACTATAATATGTTGACATTTATTAATGTATCATACTTTATCATTCTATAAAACAAGGAAAAGAATATGCATTGGCAAATACTCATCGACTTTCCAGCTTCTTAGCATTAACCACTATCTGGTGCAAGGCTTCCCCCTTTCCCGCTGGTGTGCATAAACGAGATGGCTGTCCAGCCTTTTTACTACTGCTCCACAGCCAGGTATTGGGCACTGCTTAAGTCTAAAATATAAATAAAATACAAGGAGTATTGACATTTTGTTTTGAAACCAATAATAAAATCCATAGATATTGATAAATGAAGGATCTCAAATTGCTAACTTCTTTTTGGTTGTTTTGACGCTGATCTTTGCTCCTTGTCTGGAGTAGTTGTGGGAAGCCACTAAATGTCGCACTAGATGGACCACGTGGATCCCACACTCGGTGCACTCTTTCCTTGCCCTTTTCCCACTGGATTGTTTCCCTGAGACAGTTCTTGGTCTTTGTTCTTTCTTCCTTTCTCTGTCGAGGAAAAAAATCTTTTATTTGGTTATATTATGTTACCCGTACAGGCAACAGAATATTCAAAGCATTTAGCATATTTACCCTTAGATTTCTCTATGACTTTTCCAGAGCACGTAATTGGATTTTTGGGGGAGGGTATCTGTTTTTCCTGTAAGGTAACTATTGTTTTAAATGACATTGAATGTAAACAAAATAAACTATTGTTTTTTCTTTAAAGAGAATTGATATAATTTGTTGTTTAATTTATACCTGATTTCCACGCTTCTGGGTGATTAGACTAGAGGAAGTGGCACCCTATGAAATTAAAAGATAAGGTACAAAGGAAATAAAACAAGAACCATCCAATCATTGAAGTGAATAAGAAAGCATTTGGCTTACCTGTTTCTCGTCACACCTCACTAGGGGTATCGTTAGATATTTCAACTTCGTAATTTCCATGATATCCTCCGTGATATCATCATCCTCATCCTCATCTGGTTTGTAGTCCGGATCATCCTCCCTTTCAATCTCTTCAATGATGTCGTCGCAAAAACGCGGTCTTCCTCCATAGACTCCTCCTCCTCCTCATGATTTTCTACCTGTAACATAAACATAAATAATGCAAGCATTTGTTTATTATTTAATTTAATTTTCCTTTTAGGGCGGTAGTTCCTGGCGTGCGGAAAACTTCCTTTCATGGGACGCATCTTGATTCTCATTAGGTTGGGGTTTTGAGGATTGACCTCAAACCTGTCACTCTCCGGTAACTAATAAAAGATTATCTTTTCTTGAAGTGTTTTTCTCTTAAACAAAACATGCTAGAAACAAAGAAATTTGGGAGAAAACGATACCT
Organism: Saccostrea echinata; assembly: GCF_033153115.1. NCBI lineage: Eukaryota > Metazoa > Mollusca > Bivalvia > Ostreida > Ostreidae > Saccostrea > Saccostrea echinata. The sequence continues at coordinate 15,699,409 of NW_026889782.1, read as the reverse complement.
TAAAATCAGGGTTAAATGGGACCTTTTTAAAGAATAGGTCACTTTCTTCCTCTGTAAGATCTCTCTCTGAGTTTAAAACAACCTACAAAATATATTTGTTAATTTGTATCATTTTTAGATATTTATCCTGTATTCAAGGTTTGGATATTCTTAAACAATCTATGTTAAAAGCTTATTTTCTCATCTTCAGAGTCAGCCATTTTCCAAATTTTACTTTTTAAACTCCTTTTACAATGAAAATAAGATCTTACAATGATTTAAAGGAGATTTCTTAGAGAAAATGATTGTAGCATATACTCTGCGCATGCGCACAAACTGCTGCCCCTTTCACTTATAAAATTAATCTACTCTTATATGCATACATGTATCTTGAAAATTTAGTTCATTTAGGGCAATTAATAAGGCTACAAATGGCAATTATATATCCTTTTGTTTCTGTATAAAGTTCACGCATGCGCATAACTAGGTACCGTTTACCTATACAAGTCACATGTTTTTTTCACATATGCATTTCTTTTGTAAATTTGGTTATCAATTGGATAGAAAATAAGGACACAGCATTTTAGAAACTCCATTTATTTAAAAATAACTGGCGCATGCGCACACCAAGGCTACAGTTTACTAGGTGATTAATAACAAATTACATGTAGGTATATATTTCCTAAATTTGGGATTTGTGGGATCTAAAATAAGGATGCAATTGACATTTTGAAATTGCTTATTATCCTCTATATATGTTGCGCATGCGCACACCTGGCATAACCTTTTGACAATTTTTAATAGCTCTTACCTATACCTTTCTGCATGCAAAATGTGGTATCAATAGGATGGAAAATAAGGATACAATTAGCATTCTAGAAATTCAATTTATTTGTAAATAACTGGCGCATGCGCACACTAAGGTGGCATTTTACAAGGTGATTAATAACATATTGTATGCAGGTATTTACATTCTAAATTTGGGATCTGTGGGATCTAAAATATGGATGCAATTGACATTTTAAAATTGTCTATTATCCCCTATATATGATGCGCATGCGCATACGTGGCATTACCTTATGACACTTTTTAATAGCACTTACCTATATCTTTCTACATGCAAAGTTTGAGAGTGATTCTCTTATAAACTCCAAAGTTATAGGCATTTAATTACTATCCAATCACACTATTCGATACAATTCAAATCACACATCACACAAAGCACAATTCAAATTTTAAATCAGTCTGGTTTATGTATTTCACCAGAAAAACTGAATAAAACCTCTTTCTTATAGTACCCAAGACTGTAGTTTTCATAAATACACGTAATTTTTTTACTGCCAAATACATATTAACTATGTTTTTAAGTAAATTTCAATGCTGTCTGCTAGCACGTGTTTACCTCTTGAATCCAAAGGAAATGAAAGAAAGCTAAAACAGAAAAAAGGAAACAAGTAAATGTGAAAAATCCGGAATATTTTTATTTCTTTTTTTTTTTAAAGAATATGATGAATGAAAACAGCATAGCCTTTGCTTCTTTGCAGTATAATGAGAGCTGAATAACCAAATTGTAAGAAACAACCTGTACAGCGCATGTGCATGCTTATTCATGTTTAAGTTACATTTTACACTTTCTAACCCCGGGTTAGAAGGTGTAAAATCTAACTTTATTATATTTTGTATAATGTTAATACTCTATAATACTTTCATTGCCATAAAGTAGACAAGATTGATAGTAAAAGGTTATGGTCAAAGTTCAAGGTCACAGGGATCGATTATATCCGCAATGCTGCAATTGATTTTATGTATATACATTTTCCGTACATTTCTTAAAAATACAGGGAATTAAAGTAAAATAAAGGTTGTTATTTCTTCTTTTTAGTTAACCGTACAAATATAAAGCAAAATAAACAAGAAGTCTGCGAGCCAATGCTCACTAATAATACCCCCGCTCTGATGTGAATACACAAGTTCAGTTATGGACAAACACAGTGATAATCAGGAAATTGACATTGGATTAGTAAAAAATGAATCCCAACATATGGCATGCCTAACCAAACATTGTGTTAAGATTTCAAGCACCTGCAATGAGTAGTTGCTGAGAAAACTGCGACCAAAATTTGTTATGTATGGTACAGACAGATGCAGGGATAAACAGGAAGTTGAAATTGGATTTGTACCAAAATGAATCCCATTATATGGCATGCCTAAACAAGATTGTGCTAAAATTTCAAGCATCTGCGATGAGTAGTTGCCGAGAAAACTACGACCAAAATTTGTTATGTATGGTACGGACAGACGCACGGATAAACAGGAAGTTTAAATCGGATTCGTACAAAAATGAATCCCACCATATGGTATGCCTAAACAAAGAGTGTGTTAAAATTTCAAGCATCTGCAATGAGTAGTTGCTGAGAAAACTACGACCAAAATTTGTTATGTATGGTACGGACAGACGCACGGATAAACAGGAAGTTGACATCGAATTCGTACAAAAATGAATCCCACCATATGACATGCCTAAACAAAGATTGTGCTAAAATTTCAAGCTTCTGCAATGAGTAGTTGCCGAGAAAACTGCGACCAAAATTTGTTACGGACAGACAGACACACAGACGGACAGATAGACAGACAGACACACAAGGATGAAACAGTATACCCCCCTCTCCTTCGGAGCGGGGGTATAATTAATTTTATGCACAGTCGACAAAAAAGAGGACAATCGAGAAGTCGCGACATGTCGAAATCACTTTAGGCACTCTTCCTTCATTGCGACATGCTTAATGGACTATCCAAGTATTGCAAACAATTAGAAACATGTTAAATTTTCTTTATTCTACCCATTTACTACTTTATAGCAAATGAAACAGAACATAAAGGTCACAAAATGTTAAGTTACATTTTACATTTTCCTTGTATTTCTTAAAAATACAAAGAATTAAAGTTAAATAAGGATTTTTATTTCTTTGTCTAAGTCAACCGTACAAATGTAAAGTAAAAAAAATTTAATTCTGTGCGCAATCCACAAAATAGAGGGCAATCGAGAAGTCGCGACATGTCGAAATCACTTCAGTCATTCATGTTTTGTCGCGACTTGATTTTTCGATAAACCAAGTGTTGCAAACAATTTGAAACATGATATATTTTTGTAAGTTCAATTAGAAACGTTATTTTCTATTTATTCTGCACATATTCTTTATTTCAGGTTTCAAATATTCTGTCATTTCATATACATTATACATGTACATTATATAACAACGTAATAGATGGGATTAGTTGAACAAAGTATGACTTTATATGCTTTATTTTTCATTATAATGGCAAATTATATCATTACAAAGTGTTTCAAAGCTTAAAAACATAATTATCTGCAAAAATAAAAAAAAAATTGTTCTAACCCCAGGGTTAGAAAATGTAACTTAATATATAATGAGATATGCTTGATTTATTTCAAGAGAAAGCTTGTATTTTAAGGCATAATATTATCCAAAATATTTTAATTATACATATACTTTCAATAAAAAGTTTAATTTCTTTAATTAAAAACATGAAAAAATAGTCTAAATAAATGTGTAAAAAGTAACCTAATAGGTTCAGATCTCAGCTATAAATCAAGATATAACGCTAAAACACAGGTGGTTAGGAAGTTCAAAACAGAGTAAATTCGGGCTAAACTAATCAATAAAATCAAAAAGATCGATAAATTGTGACTAAAAATAATTACGTTACATTTGAAATGATTAAGTTACAATTTACACAATCAAGTTACATTTTACACCTTATTAAGTTACATTTGAGACTTGGTCTTGATTTAGTTATAAAAAGTGTAAAATTAATTACATTTTACACCTAGACTACAACTCCAATTAACCCTAACCCCCATTAACCCTAACCCCCACTAACCCCAACCCTAAACCTAACCCCCACTAATCCTGACTTTAACCCCTGCCAACACTTACTTTTTGTTTTTTGCTCATATCTTTTGACAGACTGCTCAGATGTCAACGTTCTTGGTGTCGTTGGAAAGGTCTTTAAGAGCTCTTCACGATGATGTCATGAACTTGTCAGTTCAGCGAGCAAAAAGTAGAATAACAAGCGATTTTCTTAATATGCTTGCAAACGGCAGAAGATCTTTATTTCTTTATGGAGTTTCAAGTTCTTGGGCTTGTCAGAAAGCTCTTGACAACGTCTATCCATAGCCATTATAGTCAGAACAATTGACGACTTTTCACGAGTCTTTCTGGAGCAAATATTGCATAGGTGTACCCACGCTGCTTAGACGGACATCTTTCAACCCTCGCAACTTTTTCCGTCTTCAACCTTTAATAACCATCTTCGGATTGTTGACAGAACTTGCCAAGACCTTTGCAATAACACCAAGAGTTTGAAAGTCGCATGAAAACTAAGAGAGATACGGACCTTTCATTTTGGCGTCAATTTTCCACCCCTTCTGAGCAGTTTTTGGTCATTCAGGAAGAAGGATTGAGATAAGGATTTCAAAATCTTCTTGACCTTTCATGGGATGAGGAGTCCCCCTTCGTCCCAAATTTTCGACTACCGCCGACCTCGTCTTCCGGTCCATCCGGCCTTACAGTACATTTTTTCAAATGCCCATAGGTTGCATGCCCTTGGAGCTATGAGGCTGAGCTTTGGTATGTGGATTCCTTGAGCTCTACACAACCGTTTTGCAGTTATAAGCTGAAAAAGAACTTGGTGCAAAACGGAATTTCGCCTTCATTCCCAGCCAAATCCCTTTTCTTGGCACTTGAAAAGTTCTCACTGAGACCTCCTCAGCAACGTTCAGGTTGTCGAGATCTGACCACCATAACCCGTCCGACCCCTGTTTCGAATTTTCTAAGACTTTTGTACATTTTCCGCATGTTCTGTCATTAATATCTTTAGAGGGCGAAAGTATTTCTGCTAACTCTTTGCAGCTTCTAGGAGTCACTATCGGGGTGTATGACGGACATAAGTGCAGTGTGTCGATTGCATGTCATTCTCCAGATATGGGAGGTGGAAAATGGTCAAAAATTCTCAATCTGTCAATTTCTAACCATAATATTTGATGTAAATTAGAAGCCTCTTTTTCTCCCTTTTCCTGGCACCTGGGTTTAATGCCTCTGACTCAGTCATGTTGTCCGTTTTCTTAGCTTTCCAACGACACCAAGTTCGTCTTAATCGGACGATAAATAAGAAAGTTGTGAGCTTCGGAAAATTCCACTATTTCCTTTACTAGTACTTCTATCCATGACTTTCACTTTCATTTGACCTAGATAGTTCATGACCTAGATAGTTCATATTCGTTTTTTGCCTATACTCTAACTCTAACCATGACTTTCGCTTTCACTTTCATTTTGTTTGACCTAATTCCATCATGACCTAGTTCCGTCATCTTCGTTTTGTACCTATACCCTAACCCTAATTCCTGGTCTACGTTTGCAAAAGAAATATTGGGGTTTTTTCTTAGACGAAACTGAATATCGTAGTCGCGCCAACAATGTCCCGATGACCTACTAGCACCTAAACGGATTGTGTGCATATACTTAAATAAAGCAGTGGCGCATTCTGGGTGTACCGTCACATATATAGACGAATATACAAGGAAAAGATTTGTCCAGACTTGGATATCCGTTATAGTTTTGACCTTGTTCTTTGGGGCCATTGCCAGACTGCCCCCCTTAAAATGATAGATACTGCGTTTCGTCATCCGGGTCTGAGAAATTAGGCGACAATTTCGCTAAATTTACGTAATGCCCGCTGGAAATTTGTACTTTGATTTTATTAGAGACATTGCATCGTAACTCAAAGCTATAACTGGGCACTAACCCTGCATGATATTCGTCAGCCCCCATAAACTCCGAACAAATTGAGTCAAAACGACAATACCTGGGCTGTTTTGGTCGCCTATAGGGGGGTCCGTGACTCTGACGGGAATAGTAGAAGGCTGAGGTCCCCTGTCGGCTAACCTCGCCGAGATTGCATCTGTTATAGCCTTCATCTGGGCGTCGATCAGAATTGCCGGTGGTCATTCACTCGTGGTCGTTGGCTGTGGCCTTGAAATTTGGCTGCGACCTTCGCCGACTCGGCCTGTGTCTGGTACCTCGTCGTGCGTGGTCAAACTGGTGTCTTGGAAGTGGCCTTCCTCTTTGGCATTTTATCGTAAATATACAAAAGTCCAAAATAACAGATAAAAACAACGTACCTACGTTCGGTAAGGTACACACACACACCAAAAAGTTCTTATCGGAAAGTTGGGAATTCCTTCAGGCTGTCTGATGATAAAAATTGAAATTACCACGCTCATGAATCCATCCCGTCCTACCTCATGAATTTCCACGTGTTGAATGCCAAAGGTATGCAGGGAGACTGCAGGGAGGCCGTGACGTCATATTTCACACTAATGCCAGCTCATGAACTAGGGGTGACTAAAAACCCGATAAACCCGTGAATTAACGCTATTTAGCTTTGATAAACCGATTTAACTTAAATGAGTTGAATCCAATTCATTTTGGACTCATGTACTAGGAATATCATATCTTTAGCAGAATTGAGCTTACTCTTTTTAGGAGAGCATGATGCAGCATCCTGGATGGTATGTAGGCTGTTTGTCAACATGTGAAACCCACGTGTATTTCGGGGTAGGTGTGTTTTCTCTCAATTTTTTTTCTTAAAAGCCGCATAAGGCGTATTTTTTCTGATCTCAAATTTTTGACTCAGCATTAATCTTGATTTTCTCTTTCATGAATTATCTGCTGAGAGTCTAGTTAATTAATTTATTTAATTAAAGCTATATAAATACATGTATTGAAATTATTTGCTTGTGTGAGACCTTATAGAACTGGGGAAATCCCTTAAATCTTAAGCGTTTGAAAGACTAAGATATAAACTACCATGGGCGTACACGATTGGCAGTTCCTCCAGGGAGAATTCCAAACGAGCGGATCGGAATCGCCGTTCTGGTACTGTCGGAACAGTTCCTGCCAGATATGTGGTGCAGACGGAATCAAAATGGCGGAAAATCATCAAACGGTATATCGCATACACTCTTGCTCCCGTTGCAATATGATATTCCCTTCGATGAAAAAGTTCAACATAAATGTGCAGAAAGAGGTAAATATTTCTCAGATAAAAGATGTGGAATGCATTTGATTAAAAATTAAGAATTTTTAATGCAGAAAAAAGAACATTCATTAAACTGTTCATTTAGACAATTTACCGGTAAGCATAGATTTATTTTTGTTGACCGAAATAAGGCAAAGTCAGTACAGATTGTACCGTAATAATGATATATATATATATATATATATATATTCAGAAGTAGTCAATCAGGGGGTTCAGCCCCTCCCCTGTTTTTAATTGTTTTTCCACCTTCGACCAGCTGGCCAGTGAGGATTTCAACAGTTCAAGGCATCTCTGAAACTCCCAGCAGACATGCACATGAATTAAATAAATTATATAAAGTTATAATATTTATGTAGTCTAATAAGTTAATCTGTTTTATGTTGTTACAGGTGCCTTTCCTGATATGACAATTGTTGGGACAGAGTCCTCGGATGAAGTGAACAAAACGCCTAATATGAAGAGGAGGAGTCTTGTTCAATGTAAAGAGTGCCAACTGTTCTTCTCGGACATGGGCATTTTTACCAAGCATCCATGCTGTAGGAATGGTAAGTATAACTGAAAATGACTTTTAAATGAGATCTTTTTATGCACTGTTCTTGGTTAAAATTTAAAACTTTGCAGGCTTTCTTTTCAAATGTTTTTTTTTTTTTAATTCAAGTTTTGCCCATTTATCTAAAAGTCAATGAATTTTTCCAAGTTTTCCAAGACAACGAACGACAATCATACTAAAGGCATTTTTAGTCTATTAGGGGTTTTATTTCCTTATCTAATTGTTTAATATCAGACTACCAATTGAATAAAATTGAAGTAAAAGATCTGTCATGTTTATGATACGGAGATTTCCAAATTTACCCTTTTATAAAGCTCCTTAGCATAGTGATACTTGTACCTTTAAGATAATTATGATCATAAATGTTAAAGGGCCTGTCACATCTGAAATCACTGACGTACATGGAGAAACCGATGGCTTACCCGATATTCCTGCCACTACAGAAAATGGAGAGGGGGGTGGGTTTTCGTCTAAATCCCCAACACTCTTGCTACTAAATGAGTATAAGAACCATAAAAATGCCCTTGAAACTGGTAGACTGAGAAAAGTAGCTCAGTGGTCAAAAATCTCAGGGAAGCTGAGAGAACAAGGTTATAGATACTCGGAGATGCAAGTGAGTGGCCGGTGGAAGACCCTTGTTTGCTTGTACAAAAAGACCAAAGACCATAATGGCAAGCCTGATGTGTAGAGAAAATGTGGGAATTGTTAAATTTTATCATCAATTATCATTGAGAAATGCATTTTTTTCATTGATAGCACAAATTTATTTTTCAGGAAATGTCAAGAAGGACTTTTCATTCTTCTCTGAAATGGAGGATATCCTTGGCAAAGACCATGCAGTTACTTCAATGGGTCTTCTGTCTAGTGCTTCTACATCAAAAGGTAAAACTTATGAAGAAATCCAACCCACTCCTAGTAAGAGAAAGCATGAATCAGATTCAGATGTAGAGAATAGTTCAGCTTCATCATCATGTACAAGTCAAAAGAAAAAGCGACGAACGACGAACGCAGTCATCAGAAGTTATTGAGTTTTTAAGCACGTGTGAGCAGAAACAAGAGGAGAAATACAAGAAGAAAATGAAGCAGTGAGAAAAAATGCACACTGAAAAAATGTCAATGTTTAATGCCCTTATTGAAACAATGAAAAAGTACATTATTATCACTATTTTAATTCTTACATTTCCTGACCAAATTAAAAAAAAGCGGATGTGTCTCAAAAATTTTCTCTGTGCATAAAACTAGTGTTTGTTGATGCTAAACTTTAAAATGTATATTTAAAGATAATTTATCTCTTTAAATTGCATTTTTTGTATTTACAGATGACTTGGATGTGCCATTTCGAGAGTGTACAATTTGTTTGGAGAAATGAAATATATGGAGATAACGAACAGTATTCAAGCTCAAAAGTCCATTAAACCAATGGATTATGTTATCTTGGATTGTAGCCATCTGTACTGCTACTCCGAATGTGCCAATCAAATAAAGGAATATTCCATCTGTTGAGGAAAGCTGTCAAAAGTTGTCAAAATTTTTAAAGCATAGATATGCACCAAGAGAAATATTTGAGTTGTAAACCATTTTTTTGGTCTAATTCAATGAAATTATGTCCTTAAACTAAGCCATACCAAGGCATTGAAATTTTATGTTGGAATTACTAGCATATATGAACTTTTATACACCCATCTCACCATATACCGCTGTTCACATCTTGATTTGATTTAGGATAGGCTCTTAAAGTTGATAATATGTTGTGACATTTTTTTTTAAGATTGTGCAAGTATGATTGTCCATTATCCAAATGAAACTTGCTTTCATTTTTTTTTTATATTGTGAATGCTTATGTATGACAGGTGTACTTTTGTGTACATATTGTTCCTGATTCTAGTTACATGTAAATAGACTCAAAAAGGTCTGAATTCTTGTCATTTGATTTAACTTATTAAGTGAAGATTTCAAAATATTTGACAAGATTGCAATTTCTATCAATCAGTGTTGCTCTTAAGGCTGGGAACCACTCCATGGAGTTTTTTGTTTTAGCATACTTTACCACACATTGTACTTAAATACCTGTTATTTTGTGAAATTTAAAAAAAAAGTGAATCACTGCATTTCCCGAGAGAAATAATTTTTTTGATATTTAAAGGTTAAATAACATAGATTTGATATATTAAGTTTTCAATAGTTTGGTACATTTTGTAAACTACTCAATTGATCTCAGAGTTGTTCAGGCTTTTTTTTAAATACTAGTTGAATTTTTGTTTAAAAAAAAAGCTGAAATAATTATTGGTGCTTTTTTGAAAAATAAACCTGAAATCATTATTGGTGTTTCTTATTATTTGAAGAAATCCAACAACTTAAAATGAATACATTGAATTTATTGTTAGAAAGACTTGCATATTTCAATAAGTAGCAGTATTCAAGGTCATACTTTTAACGTGGTAAATTGCAAGTAATTAGAGCACGATTTACAACCCCTTCATTTCGATTTGCATTTCTCTGTACAAACAAAATCGGGTTTTGTAATCTGTTATTGTCAAAGTCAACCTCTACGAATTCTTCAATAGAGTCGGAATTCAAAAAACAAATGTGAAATACACAGCGTAACAATTTTCAATGCAGTTTCCACTTCAGCAGTGACTAAATACTGCAGCCTCTTCAATCTTCCCTTTAACAGATCAAAGGATCTTTCAATCGTAACCCTATTAGTCGATAACAAACGATTGAAGTGTTTTTCATCCGGAGTTAAGTGACCATTGTTTCTATAGGGAGTCAGTAACCATCTTTAAATGAGGTAGGCTCCATCTGCAACAATATGGCCTTAACTACATTGACTTAAACCAGTTTCCCAAAGATCAGAGTTTCGCAGTATATTCTCGCATCATGGCATCTTCCTGGAATGCCAACAAAGCAATGCTTAAATGTCATGTTTTCTCTACAAACACCTTGTTATTGGAGACTATGAAATCCTTTGCGATTTACGTAAGAAACAGCACTTTCATTTGGGGCACAAATTGGAATGTGGGTCCCATCACGACATCCAATAATTCCAGGAAAACAATTCTTCCTTTCAAAATAGTTAGATATTTCATTTTGATCTGGCCACTTAATAAGTTTTTACATCAGGTGCTCAAGTATTCCATCTACAATTGTATTCAGCATCTTCAGAACAGTCGACTCGGACACACCGAATCTGCCTGCAATTCTGTGAGCCAAGATTCTTTACTGTGAGTGGTTCTCTTCCCCCATGATGTAAATCCACCTTTAAGCTGGGCATGTCTACAAAGTATCTTAGAAATACCCCAAAAAGTCTTTAAAAAATTTCTAAAATACTCAGGTCCGTAGTTTCCAACGACATAGTCGACATAGCCCATCAGCCTTCAAATGAATTATTTCGATATAATACGCGTATGTACATTGTGCTATACAGTTTATTTATTATACCTGTATAAAGCATCCATAACCATGCACATCAATACACATTTTTCACTAATCCTTACAAACATCATTTTATTGTGGGTGTGAAAACTGTTTTCATCGAAATCCATCTTTTTTTTCAAACGCATTTTTACGTTGTTGCTAATAAAGCACCATGTACAATAATATTTGCAAAATTTCCATGCGGACTGCCGCTACCATTATCCAACACTTCCAAACACATCCTTACTGTCGCCATGTTTCAACTCTGTTTTATTCTATTCGTGGAACAGTTGGAATTGTCGAGACTGCGTTCAGAGCGATTCCGGAACTGTAGCGTTCACACTGGCTACATATACGGATTAAACCAGATTCAACACTCGTCATTGAAGACAACATGTATTTACTGAACCGGAAATAAGAACAAAGACAAGGGTGATAACTCAACATAAAATTAGACACAGAGAAATAGAGTTTTCTTTCTTACATGAAACAATTGTACAAACACTACCCAATCGAGTACATCACATGCGTTCGTGACTGAGTAAACTACGAGTCTCAAGACTTGTAAAGTTGTTCAATGGAGTGGATGTCATTGTGACTGTTTTTTTTTTCGTACTGGCCACCATTATGTTTGAGTTTTTGTAAGTCGTCAAAACTTCTGACAGTTTTTTTTTGTCTAGTGTTTTAACGAGTTTATTTCCCAAGCATGGTCTATCGCGTTGTCTTTCATAAGTTTTCTGGCATGAAAAAGAGGTTCTGTGCCTTTCCTTGTTAATGCTTCATTTATAGATTTTGTAGGTTCATTTTTGTTGAATGACTTAAGGTTACTTTTCTTTGAATAAATGACTGCCAGATCTCTTTATGAAAAGAATTTCACAACGATATCACGGGGACGTTGAATGTTGCCTTGGTTTCCACGATTGTTATCGTTTTTAAGTGGTCTGCCCAACCTGTGGAATCTGCTGATGCGATCGAGACCTATCTTTGCGTCTCGTGTGTCAAGAACATACTTGTTAATTACATTCAGGATAATTTGGTCTTATTTTCGTCTGCATTCTCGGGAATTCCCGTAAACTTCAGACAGTAACGCCTGGAATATTGTTCTATATCGTCCATCCGTAGGGTAAGATTCTCAACCTGTGACTCAAGTTGAGTCTCCTTTTCTACGAGGGTCTCTGATATTGTTTTGCTTGCTGAGTATAAATTCTACATCCTTCTTTATAGCTATTTCATCTTTAGAGATACTATCCAAGAGAAAGTTATGTTTGTTTATTTCTTCATTGTGATCATGACTGGTCGCGTCGCTAGTTGCCATTAGGGACGTGTCACTGACTACTGTAACTAGACTCTGTTTCAGACCGTGACTGTTTTGAGCAGGTTTAATTAAACACTCACTTGAGTTTTTATTTGTGGTAGAATAAGATTTTTTTTTTTATTCCTGGGCATACTGGAGCATTACACATGCAACCATAATGTTACTGAATGGCCGATGATTACTACTCACAAAGTTATGCTACCGAGCCACCTTTATTTTTCTCAATAATTAACTGGATAGATCACATTTCTTTTGATTACTCACAGTACTGTATCTTCAGCAAACATCCTAGAAACAGTCACTTGTGATTTTTTTCTCAAAATTCAATAATAAAGTTTAATTTTCCGGAGCTGCCCAGAACGCGGCTGACGTTGTAGCGACCTTGACCATATCGGTATTACTACCAAGCCCACGGTGACCTATAATAAACATCCTCATATAAATGTGATGAAAATTGAAAATTTAATTAATGTATTAGCAAATATAAATCTATGGACAAAAAGCTCAAATTAAGGAGTGAAGCCATTTAAATAAATGGATACTGCAGAAAATGGTAAACAGCTCTGTGATAGCTACCAGTACTGTTCAAACGAACAAAAACCGTTTTGATTTTTTCTTGTTTTTCTTTTGTTCAAATGTAGGTCCAAACTTAGGATGAAAATGTGGAAAAGTTACGGCCAAATTAAAGCTGACATGAACTCTTAAATATGTTATATTTTCATCCTTGTACGACTTATTTCATTCCCGTACTTCCTTTTCCGCCATATTTCTTTCAGATTCGCTCACTTATTTTACCAGCTATATAAACCCTGATGCCTTTGTTACACTTCGAGTGATTTTCTAGCCTGGCTGTCGGCATGTACACATCTCCGATAGCAAAGTTTTGGAACACGCCATAAACTGACCGAATACATGTAGGCCTGTACACATCTCCGATAAAGCAGTTTTGGAACATGCCATAAATCTAACAATCCTACCAAAACTAGGATTTTTTTCTGAAAACTGGAAAGGAGTATATAAATTTTGATTAATTTAAATGCAATGCATAAAAATAAAAACGGCAAATGCATGTTTGATATACATATATATTTGAACAATAAAGCAGAAAAGGCTACCACATGCATTTTTTTTTACCAAATATACTGTACTGTTGAGCTTTATGCATGCTATAAGCACATACTATGCAACTTACGAATTCAAGTTATACATGCATTCATACCGAAAAACGCGTCGAACGCTTTAAACTCATCTACCTGAAATACTGCTATTTGCACTTATCGAAGGAATTACTTCCTATTTTCCCTTTGTTGAAATAGGCATTATAGAAGAAATAACTCCATTTGTAACTCAACGGTAAACACATTGTCACTAGCACTTGAACACACGTGGTCCCTGCCGATCAGCATTTTGGTAAGGGAAAATATCAAAGGTGGAAATGACACTGGTATTTGCCTGATTAGACAATATAGTCTTTTATATTCTTTTATTCCTTGTATCAACAGATACATCAGATAAACATAATTTACATACAAGTAATTACATACAGTATATACATAATTGACATGGCTAAAGAAGAGAATATATATAATATATATTACAATATATTCACACAATTTAAAATGACATTCTCGACTTGTACATTCCGATAATGCATTGCGGCGGATATTGGGGTCAAGCGAGGTCAGGGGTAAAGCGTCATTAGAGACTGTTTACACGTGAATATCAAAATGGGTAAAAACGACTTTTGTGTCGCCTACGGTTGCAACCATCATCGGGCCTATGGGGCAACTTGTATATTTTTTACATTTCCAGAAGACCCAGATTATTTTCAGAGGTGGACAAACGCTTGCAAACGTGAGGTGGTGTTCCAAAGTGGAAAGAGAATGAAATGGACGCCGTCTGAATATCAAAAACTTTGTAGCTGTCATTTTGAGACTGGCCAATGTCCAGATCCCAAATCTAGAAAACCGGGAAACAAGAACAAGATTCCTACAATATTTTCACACAAGGCAAGAACGTGTAATGTACATGTATATATTTACGTATAGAACCAAGATGTTAAATGTATGTGTATTGTTTTATATATCCCCGAGGAACCTATTTCGGTAGTAATAAGTATTCAATTTACAAAATTTCCCAAACGAGTACAATTGAATAGGGAATTAATGCAGTTTTGCTATAAAGGTTCCTATAATTTATCCAAAATTTTAATAAAATACTAACGAATAGATATTTTTTCTCCAAATGTATGACATTCTGTTTTGGGCATGTTCAAACAGATGAGGTACCTAAATCAGTGGCATGATGCTTTTCAAAGGTATCTACCTTCACAAGTTCAGCACCAAACAAACAAATGATTTAGAATAATATTTATTATTTTCGAATAATAAAAAGCACCAGCTTAAAAGGAGATGCCACCAATTTAGGTACCCAACTGATTTAGGACCCTCCACGATACATGTAAAATCAAGGAACATAAACATTATATAGAACTATGCATGATTTATAAACTTTATCTAGCACCTCTATACACTGTATACAAAATTTTAGTCACATGCATTTTAAAGGATAACCCATGAAAACTGTATCATATGTATTTTTTATAAAGCCATAGCCAATGGCATAGGTGGTGCTACAGTTCTCATATTAATTAAAAACTGAATAAATCATTAGTTTTTCTGAACTGATACACTGCATGGTTTAATGATCAGTGCAGCTCACCGTGATGCAATTATTCTTAAAACCTTTAAAATAATTAAATATTTAAATCTAAGTTTGTTTTATTTTATTAATTCTTTTTTTTTTTTCTATATTAGGAAATGCCCAAGAGAAGGCCCCCAAATAGACATATTAGATCACACGATAAGCTAGTATCAGCAACTGCGTCTTCCTTTTCTGAAAGTACAGGTATAATCAGTTTTGTATATTCAGCAATAAGAGTGAGTTAAAAGATACTTATTATCACATTTTCAGATCACTTATTATTTAAGGAGCCAATGATAAAAGATACTACATATACTCCAGGGAATTAGAAATTAAATGCTTTGCATATTTTCAGTTTCAGTCAACACTGCATCAGAGACAGCTATTAATCAGCATGAATCTATCCAAGAGTCATCTACAACAGCAACTGATCAGCATGAATCTGTCCAAGAGTCATCTACAACTGTTAAAGTATATACTTTTTTCTAATCTTAAAATTTATATTTTTGAAATAACAGACTACATTTAAATAGAATATGCACAGATATGACAGAATATATTAATTTGTATCATTTTGTTTTCTACTGTAACCATAAATATTTTTGAGTTATTTTCTGGGTAGCATGTAGGATTAATAACTGACTCTATTAATTTAACAGGCACCAGAGATAAATGGCCATGATTATTTAGGAACACTTTCTGACAAGCAGAGTTTCCAGCATTTTGGTGATTTAACTTCAAATGACCCAGATTTCTGGGATTTTTTCAAGTCTGTTCAAAGAGACTCAAAAATTTACCAAGAAATGTGTTCAAAAAATCAGATCTTCAATATGGAAGTCATACAGCAAAATAAGCAGTTATTTAACTTTTACACGGGCTTGGATCTTGATGATTTCAACTCATTATTTACATATCTACAACCAAAAGCTTCATCTATGCAGTACTTCCATGGTGAAAGAACAACATATGTCCAACCATTTAATCTGGACGGCTACGGTGTGAAGAGAAAGCCTGGTGTCACTAGACAACTCAGTCTGCGAGAGGAATTCTTCAGTGTATTGTATCGTTTACAAACAGGACACTTACTTGAAGAATGCAGTCTTCGTTTTGTTGTGAGCTCCAGTCAGTTCTCCAGAAATTTCACAACCTGGATCAACCTCTTATCTGTGGAACTGGAACTTTTATGTAAAAATGCAGAGCCAGAAGAAGATGTTGGACTTGCAAGTTGCTTCAAACCATTTTCAAACTTAAGAGTAATTCTGGACTGTACAGAACTGTTCAGTGAAACACCTTCCAGTGTGGAGTATCATAAACAGACTCACAGCAATTATAAACACCACTCCACAATAAAATTTCTAGTTGGAATCCATCCTTCAGGGGCTGTTACATATATCTCAAAAGCTTATCCTGGAAAGTCATCAGACAAACAGATCACACAAGAAAGCCAGGACCTTCTGGGCTCTCTTATACCAGGACAAAAAGTCATGGTGGACAGGGGCTTTACGATTGAAGAGGATCTACCTTGTGGTGTTAAATTAGTAATTCCTTCTTTCAAGGGTGCAAGAAGACAACAATTTACTGCAAATGAACTATCAAAGTCGAAGGTCATCTCCAGAGCACGGGTTCATGTAGAACGATGTATGCGTAGGATAAAGTCTTTCAACATCCTAAGACAAGAACTTAAACTATCGCAAGTAGATGTTTATGAGCAAATATTCAAAACCTGTGCCTACCTTGTGAATTTTCAGAATCCCTATTTGAAGTCAGATGAATAAGGGTATATCTGGTGTATCTGAACTAAAAATAATACTGATATGAAATTGAGTGTAGATACACATGATATATGTAATGCATTAAAATTTCTATGATTTTAAACTCAGATACCCTCATGTTTCTATAATTAAGTTGACTTAAGATCTCTATTATTTTTGTGGAGTTAGTAAATAAATCGGTTATTGTTTTAAATTTTTTATATCTTTGAAACACAATTGATTTAAACTGTGTAATTTACAGAAAAGTCCTATCCTATATATATATGGTATTCACTCGTGCTTCGCACCTCTTGGAAATATCAAACTATCCTGTCCCACTCAGGAAATAAATTCCATATCCAACTACAAAACATTGAATATCCTCTCTGTAATTTCCAAGTTGAGTAAAACATTTTTTGTTAATTAACATCATTTTGTCACAACTTGTTTTATTAATGATAAAATAACAACTGTCATTGTCACATACAAAAAGATGGAATTGAAAAATTCTACTAAATATACACACCATCAAGTTCTAATTGTCTGGCATATTGTTTCAATTTCAATTATATATTAATTTTATGAAAGTGAATGAATTACATGTACATTTTTGTTTTGTATTTATTCAAATTATCAAATACATATTATTAAAAACTTGTTTTAAATCATTGACAATGAGATTGCCTCATTCCATGAACTAATATATGCTTGAAGTTGGATTCACTATAATTAAGAAATATGAAGAAATTTGGACTTCTTCACTTATATATAAATAATAGTAGAACCATAACACCTATTTTTTGGAATTAATGAGGTTTGATGAGATTTTCATAATTCAGAACTTCAGGAACCAAGAAAATTTCAGCTTGGACCCCTTAATTATGATTGATTTTCAAGGAGCCTGTGAATTAACGTCTGACCTTTAAAATATTATGTCACAATTTCTTACACAAGTGGGACAATACCAGAGACAATCTAGATCTTCATACTCAGTTGGATCATAGTACACACATGACCAATGATACCATTTTCTACATCCACAATTACACTCACATAAAATGCTTGTATCCTTTTCCTCCCCTAAAGATCTTAAACATTGCCCACATTTGACATACAAGTCTGAGACAGCAGCTGACTCTGACTCATTCGGACAAGCATTCATTTTGATAAGGTATGGGCCTAGAAATTTCTCAAAAAAGAGAGAAATATTTTCAAATACACTATTCCAGTGCATTTGGTCAAATTCAATGACTTCATGTATATAATCAACAGGTGACCATACAATGAAGTGAGTTTTCTGGATATTAGTCACACCCATCTGTACCTGAACTTGAGTGTAATACTTATGGTTTCTGTTAAGAGTAATCTTCTCACCCACTCTTTTCAGAAAGAGAGTTTTGTCAAAGTCATGTTTGGGATTACTTGCTGCCAATGTAAATGGACATTTAATTTCTATAAGAGATTTTCCGCAACAATCACAACAAAGTACACCATCCGGAGAGGCTCCAATATAGCCAACACAATGAAGATATAATCCTGATTCTCTCACTTTTGTGTTTACATGACACTTTTTCATGTCTTCCTCAAATTTTCGCAGTGCTACTGGTTCAAATTTGTTGCCATACTCAGTAGCTTTGTTTCCTTTGAATGATTTTCCCAACAATGTTTTGAGTAGGCTGCTGACATTTGGACTTTTTCCAGCTTTTAGACTTACCATGGCAGTTTTCACATTGTGAGCATTTGAGGCTGTAATGATACCTTTTCTGTAGTCATGCCACAAAATATTTTTTGCCTGACCTTTAGTGCTTTCTTCAATGGCACGGATTTCCTCTGGCGTTCGCTTTACAAGTTCAGTTAAATTTTTCAAGCTATCTGTATTTTTACTAAAGTGTAGGGCTGTACCAGGTAGTGATGGTTGTTCCGGTAAATTATCCATTTCAGTGGCTATTTCCTCTCTTGATGGAACCATGGGATCACTGAATTCTGTCACAATGTACATATCTGGAAGAGACTGAACTGAGTGTTCTTTGTAAAAAAAACTGTCTTCTGGGGGTCTAAATTTAGAGGGTTGGTATAACTTGTTAATTGGAGCATTTGGTTTACACTCTCTTAAAGAAGAAAACAATTGTAGGTAATCTTGAAAATGTACTTTCGTGTCATTGGGATGTCGAGGATCATGCTCAAAAGCTCTTATTTTCTTCTTTCTAGGTGCCTTGTTGAATTCCTTCTTGTGAATCACAAAGTCATGAAATGGTTTTGGTTTGGATGATGATCCTGAAAAGGCAGAATAATCAAGTTAAAAACTCACATACTTTATCCAGGAGTGCTTATATACTGTAAATCTCAAATAAATGATTACTACTTATAAATGCATGCGTTTCTATTACACATATTTTAAGTTTATGATAAAATAGATATGAACTCATTGAAAAACATGAACCAGCATGCTTTTCATGTGTTGTTGAGACAAATATCTATATGTTGATAATTTTTTCACAACATACATATTTAATCAGGTCCATATTTAAAGTGTACTTACCTTTGCTTTTTCACATAAATATTCAAATCATACAGTGGATTTGATACCTTTCACAATATTGAAATTGAGCAAATTAACAGCAGCAGTATGATGTCAAAACAAATAAATCAAAGAATTGACAAAACACTGATACCATTATATTGCATGCTATCAGACCTGCTGATTGCTTCAAATGGCACAGCCATGATGTTTTCAAACAAGTTGTCTGGTTATTTCAGCACAGCTGAAAAAAACTAACTGTTGGTTAACATTTAAAATGAAAAAGAAAATAATGAATTAAAACATATCAACAAAAATTAACAATAATGGTCCAGGTAATCTATGTTATTTATTTACCCCTTGGATTAATCCAGTATGCCAATTTTTCTGTTGTTGCTGGACCATCAGGTAGTTCTTGAAACCCATGGGATATGAACTCAGATACTCCAAACAGCATTCCAGCTGTGTGACTGCAAGCTGCCGCAGCACTGAAAATGCATTCATTAATATAAGTTATGTAACAGGAAAGGAGAAAAATGTGACTTTTTTTTTTACCTGACCAGCATTAAAATCTCGACCCCCTGAATCTCCAGTCAGGTGCTCTACCAACTGAGCTATCTGGCAACTGGATACACACACAATATATATATATATATATATATATATATATATATATATATATATATATATATATATATATATATATATACAGTACAATTCGTTATATACATATACATATATATATAGAGAGAGAGAGAGAGAGAGAAAGAGGGATAAATAGACAGTTCTTTTAATATTCTTGAAATTTTAAGATATAATACAATATATCTAGATATTTAACAAGGATATCTAAAAAGGTGTTTCAATGATTTAAACCTTTTTCAATTTGTATATTATATAAGTTTATATATATATATAAATATATATATATATATATATATATATATATATATATATATATATATATATATAAATTAACTTTCAATTCTCTAGACCATGCATCTTACCCTCCAACACAGAGACAGTATGCACCGACTGGATCTCCACTCATTTTGTCTAGCACAACACTTGTTTCATAAACCTTACCAGTTGTCCACGAGGCATTAGACTTGCACCTTAACAAACACACACTGCTTTGTTCTTTCAAAGAATTGTACTCAAAGGAATGGATATTTCCGGAGGCCCACAAGTCATAGCTTCTGGAAGTTTTATATCTCAACATCAAGGTGTCTGTGAACTTTTCATGAAGGCATGCATCCTCTGTTTGTTCAATGTCACCCTGTTCACTGAGTATTAAATACTTTTTAACTTTTTCTATTGTAACAGAGGGTATTTGTCTAATATCTTTAGTCCATCCAGACTTGGCATTATTTATTATGCTAACAATATCAGAACTTGCATCATTTCCTTGTATGGGAATTTTTAAAATACTGCATAATTTTAATCTTTTTGATTCAACTGAGAGGGATTTAATATTAACACCATTCTCCCTTAAAATCCTATTGAGTTCTTTAATTTTTAGTTCCTTCACATCATTGTATATTTTCAAT
The DNA here is from genome assembly GCF_033153115.1 of Saccostrea echinata. Classification (NCBI taxonomy): domain Eukaryota; kingdom Metazoa; phylum Mollusca; class Bivalvia; order Ostreida; family Ostreidae; genus Saccostrea; species Saccostrea echinata. Next base: position 15,678,504 of record NW_026889782.1, on the reverse strand, counting down.
GATTCCAATTTTACTGTTGTTACAGTACATGTATTTGTTGATGACATATTGATGAAATCTATCACAGCAAGTTAAGTTGATTGCAGAAATCTGGAAAAAATATATTTACACACGGAATTAAAATTTTTGAAAGATGTAGTCTCATAACTGAAATGGTGCATGGAAAAAAATTTCCTAACTCTCAGAAGCAAGTGCGATGATGCCCAGAAGGCCTTGCACAGTATATGAAGAAGTAGTTATGAAAATTTGTTTGCAGTTGCATCTTTCAACAAAATTATGATTAATGCTTATATATTTACCTTTTTTAAAACTCTCTGCCTTGTCTACAAATGTGATTTATATTTCAAAATCCCTTTATTATCCTTTGGGTAAGTTACCAAGAAAGGAAGAGCCAGTGCAACAGCTACTTCCTACTTCGGTTGAACTGTTCGATGTGAGTGTAAGTTTTGATTTTTACTTTTGACATTACACTTGCATGGCTTCAATATTAATAAGAAGCATTACAATCTTTTGACTTCGCTGTCCATGCTATGGTGTATTGCATGCCGAAACTTTCCAAATACTTAAGAAGCAAAATACTTGTGGAATGTGTAAAAATACATGTTTAAACATCATGCATGTTACTTTACATAACATTGAGGAGTCGAACAAATATAGACTAAATGAAATAATCACCAGACTTAAAACAATGTGTATTTCTATTGTGTGAGGGGTGGGGGCACTAGAGCAGTGCTTAGGCCTATGTTTCATAATTATGTTTAATCATTTTAGTTACACCCCTCCCCACCTCTATTCGGTGTTCCAAATTTTTATACGTGTACATTATCAGAACATATGGTATAGTATCATAAATCTTCACAGTATATAACTAATACATGTCCCTATCAAAAGAACTTGTAAATAACATTCATCTCCTTGCAGAATATTCATCCCGAATTGAAATTTCATATCATATAATTGGCTTTTACCCCCTTGTTTAAAAGAAAAAAAAAGAACATTGAGCAAATTCGAAACGGGACATAATTCTGTATTTCCTGCCTTAAACCTTAATTATTGAATCTCTCCTTCCTAAAATAAGTGAATTCTGTAATAATCAATGTGGCTAAATTATATATTAACATTTTTTATGTCTCATGAGGCTTATTTACGGGGAAAACGTACCTTCCATCTTACACTGTTTACATTGCAGCGCCATGATTGTTTTACCCCTGACCTCAGATTGACCTTTTGACGCGCGCGCCTAGTACAAGTGGTGAATTGAGATTAAATGCATATATATATATATATATATATATATATATATATATATATATTTATATATATATTGTTGTGACATAGTAAATCACTCTTAAAAAATTAATATAATAGTTCTAATTTACTTTCCCGTATATGACTTGCTTCTCTTAAAAAATTTCCAAGACCCCTTAATTCCTTTACATTTCGAGCGCTAAATAGTTGTATTAATTCATATACACTACTATTTTGATAATAATATCTTTTAATATATTTCTTTTTTATATTTTCATATGTTGGGCACTGTAAAATAAAGTGAAATTCATCTTGTATTTCATCCTGATTACATAATAATACCATCAGCATGCTCGTATGATTGAAAAAATGGAGGCTCAAAAAATCAGCATGTAAAAAAAATCACAAATAATTGCAGTTTTCTGTGGCTATACTGCCTTTCGGAACAATTTATTTTGACAGTATAGTTGTACGATGGCTGATTCAACTGATTACTCACTCACGAACGTGCATGGTAAATATTTACAGCATATTCCCGAAAAATTGAAACCCCCTACTGGAACAAAAGCGCGCCAAGCGCTGTTTGAGGAAATTAACGAACATTTATACCATCAGCATGCTCGTATGATTGCATTTCGTGTAAAAAGAGAGCGAATTTGTCCATGGATAAGAGCTTTAATGATTTTTTTTATTTAGAAAATCCAACACTTCCGAGTGAACAGTCAGTTTCTTGGGTTTACGAACCCGAAGATTGAAGCACAAACATAAATGATAACAAGTCGATCGTGATTGAAATTTCACAGAATAATTCTTCTGATTGTTCAGCCTCGTTGCTTTATAAAATAACATTCTTTTTGTCGACTGGCACATTTCAGATCCAAGGTAATTGTAAAGACAAATTTGCAGAAAGAGATTTTCACTCACTGAAAGGTTTGGTAACCAAGATTGTTGAATTCAATAATAATTCAGATTCAGATATCCAGATCCAAGATGAAACCTGTGTCAAACAAGTACATGATACTACGCAACACCCGACAACTGCTACAACCTCTGAGTATGCAGAGGCTATAAGAATTGAGAAAGGCCTTGAGAACTGCCTAACTAAGTTTGACAAGTGCAGTCTATCCAGTACACAAAAAATAATTGAAATGGTTGAAAGTTGCAGTACAAAGATCATGAAGCAAATGGATACAATATACAAGCCCCGTGTAAATGAATTTACAAAGAATTCATCCGAAGTAGAAACTTTGCGAACTACAGTGAAGCGTTTACAAGATGAACTAAAATTAGAAAAAGGAAACTCAGTCATACTGAGATCACAATATGAAAATGCCCTTAAACATGACCAACAGATGACCTCTGAACTAAGAGTACAACTTGAGAAAATGGTCTCCTCTACCTCCACTGAAATTGACTTCATTTCAAAAAGACTTGAAGAAAAGAATGAAGAAATTCAACAGCTCTCGTCCACCATCACTAAACTATCAGAAAAAATTGAAACTTGTCAAGACGAAAATCTCAGTCTTAAAACGCAACTATCTCAACATCTTGACAGCTTCATCCCTGAAAACAAGAAGGGAGACACTCAAGCATCGCAGAATTTTGTCAACAAACCACAAATTCTTCTGATTGGAACATCCAATATTCGTGGAATCAATGAAGCATTCCTCACAAATGCAGCCCAGATCACAAAAGTTATTTGTTACACCCTAGACGAGACACTGAAGTATATTGAAGACTCAAAAGAGGTACCCAATGTTGTCATTCTCCACTCACTTACTAATGATCTGAAGACCCTGGATCCTCAAGCCTTTACAGAGAAACTGTTCAACATCGTCTCAACACATATCAAATCAAAGTGGGCTACAGCTGGTGTGATTATTTCCCTGACCACACCCAGACTGGATGACAAATCTCACTTCAGCAACTCCCAATTGATCAACGCCTTGATTAAGCATAAGTTCTGTGAAAGTGCTGCAGTTTTTCTTGATGATCATAGCAACATGCTAATGCATGGCAACCCCAATAAATTCCTTCTTGAACCTGATGGAGTGCATCTGAACAAAAAAGGTACTTCCATTCTTGCCGGCAACATAAAACGTGCAATCCACTCAATCCTGGACATACCAGTGTCGCGCAGCACCAGCAGATCAAGGGAGAGACGTGCAGGTTCCAGAATGCGTGGGAGAGGCCGTGGTCGTGGTCGCTTTTTATTCAACCTTTAAAGAATCGTACTGTGCCTTACTTGTAACTCAACTCCTGATACACTGTGTGTCCGTAATACATGTAACTTGTTTATATCTTTTGTCTAGTCAGTTTTACGAGAGTACATGTAATGATGTACATTGTGTTAGTTTCTCATTTTGGCTCAATGCAATGTATTATAAATGTGAAATAGTGTTTAGTTTATAAATACGGCAGTATGCCAAGATTACTGCAATGCTAAATAATATTCCTTTCCCTTTATAAGGTTCCTCTTCTTTTTTCTTTTTTTTTTCTTTTTTTTTTTCTTTTAGTATATATACCATATATTTTATTTTTATAGTTTCATATCAACTTTATTCTGTAGAACATTTTAGTGTATGAGCATGACTGTACAAAATTCAAAAACCATTTGCTCTCTGGTCAAGATGGGATTCTGGAATATTGGAGGACTTAAATCAAGAAATAATGAAAAATTAAATGATCCTATTTTCCTCAAAGAAATTGATGGTTATGACCTAATCTTCCTAGCAGAAATCTCACTTCAGCAACTCCCAATTGATCAACGCCTTGATTAAGCATAAGTTCTGTGAAAGTGCTGCAGTTTTTCTTGATGATCATAGCAACATGCTAATGCATGGCAACCCCAATAAATTCCTTCTTGAACCTGATGGAGTGCATCTGAACAAAAAAGGTACTTCCATTCTTGCCGGCAACATAAAACGTGCAATCCACTCAATCCTGGACATACCAGTGTCGCGCAGCACCAGCAGATCAAGGGAGAGACGTGCAGGTTCCAGAATGCGTGGGAGAGGCCGTGGTCGTGGTCGCTTTTTATTCAACCTTTAAAGAATCGTACTGTGCCTTACTTGTAACTCAACTCCTGATACACTGTGTGTCCGTAATACATGTAACTTGTTTATATCTTTTGTCTAGTCAGTTTTACGAGAGTACATGTAATGATGTACATTGTGTTAGTTTCTCATTTTGGCTCAATGCAATGTATTATAAATGTGAAATAGTGTTTAGTTTATAAATACGGCAGTATGCCAAGATTACTGCAATGCTAAATAATATTCCTTTCCCTTTATAAGGTTCCTCTTCTTTTTTCTTTTTTTTTTCTTTTTTTTTTCTTTTAGTATATATACCATATATTTTATTTTTATAGTTTCATATCAACTTTATTCTGTAGAACATTTTAGTGTATGAGCATGACTGTACAAAATTCAAAAACCATTTGCTCTCTGGTCAAGATGGGATTCTGGAATATTGGAGGACTTAAATCAAGAAATAATGAAAAATTAAATGATCCTATTTTCCTCAAAGAAATTGATGGTTATGACCTAATCTTCCTAGCAGAAACTCATCTTGGACCAGATTGTCCTATACCCAGTCACAGTTCCTTTTATTTTTATAGAATTTGCAGAGAAAAATCCAATTACAATAACAGATACTTTGGTGGACTAGGAATTCTAGTTCGAAAATGTCTGAAGAATTTTAAAAATTAACATTCTACCAAATACATGTAATGACTATCAATGGATAAAACTAGATAAAACTTTTTTTAATTTAACAAGTGACTTATATGTATGCTTGGTTTATGTACCACCAACTGTATCTGGATACATCCAAAAACTGGACTATGATATCCTTGATTGTTTAGAAAAGGACATTGTTAGATATAAAAATCTTGGAAATATTATTCTGTGTGGTGATTTTAATGCCAGAGTTGGATCTATGTCTGATTTCATTCTTAATGATGATAACAACTTTATACCATTGTCTGATGACTATTCAATAGACAAGCATCTTACTAATAGACTATGTCAAGATTCTGTAGTTGATAAAAGAGGTAAATACTTAATTGACATATGTATTGGAAATCAATTACGTTTGTTAAATGGTAGAATTTTTGGTGATATGTTTGGCAAATTTACTTGTTTTACACCAAATGGCACTAGTACAGTAGATTACACTATTGTATCTGAAAATCGACTTAATGATATATTGTACTTTCATGTGTCAGACTTTATACCTACAGTCTCTGACACTCATTGTAAATTAACTTGGGCATTGTCTGCTAATTTTCAAATTGTAAGGAACTCTGACTGGGATGATACACATGTTTTATTGCCTAACTTTTACTGGGTTGATGATTCTAGAGAAAAATTTTTAAACACATTAGTGAATGACAATATTAAAAAAAAATATCAAATTTACTTTTATCCTGTGATAAAATTCATACATCACAAGATGACATTGAGAAAATAACTTCGGATTTTTCTAATATTTTGATTGATGCATCAACTTATGCCCTGGGTAGAAAAAAGCAACCCAAAAAACAAAACCCAAAAGGGAAAAAATGGTTTGATAGCAATCTTAAACAATTACGGTCAAATCTTGTAAATTATGGGAAAATATACTCAATGTATCCCAAGGACCCTGATGTAAAAAATCACTATTATAAACTACACAGAATATATACCAAAACCATTAAAAAAACACGAAAAGAGTACGGAAATTCTATATTGACTAAAATAGAAAATCTACACAAAAGCAATCCTAAAGAATATTGGAAACTAATTAATGATCTTAAAGAAGATAAAGACATTAATAAAAGCAGTCATTCTGATATTAACCCCTCAACTTGGTACTCCCACTTTAAAAATCTAAATAAATTTAAACAAAGAATGCAATTCATTGAAAATAAACTCTCAAACAGAGAAAAAGACTATGTATGTTTTAACGAGCTAGATCTCAAAATTTCTGAAGCTGAAATCTCTCAGGCATTGTCAAATTTGAATTGTAACAAATCCCCAGGTTTGGATAATATATCTAATAATATGCTTAAATCAGGTCAACATGTACTACTTCCAGCTTTACATAAACTATTTAACTTGTGTTTCTCTAACAGTATCTATCCAACATCATGGGCATCAGGTTACGTAACTACTATACATAAATCGGGTTCAAAACTAGATCCTAATAATTACCGAGGAATTACAGTAACAAGTGCAATTGGCAAAGTCTTTAACAGCATCATGAATAAAAGACTTGAGAACTTTTTGACTTCCAACAATATTATTGATGATTGTCAACTTGGATTTACTAAATCTGCAAGAACATCAGATCACATGTTTATTTTAAAACTATTATTGATAAATATTGTAAATCTAAAGATGGTAGGATATATACATGTTTTGTAGATTTTCAAAAAGCTTTTGATACTGTTATACATGCTGAATTCAAGCTTAAATTGTTAGACTTAGGAGTAGGTAACCTATTTTACAATATAATTAAGAAAATATATCAAGCCAGTAACTCTGCTGTGCGCTGTAACAATCATATTACTAATTTCATGCCTATAACCTTAGGAGTCAAACAAGGGGATAATTTAAGTCCAAATTTATTCAAAATTTTCATAAATGATCTTCCAAAATAATTTGATCAATGTTTAGATCCTATTATACTAAACAACAAGCCTGTACATTGTTTATTATATGCTGATGATCTTGTTCTCCTGTCAACCTCTGCAAGGGGCCTTCAAGATAGGCTTGACAAACTTAGTAAATATTGCTCTGACTGGTGTCTAACAGTTAATCCTGCTAAGACTAAAACACTCATTTTCAATAAAGCTGGTAGAAGCATAAAAGAAAACTTCCTATTCAATGACATAATTCTTGATTCAGTTTAAAATTATAAATATCTTGGTCTTCTTTTCTCAGCATCGGGTTCTTTCACTTTAGAACAAGATGAATTATATAAAAAAGCACTAAAAGCATATTATAAATTGAATCACGAGTTCATAAAACTTAACCCAGGTATAAAAACAGCAGTTCATTTATTTGACCATACAATTGTACCAATTATGACATATGGAAGTGAGGTTTGGGGTGCTTTCAATCCACATTCTACCAAGTTCAAGAAAGATAAGGAATTTTTTTTACAATTTTGAAAGACTCCAAATGTGAAAAACTGCACACTAAATTTTGTAAAAGTGTACTTGGTGTTAATAGAAAAGCAGCTAATTTTGCTGTGCTATCTGAACTTGGAAGACTACCATTAATTTTTAAATTATTAAATAGCATGCTTAACTACTGGCATAGATTAGAAAATATAGAATCTTCAGATAATGAAATTATTTTTAATGCATATTCTACATCCAAGCTTCTGCATTATCAAAATACTCCTTCCTGGTTTGGTTGTGTAAGATTTATTATGGATAAGATTCCCGAGATAAAAAACCTATATGAGTGAATAATTCTCGAGAGGGACGTTAAACAACATACAAACAAACATCTTTTAAAGCTCAAATGAAGGGGGGATGGAATATGTATAACACATTTTTCAGTATATTTAAAACAAACGTTCGGAAAAAGGTCGGATTTTCCTTGATCAAATATATAAGTCAGAGTTTATAGGAAAGAAAAAAATTAACATCGTGAGTAGTAAAGGGGGTAGTCTGGGGGCACTTTACGGGCACCCCCTCTTAGGGTCGTCTGAGGGCACCCCCGTCTGAGGGCACTACGCTTAGGGCCGTCTGAGGGCACCCCCTCTTAGGGCCGTCTGAGGTCACCACTCCAAAGGCTGTTTAAGGACACCACTCATATATATATATATATATATATATATATATATATATATATATATATATATATATATAAGTATTCAACAATACATAAACATCTTATTTTTAACCATGGGTGATAGCAACACACAGTACAAGTGGAAAGTTTTAGCGTGGAATTGTATCAGAAGAGATGAAAAAAAAATGGACACTTTTAGAGAGCAAATGGTTTGATAAAAAAGAAGATTGTATTACTGATTTTAAGCAGAAAATGAGAGAAGGATATGATGTTGCAGATTGCTGGGGAACAAATGAATACCTATTGAAACGTCGGATTATGCCTAAAAAATACTGTCTGTAATCAGTAATGTAGAGTGTTTAAGATGAACAAAATGCAGAAGAAAGTTCAATTTGACAATCATGTACAAATTATATCAATACCACTTGAAGAACGGAAAGGAATATGGATGCAGTATGCTATAGATAGAGCACATTTTAAAAGGAGAATTGAACACGCCGAAATATTATTGTCAACAATCCTACATTTAAAATTAAACGACATAAAAATGTCTGAGGTCAATCTGGGACATCAGAGACAGCTGAGGATCTGAACGATATTAAATTTTAGTAAAACGGAAAGTTGTGACGAAAAAAAAGATAATTTCTAAGACCCTAAAGAGAATCAGACTTATACAGTAAAAAAAAAAAAGACATCATACGAGTTCTCTATATAAATCGGCTTGCAAAATTTGAGCAAAACCATTTTTATTTAAGATGGCTGAGCAAATGGTTGTGATGGAAATTCTAAAAAGTGATAGTGTTAAAGATATGTTAAAAGAGAAATTGAAAAAGAATATTGGAATCATGATACCTAGTTTTATGGTGATTGGACTTATCATTTCTCTGTGTACTATTGTCAGTGAAAAAGATATGCATAAAACTTGTTCTTACGTGGATCGGTACCCGCTTTCCAACGACGTATACGCTATGATATGTGACAACGAAACCATACAGATTGACATAAGACGGTTTTATTCCGGAAAACCGGGTGACGAAGGTATTACCTTGACTAAAAAACAGTGGCAATACCTGAAAACATATGTAGATCATATGGACGAATCTATTTTGAAAGCACAAAATCAGTTATAAAGTTTGTAAAGTAACTCAGAAAAAAGGATTGTAGAATGTTTGTCTGGTGTTTTTTGTCAGGATCAATGACGTCATGGGTCCGTCTGAGGGCACCCCTTTTAGGGCCGTCTGCAGGCACCACTGTAAGGGCCGTCTGCGGGCATCCCTCGTAGGGCCATCTGAGGGCACCACTCCTAGGACCGTCTACGGTCAACCAACCCACGTGATAATTTGCTATAAAACGTAGTGATTATTAACATTTTTCATCAGATCTAAGCCGATCTTACTAGGCATAACATCGTTTCAACAGACATGGAGCAAAACCAGCAGGATGTTATAAAAAAGAACTATTCGACCCTGGTAAAGAAAATAAGGACCTCCACGGTTGCCAGACATCTTTATGACTCTAACATTATCACAGACGAAATGAAGCAACAAATTGAGACTGAGAAGACCAATTACGATCAAAACAGAAAACTACTCAGCATCATTCTTCGGAGAGGACAGAAGGCTTTTAGGGGTCTCCGAATGGCGCTGATGAAAGCCGGTCAAACAGATTTATCCAAGCTTCTCACTGACAGCGAAGATGTCATGTCCGAGTACGATAAGAAATTAGCTATGGCCAGATCCTTAGCTGTAAACACGGCCAAAAATCAGTATGCTGAAAGCAAACCAAAGAGTGATTCTGTAGCACGACAAATATCTCAAGATGAGCGATGCAGAATCAATCTGGATGGTGAACTTTTCCTCACAGCCGTGTCTTTCAAAGACAGGATCAATATACACATCCGTCAGTTTACAGCAGCCAACAATGGTCTGATACCCACAAAGAAGGGAGTAACATTTCCATTACCCAGATGGTTGAGGTTTGAATCCATTCTTCCAGATATCCAAAATCATCTGCACAACAGAACAGACGAAGAAATGAAATGTCATATAGGAGGGGGAGTGTACGTCTCGATTACTCCCGGATATGGTACAGTAGATATCAGACACTTTTGGAAGCCCGATGATGCCCTGGAACCGGTTCCAATTAGAAGAGGCGTGACCCTGAACAAATACAAATTAAACAGATTACTACAGGCCCTTGAGGAAGTTCAACAGTCTGTTCCAGAATTAAATGACTTCGAACTTTGTGCATTCACAGAGTCCCATCAAAATCAGCTTGGGATGTTGAATTGCCCAGAATGTACTCCATTTGGTTACGAGCCTAAGATAGATGTGTCCATGGAATGTAATGTCGGTGACTTACAAGACACGCTGACAATTGAAAGCGACAATGAATGACAGTGTTCTTGATTAAATTGTATTGCTCATGTGGTATAAAATACTATTATATGTACATACGTATAACTGCATCATGTTATTCATAATAATAAAAAAGAATATACTTTAAAAATGTTTTATGATTTATTTGGTATAATACAACAATAAGAAGAAAAAATGATCAGTCAGGTACAGGATGTCAAAGTATACAGATTATTTGAGAAAACTCTACTACACTCCTGGAAATCCGGGAGCATTTGGAGGTCCAGAAAAACTTTATCAAGCCGTAAAACAAGATGGAAAGTACAAAATAGGAAGAATAAGGATCAGACAATTTTTGAACAACGAAGATCCTTACAGTTTAATGAAACCTATTCGTCGTTCATTTCCCCGCTCAAAGGTCGTAGTGAACACCATTGATTCTATGTGGGATGGTGATTTAGCCGATGTCACAAATATTTCTTCTCAGAATGATGGTTACAAATTTTTGTTAGTGTTGATAGAAATATTCAGTCGCTTTTTGTTCATAGTACCATTGAAAAATAAGCAACACGGAAATATCACGGATGCCTTAAAATATGTTTTCCAAACAGGACGAAAACCGAATACTCTTAGAACAGATAAAGGAAGTGAATTTAAAAATCGCTGGGTAAAAGCGTTTTTAAAAAAGGAGGGTGTCCATGTCATATACACCCAGAATGAAACTAAAGCAAACTATGCTGAAAGAGTTATTCGTACCATGAAAAATCTTATGTATCGTTATTTTCTGAAAAATAGAACATACCGTTATGTTGATGTTTTACAAGATTTAGTGACTAGTTATAACCAGAGACCTCACAGATCTCTTGGAGACCAAGCACCTGTTACTGTTACCAAGGAAAATGCAGATGAGGTGAGACTCATTTCCTATCTCAGTACCAAGAAAAAGAATCCTGTGAGGAAAAACAAGTTGGAAAAAACAATCAAATCGATTAATAAAAAGAAAAGAACTAAACCAATTTTTAAGTATAAAATAGGTGATAACGTACGTATTTCACAGCTCAAACATCCATTTCAAAGAGACTACCAGCAAAAATGGACTGAAGAATATTTTAAAGTGTCTAATCGCTACAAGAGAGCTGGTATACCTGTGTACAAAATAAAGGATTTAGCCGATGATCCAATAGAAGGCACTTTTTATGAATCGGAACTTCAAAAAGTCATGAAGTCGGGAGATATTCTGTATAGAGTGGAAAAGGTGTTGAAAACGCGGGAATAAAAAGGAAGTGTACGTAAAATGGGACGGATGGCCTAGTAAATTCAATTCGTGGATTCTCGAAAGTTCTCTTGAAAACACTAAATAAATACAGTTTTTTTAACAAATCATCATCAGTCAAGATGAGCCTTCGAATGGTGCTGAGGTCTACAGACAGCTCCGAATATTTTGACAATAAACCCAATTGTTTTCGAGTTCACTTGAATAAACAAATTCAATTGGATGGATACTGGACAGTTGCTTTAACAGAATTTACTACAGAGAGTTGGGATCCAGCCAAGAAAACCCCTGAGGTGTACATATGCTGTGACATATGCGAGGAAACCATTGTTGGTGGTAAGGACGTACCCCTCTTAAGACGAGTTTTTCTTGGAGAAAAACAGGAGAACAACATCATCTACACGTTACCTTATTATCTTCCCGTAAAGATTGGTCAATTACAACAGATCTGTATATATATAACGGACAGAGCAGGCAACTTAGTGCCATTTCTAGACGGACCGGTGAGCGCTACACTTCACTTTAAGAAATTCCCTTACGTTTTATAATGAATAGTCAGACGTACATAAGTGACCCTAAAATCTGGGAAGCTTTTTATAAAAACATGGCAGAGAAAAAGTTCAGTCCGTACAAATATAAACCCAAACAAATTGGAAGGGGTATGAGAAAACGAAAATCTTATGTCATTCCGATTAGACCTCATTCACAGTTATAGAATCCGTTAACCCTACCCCTCAAGTGACACCGGTGGCTGCCGTGGAAGAGAGAGCCAAATCGGAACATGTGAAGACGTAAAAGAAGGCGTTCCCTTTGTCAAGGTGACCAAGAGTATAAAAAGACCATCAAAACACTCCACAGTCATTCCTACTAAAAAATTAAAGACGTCAACATCGCACAAGAGGAGGAGGGAGAGCAAGAAATTCAATCTTGGGAAGAAAAAACCAGTCTCGAAAAAGAAAACGAACGGAAGACCTAAAAAGCGACATACATCTGGAGGAAAAAAGACATCACGAAAAAACTCTTTAAGATCGATAGTTACAAGAACGTTTTTAAGCAGTAAAGATGGCCTTCTTAAGCAGTGATAATAAAGACATAGCCCAGCCAATGGAACTTTCTCTCTTTGCGTCACCCACTAATCAGGTAGCAGTCGGAAAAAGTGTATTTTACTGAAGCCAGACCGATTTCCAGTATTGGAGTGTCAGATACTCCCATAGAAATAGTCGTATCTGGATCGGGGGCGGAATATATCGATTTAAAAAGAAGCCGATTGTATGTAAAAGCCAGGATTTTAAAAGCGGATGGTTCCTCATTAGCGGCCAATGAGAAGACTGGAATTGTGAATCTCCCATTGCAAAGCATGTTTTCGCAGATGGATGTCTACTTAAATAACAAATTGGTTTCCTTTAATACGGATAATTATCCTTGGAAGGCATACCTGAAAACAGTCTTGTTTGGTGGAAAAGAGGAATTATCTTCCCAAAAGCAGTCCAAGTTGTTTTTTAAGGACGAAGGAAATTTGGGTGATGCGAATGCCTACAATGGTGGCAATGCTGGACTAGTCCTGCGATACGGCTATACACAGGAAAGTAAAGTATTTGAACTAGAGGGTAACCTGATGGAAGATATTTTTGACATCGACAAATACCTGATCAATGGCGTAGATATCTACATCAAGCTTTTTAGATCTAGTGCACCTTTTGTAATGATGTCAGCACAGAGCACCCCGGCTTACAGACTGGAATTACTAGATGTCGTGTACAAAGTGGCCAAAGTGCGAGTAGATCCTGGAGTTCTATTGAACCACAGCAAGCAGATAGAATCTACCCCTGTAAAATACACCATGTCAAGAAATGAATTGAAAATGAACACCATTCCTAGAGGATCTACTGAATTTTACTGGGACAACATTTTTCCTCAGGCAGTGCCCGACCGCATCGTTGTAGGATTGGTAGATCAAAAAGCTGTTAACGGGGATTACACAACCAATCCTTTCAATTTCGAGCATTTTGGTGTAACGGATGAGGGATATACGTAAACGGAGAAAGTGTCCCAGGAAGACCCTTAAAAACCGATTTCACGACAGGGCATTATTCATCAGCATATGCTCGACTGTTTGAGGCCTCTGGAAAATGGAATCAAGACGCTGGGCTAGTAATTACTCGAGACAACTTTGGAAGTGGATATTCTTTGTTCATCTTTACCATAGATCCCTGTGGTTTTGGTGAAGAATATTTAAACCTGATTCGAAGAGGAAACACCAGACTCGAACTAAAGTTCAAACAAGCAACAACAAAAGCTGCAAACGTTTTGGTGTTTGCCACCTTTTCCTCTCTACTAGAAGTGGACAAGTCCCGGGACATCAATTACATTCAACCATGAATTCAAAACAGCTCCTCGATTTTGTGCACAAGGAACCTGTCCTAAAACGATTTGTAAAAGGAGTACATGCCAGTAATACTTTACCGGAAGTCGTGACGCATTACCCAAGTGCCTTCATCATCAATACGCAACCTTTGCCATTTCCTGGAGAGCATTGGATTGCTGTAATCATACACAGTTCCTCGGAGGCTGATTTTTTTGACAGTCTAGGGAAACCACTTGGGAATTATCCAGAGATTGAGAACTTTATTTATAAGAATAGTGAATTCTGTAACTTTAAATGTAAACGACTTCAACCTTCCTATTCAGATTTGTGTGGGCTTTATGTACTTGTATTTTTGATATCTAGATTGTGTCTTAAAATGTCTTTGTCACGTGTTTATACTTTATTTTCTAGTAACATTCAACTTAATGATGACTTTGTACGTAGTTTCATACATGAATTCTTGTATCAATAAACATGATATATGACATTGGTGACTTTTTTTATAAATACTTGTTCAGTATTACATGTCAAATCATTCGTTAATCAGTAGAGGAAAGGGAAACATGGCAACGCAGATCGAATGGTGGAAAACAAAATCTCTACTACCATTTTCAGCACCCACCACAATTTTGATTTGTGGTAGTACGCAAAGCGGAAAGACCCATTTCACTAAACGACTCTTGCAAAATGCAGATGGCATGTTTTCCACTTCTGTAGATAAAATCATCTATGCTTATTCTGAATATCAACCCATGTTTGACGAAATGAGGGCAAACATACCCAGACTCATATTACATCAAGGATTACCCTCCAAGGAAGATATAGAGCAGTATACTGAGAATGTAAACCACACGATAGTTGTATTAGACGATCTTATGCTACAAGTTGCTCAATCTCAAGATTGTGTACATCTTTTTACGGTGACTTCTCATCACCGTAACGTAACCACTATTATCACTACTGGCTTTCAAAACCCCTGTCCGTATGAAAATCCCGTCTTTCTCTGTAACCTACAGCATTTCAACAATTATCTACAGTACATTTACAGTATGGTACGGTATGCCTACTCTGTACATACAGTAATTCTCAGTATGCCACTGTATGTATCCCCAGCATGCCACAGTTATCTACAGTAGGCCCCAGTACGCCTACAGTAGGCCCCTGTATGGCTACTGCTTCCTACAGTAGCCTACGGTATGCCACAGTATATGCCCCAGTATGCCCCTGTAGTGTTCATCGAAGCAAAACAGTAGTAGTATACACAATTCCAGAGGCACTGTACGGTTATCTAAAATGTGGGTTTGTCAATTCAGTACACAGAATTATTTCCTTGAGAATTTTTTTAACATTATTTTATACACATTATAAAATAATTGAAGTCAACTGATACGGGTTTCGTGATTAATATTAGACAAAAACTTCAAGCATATTTTATTGACGCAAAGAAATCATTGAAATGGTCAATAATGTTGACTGATGTGAAATATTCATTTCTTGCTGACAAAATGACAAAAAATACACTATAAAGAGTAAAACTTATTTATTTATTTTTACTTTTCATTTTCTTTATACTTGTTAAGAGACTTATTGGGTTATGTTATAACTCTTAGAAGTTTACAAATCATCGCTTCAACCCCCCCCCCCCCCCAAAAAAAAAAAAAAAAAAAACAATAATAATAATAAAAATAAAATAAATAAATTAATTAATTTAAAAAAAAAGTCATTAATTGGTTTTTTATTTAATATTTTTCATTAATTGATTAATTAATTAATTTATTTATTTGTTTAAATTTATTTAATTAATTAATTTATTTATCTTTTTATTCATTCATTCAAAAAATATTTAAACATCAATCTGGGAAGGGTATGATTCTGCACTGAAGAGATTATTCCCTTCAGTACAGTACGGCTACACTAGGGACCTACATTTATATACTAATATATAAGTTCATGGCTATTGACTACATGTACATGTGCTTGTAAAATATATTTCTTGGTGTTTAAATAAACTTGAAAATATTGTGTAACTAGATCTCACCGATGCAAATACATGTATTTGAAAAGCAATCGGCGTCGATACAGGACGTTTTGCATTTATTGAGAAAACAAGTATTCTATTATACGAGGGATGCATTACAAGTATATCGAAGCTATTAATTTCGGCTTTGTTGACAGAGAAATGTGACATCAATTTCATAGGCGTCGGAACCGGGGGGGAGGGGGGGCTTAGCCCCCAACCCCCCTTTTTTGCAAAGATAGACATAATATAGGCATTGAAAATTGGGGCTTACCTTTTTTCGTTGGTTTAGCCCCCCCCCCCCACTTTCAATTAGACACCCCACTTTCAATTTGCTTCCAACACATGTCCAAGGCCTATGAATTTTGTTAATGGAAATTTCTGTCTGACCTTTTTTTCTTACACAATGGAAAATTCAAAAGTCAATTATATATAATTAAAACACGTTTACTTAGAACAACAATATTTGGCAGACAAAAAGCTCTTCCCCTATAAAATATACGTTTGGAAGGGAACATGAAAAATTCACCAGAAATAAATGTGTTGACCAAGAGGACAAGCTGAGTAAGTAAGAAAAATGTTTTCATAAAAAAATACCGAAGGGGTTGATTATATAAAAGACATTTTTTTAAAATATAGTATGAATACATCAAAACATGTTTTAATTCAATTCAATTCTTTATTAGCACAAAAGCACATTATAAGAATGTGTTGTTAGCCATAATAATGTTAGACTGGTATTGCCTGTCTCTATCGTTGTATATCGCGCATATCATACAGGCAAGCCAGTCTATAATAATGTTACGGGATCGAGATCCGTATTTTGGAAGAACTCTTCAAAAGTTGGAGGAGAAAAAAAATCACAAGGGGAACCTTGGATGATGAAATCATGAATTACACGTGGACGCATTATTCTTCACTCACTCTGGGATGTATATATTATAGTAAGTACAAGCTGTAGTGTGTGTATTACTTAGGTAATTGTCATGAGTGTACCATGTTTACGGGGCTTCATTACTTTTTTCATCACTCAGTCAGTCGAGATGTTATGCACATCGAGGCTGTAA
Source organism: Saccostrea echinata (assembly GCF_033153115.1). Lineage (NCBI taxonomy): Eukaryota > Metazoa > Mollusca > Bivalvia > Ostreida > Ostreidae > Saccostrea > Saccostrea echinata. Next base: position 15,661,389 of record NW_026889782.1, on the reverse strand, counting down.
TCTACTAGATTATCTAGTAATTCATCTTCCATTACCCATAACGTTACGTAGTAATTGTCAACGTTTTTTTTTTTATATTTTTGAAATCATTATTAGGGTATTATTTTAATGTTCTAAGCAAGGAATCATTTCAGAGGTATAATTATTTCTTGCAATTTCATCAACTTAAATTATGTGTCATCATCATGATCATGGCCATGCAAAGTACATTTACCTGATATGTTATTTTACATCTGGTTCAGGAGAAGTAAAATGAAAGTCATTTGATAGAAGACAATAATTTATTATTCTTTTATTATTGAACACTAATATGATCCATTCATGTGGCTACCAAATCAAATTCATTTATAATATAAGTTTAAAAGTGTATATACACATGAGCAGTCATAATGTTACATTACAGATTACAGTCACTGGTAACTTGACTTGTATGACTAAATAAATGCACATCCTGTCATACATAAAAAGGAATCCTTAAACTAAGTCAGTGCATACATGCCAACTTTCCCGATTTAGGCGGGATCCTCCCGATTTTACCCTTTGATCCCGCTCTCCCAATCGGGAAAGCAAAATTGCCCTAAAATCCCGATTTGACAAAAATTCAACTTAAAATTTCCGATTTTCAGAGTTTCCCTACCGCAAAAGTTTGTCAATCGGGATTAGAATATCAGACTTGTTTATTCAATGCACACAGATTAGTCTCTTTGTTTATTTAACTCATGCAGAGGTGTTAATTAGCCACAGGAAATCACTTCTCGCTTGAACGCACACAGCTGTCCAGGTACAGGTAACATAGCCTGGAGCAGTTAGGGGATTAAACTTCTCAGTCAGAAAGGGTATGCATAGTGAAACACATAGATTTAGGGGTTAATTAAATATCATTTTATTAAAAACAAAAATTAAATATAGTTATATGATAAACTATCAACAAATTCGGAATTAATCCTTGTTGATCGTTTTTTAAAAACGAAAGTAGAAAACAACAAAGCATAGCTGCTGATTTTATCTGCTTGTAATAAAAATATTGTAAAGTCTACCGGTTAAAATAAGATAAAATAATTTAGATGAAACAAAAAAGTCTTATAACTCAAGTACACTGAATCCCCCCCCCCCCCCCCAATGTAATATGACAAGGGAATACCCACACGACACTGCCAAGATTATGCAAAAGTTATGATTATAACAATTTCAATTTTTGTTTGGGATAGGGGGTATCCTTGTTTTAAATAATTGATGATCTCAAGGGTACATTCATTTCTTCAAATTTTTTTGTGTTTGTGATAAAATTAATCATCATGATGTATACTTATTAATAGGGAATAAAATGACACTTCTATTTAAAGTACATACCACAAACAAATTTTCTTATCTCTCTCTCTCTCTCTCTGTCTCACACACACACTCACTCACACACACAATGCATTGCAATTTTTCAATATTTCTTTCAATTTAATGTCTAATTAGGAAATTCTAATTGTGTAAAATGTAAATATAGAATTTTACAAATGTTTCCCAGAAACTGTACAGTAACAAAACCTCATATATTTCTAAAACTTTGCAAAAAAATTTATTGAACTGAAAGTTGTACATTTTCACCAAATTATGTGTCTTTTTCAAACATAATGTTGTTAAACTAAAAAGATATTTGAATTTTGGAAGGAAAAAATTTGTTTGTATTATTTATGCTTAAATTGTATTAACAAGTGATATTGATATTATAAATAAAAAGAAATGGGATAAACATTTATTTTCACGACAAAATGTCGCAAATTTAAAGCTTTGAAAATTGTCGTCACGCGCAAAATCCCCCATGGGAATTTTCAAAAGTTGGCATGTATGTCAGTGAAATCTTCAGCAATTTATGTAACCTTTGCACAAGGAGATTTCTAGCTGGATCATGGCTTCTTCAAGTCCTTTCTCTGAGCCAGTGCAGCCAGAGGAATATCACTTTCACTTGAGCTGCCTTCCTGGGACTCGGCATTGAATCCTCTGTTATCATGCCCTCTGTAACAATAAAGTCTGATTTTAGAAACTGGTACATAAGTTTATGCATATATTCATATATATAAACCATATATACACACAAACTGGTAGCAATATCATCTTGCTTAATTTTTTGTTATTATTTTAACAGGATGTACGTTTAATTAATTGATGTAATCATGTGGTAAATTAATTTATACTTACACATCATGTAGATCTTGTGGAATCAGATTCTCTTTATCTCCTTCAGCCTGATCAGGTCCTGCATGGTTCTTCCTTATAAGTTTGCTAACTTTCACACCAAGACTTGATGCATGTGTTCTGAAAAAGAAGACAGATTTTTTTTTTTACATATATGTCTGGAGCTCTGTATATTTAAAATAGTGAATTATTAGGAATACAATGATAGCATTTGTTTTCAATTATGGAAAAAATCATTCTGAATGCAGATAGAAAAAGGTAAAGTAGCAAAACTAAGCAATATGTTTATAAGCATGCACACCAAAATTAGGTATCCAAAACTGCTCTTTATAAATAAACTTCACAATATGTTTAACAAGGCACTTTTCTTTTCAAAATATCCATGTAATACCAGATACATGCAAATTTGGAGGATGTCATGCACACTAGGAAATCGATTTATATTGTTTTATTCACCCAAAATGTTTCATCTTTTAGTAGCTTTAATTTAAAACAAAGAATATTACAGAAAAAAGGATTAAAACTTCTTACTTAAAATTATTATCATGATTTTTTTTTTCATGCAAAGTGCACATGATGATTAAAAATGTTAAATATACACACTAAATCAAGAGGCAACTATTTTAAATTCTGACCTTTTTAGAAGAGATATTATTGAGCATGATTGAGAGTGTCAATCAATGGCAATTGTTCATGTCACTGTGGGAAGTCAGTCAGTGGACTTGTATCATTTATGCATTTTAGGCAACAAATATCAATATGTTTGGGGAAGTTATTGTGAAATATCTTATGTTTTACTCAGTTAACTTCTAGGGGAGCTAATTCAACAACAAAAAAATGTTTGCAATCAAATAAACTTAACCAATGTTAACAAGACACTACTAAATTAGGACTTACGTATTTTACTAAGGCCAAACAAAAAAATATGTGTGGTTCTGCTTACACTTCCAAAAAAATTAGGGTAGGTAGGTAGGGTTTGTTTGTTTTGTTTTTTTTTTAACAAAATGATTTTCTTAATTTTTTCTATATAATACCTATCACTGCTTTGCAAATGGCATTTAGATGTGGAGTGATAATATACTCGTCAATATTGGTAGGGGACACCTACATGCTAGCTTGCTTTGGATTTAACACTACTAAACACTTGCACTATGTTTTGCAAGGAGGCCGTCATTGCTGAAACTAAAACTTAAACTGGATCCATTGATGGAAATCGGGGGAAATTCTGGAAAAAATATGAAAATTGCCAAAAAAAAGTTTAGGGTCGGGGGTATAAAATAGGGAAGGTCGGGTAACCGGAACCACACATATTTTTTTACTTGGCCTAATTTTTAACTGAGTTGCCTCTTTCTTGAGTAGTATCGCCTCCACTCTAAGGCCCTCAAAATTCTGTTCTTTACTTTCTTCTCCTCATCACCAGTGTCGAGAGAATGAGTTCCAGCTCTGATGATTGTCACCACTTCCTTCACTGCTGTTTGGAGATGAGAGTCTTTTGAAGATTTCAAATTATACTTGTCAATGGATTTGGTGATAAGACTCTGAAGAAAAAAAGAAACAATATATAAGAATTTTTTTTCACATAGTTTACAATAGCAAGTTTTGATCCAATGATCATGATGATGAAAATTCCTTTTTTATTTTTCAAAATTTAGGCTGGTTATATATATTGGTATACTTATTTTATTTATTTTATTACATATATGTACGTAGTAAAAAATACATTTTTTTTTAAATAATGGGGCTTAATAACCTTTGCATCCAGATCTTTAAATATGAAGATTCTGGGTTTGTTGTTTTATTATGTCAACATTTAAATGCGAATTCTAATATGAGAAAACAACTGTACATTATAGGCATATTACAGTCACTATACATATACTATTTGTATACATTTTATGCATCCTAAAAGTTGACAGCTAATTCCCTGTCCATTATATTGTTTGTTTTGTTCTGTTTATATTGTTATTTATATATAACTATAATGATTTCAGACATTGTTCATCTTTATGCTCCACTGTGGGCCCACATTGGTTGAATAAACATTCATAAATTCTATTCTGTAAAAGCTAGGACCCTATCCCAATTGAAAATTTGCTCATTTTTCCCAAAATGTATATCAGTATAAAATATTCCCAAATGACATGTACAAATTGAATTTTTCAGTGCTTTTTACATTAAGAGAAACATAAATTTTGAGATTTTTACGATTCATAAACATGTGAATAGGGAATTAGCTTTAAAGTATCTCTGAATTCAACAGTAAAACTAATTAAAACACATTTGATATTTCAAAATTTTACCACTTTTTTGATTAAAATTCCCAATTGAAGATACAGGACCCTGTACTCAAAAGGGTCGATTAAGCTCTATACATGTAAAACATATATAAACCTGACATCATTGTAGCTGCATAAATTGATCAGCATGTACCCATGCACTACATAGAGAATAAAACATTTTTCCCTTTTCCATATCACATCCTGTATCAGCCCGAGACACCAATATCAGCCAGAGGGCTGAAGGCCCGAGGGCTATTAATGGTCGAGGGTTGATACAGGATGTGATTTTGAAAAGGATGCTTTTTGTTATAATGTTTATTGCTTAATAATAATACTTAAATAATAAATAATACTTAATAATACACTTAATTAGTACTGTAATAAAATTCAGCACACATCAACTTGATAAAAATTCAAATAAATAATCATGCACTGACTACTGACTTGTAGCATATTATATCAAATAACAATAATTTAAACTTAACAGATTGCGAAAAAGAAATAGGTGTATTATCAGAAGTACTGTTTTTAAGGTTTAATCTACTAGGGGTGTGACATAAATCCGTATCAGCCCTGCAGATCCATATAAACCCTGCAGAATTCTTATCAGCCCTGGAAGCTGATACGGCCATAGTAACATCAGGAATATGGCATTTGCAAAAAACATGTATTAATTACAAACTACTAAGCTGCTGTGTATTATATGGAATGGTAATGCACCTACTGCAGATCTAGGTTGGTTTGGTACAAACAAACTGTCATGGAAGTTTGCTTATATATATAGTAAGATTTTGACACAGCTAGAGCTTCAATACACCATATATTTTGGGACTCAAAGGACATTATATTATATAAAAATTTAAATTTCGAGCTTAATTGTCTAATTAAATTTTAACATATAGGAACAGCCATTCATTGCCAGGAAAAATGTTCTCAGATTATGAACTGTTGATGAACAAAAATTACTGTTGCCTAGTTTATTTATCAGTTGCCAAAAAATGTAAAATTAATTCATCTTGGCCAAATCAATTGTTGATGCTTGAACTGACTACAAATGGAGAAATAAAATGTAAAATTTAGATGTTATGATGATTAAATATTATCAAATTTAAAAAAAGAAGAGTAGCTCAGAGACTTGTATGAATTCAATGTATTACCTAAGTACTGATATAGTCCTTTTTGAAAGTTATTTTAAAAAAAAAAACAAACAAACAAAAACAACAACAACAAAAAAACAATGACTTCGATGCATGAAATTATGTACCCATTTCTTAGAATACATGTTTAAGCACATTATGCTATAAAGATAAAAAGTAAAACTGCCTATTATCCTCTATTTGTACATGCTAAAGGGCTGAGATGATCGCATGTTTATCTTATTAAGCGACTCAAATACAGCTAGGTTAAGTTGACAAAGAACTCCTTTATCATTAAACATATGTATCTGAACAATAATTTCAATTTCATAGTAGGAATACATGTGCATTGTATTCATTTTCAGTTTGTGACATCAGGGGCATTTGAGTGGTGTATTCAGGGATTCCTCCCTCCAGCCCAAGAGAAGACTCTACAGGCTATCTGTGATGTTATTAAACGAATGATTGCACCTGAACTCACCATATCTGAACTACCTCAACTCCAAGCTGATACACATGAAGCCCTTGCTATGCTGGAAAGAGACTTTCCACTTACAATGCAGGTAAAATGCAATAAAAAAATAAGTATTATCATGATTATATCAATAGATTTTTTGGAAATGTAAAAAAAAAAAAAAATACAAGCATGTGTATGTAGACTTTCTGGCCATGTTTTATAACAATTTACAGTCTTGTTGTCAGTTGATAGATAATTATATAAAATTATTTTAAATAGCCTTCTCCAAGTTTGAAACTGAGATAAGGTTGTTTTTTATTATTTCAAATTATTTGGTTTAGTTTTTCAATATATGCTTGGTTTAATTCTTTTTAGAATCTCACAACCCATTTAATTCATCATATTGTGGATGACTTGGCCAAACTTGGCCCCATGTATGGGAGATGGCTGTTCCCGTATGAAAGGGCAATTGGCTGGATCACAAGGCAATGTTTAAAGAAAGGGATGGAGGAATCTACTGTTATGGAAACATACGTAGTAAGTGGCACTAACTTTAGATACAATTTCTGAATCAATTATGTTGATCTCAAACATGGTTAAATAGAAGGATATGAACTGGTAGACTGTTTTACTGATATGCACCTCTTATTTTAAAAAAAATAAATAACAATAGTAAAACAATTTTCTTCATAGATTGCTGAAATATATGAACTTATTTTATTAATTTAAATACATTATTTTATAGTTTTCAATTTATTTTTTTTTTAGATATATGACTGGTGTATTTACATGATTTTGAGTCAGAAGTTCAATCCCAGTGATGTGTTTGGTGGTGAGAAGTCCTTGGTGAAGATAAGCCAACAGGTAATGGAGGAGATGAGCAACGAGTCAGGTTCTGCACCAAACAACCAACAACCAACGAAGAATGCTAGAAGTCTGCTGACGAAGGAAATGAGACACCACATGCAGAACTTCTATCTAATGGACTTGAAGATTAGTGCTATAATGTTTACAGACACTGTGACTGAACACCATGGAACGCTCGATATTACAGATGACAGTGGTAGGAGCGTCCGATATGTCGGTGACAAATACAGAGGGAGTAAGCCACGGTCTATCGTAAAGCTGCATAGTGTAAATGGCGATCTGTTTGGGCGCATTTGCTTTTTCTTAGAGCATGTAGTTGATGGAAGTATTCATCATTGGACAATTGTTGATGTGTTCCCTCTGGCTGAGAAATGCGGTTCGTTATATCTTTTGGAAGACAATCCAGTTAGACGGCAGCTTTTTCATGTAAGCAGACTTAGCAAGCCACTCGTTCATAGTAAAAAACAGAATACGATTTGGATTCTCGGTCTTCGGTGATCTGGATGGTGACAGTGATGATTCAAATGGATCTGATTTGCTGTAACAATTGATGTAATAGTGTAACAGGAATACTTTGTTGTGACTTGACCAGAGTTCTCCATTATTTTAAATTAATGGAAAATCTGTAGTTAAAATTAATTTCTTATCTTGTGTCACTGGTTTTGATGTGCATATTATGAAACACAATAATGTAGCTATGTTAAAAATATATTCAACATGTTAACCAATTTCAAGAAATTAAGACCTAAAAATTATTTTGGCATGTTTAAAGTAATAAAGGGTTATGTGAAAATTTGATTTTTTTTGGGGGGGGGGGGGAGGGAGGGATTATTTTTAATTATCGGAGAAGAGTATATATGTATATACTAGGAATTTGAAAATAGAATCCTGCTTCTGTTGTTCACTTTTCAATGCATATCTGCCATATTTTTTTTTTACAAATTGCACGTTTTCAGTGATGTCAAATAAACTGATTTGATTTTGTACATTTTATTTAACCACCATAGTAGAAAAGAAACATTATCAATCATGGTCGCAACACTAACTGTATTCTTTGAATTTGCAAATCATTGTTTTTTTTCTTTCAGGATGATAAACATTTGAGTGAATGCATGGCTAATCGAATAAAATACATGTTTACCAAAATTTTGTTTATTTTCATATTTGTTCGTCGCAAGTAAATTGTAATTTAGAAGTTGTGTTTCCATTCTCTTTGCAGTAAATCAGTACAAAAATCATAAAAGGTAACTAGACTGAAGAACTTTTGTTTCTTTATAGCCATGTTTACCGTTTGAAGTGCTAGCTGTCAATACGAATGCATTTATATAACACAGTAAAGAGCAAGGAGTTTGTAAAGCAAACATTTTAGACTGAAGATTTAGAATATTACAATAGTCTCCGTATGTAATGTTAGATGAAGGGTAAATATACATGTATCATATGGACATGACATTAACAGATATTGGTGGGCATGGGGAGTCCTTTCCCAAGTATCGTTGCATTTCTTATCATTTGTCAAACAACGAATGCAAACACTCCGTATATTTTGGCGTTCTTGAATAGTAGATGTAAGTATACAGGGAAATATAATATTATTTAACCCCCCGAGAAGCAGCGTAAACGTTAAAAGATTTCATTCAATGTTATGAATTATAATAAATTCTTTTATATGTATAACACAATTTCATTCTTATTTTCACTGATTATTTCAATGAATTCAATAGATAATTCAATTTTGCCAGGGACCTTTAATTTCAATCCGTTTGTCCTTAATTATAGATCAAAGAATACTGTCATAGACTTTGACCTCGCTCAGCTTGGTGTGGGAAAATTGATAACCCACTCTAAATTAAGATGAACAATTATATTATTAATTTTAAATGTTTGATGATTTTGAAATTACTCTCATGTAGTTCAGATTAAATACTTTTAATTACATGTATTTACAAACAATATAAACTTATATTCTTCGGTCCAGTCTATGTCGGGAGAAATGTAATTCATAATCGCTCACAATGTTCAAAGATTCAAATAGGTGTACCAAGTCTGTTTCATGCGCGAGTGTAAATGGGGGGGGGGGAGGGGGGGGGAGTAAGTTTTGGCCTCCCTGGAATTACTTAAGAAAAATGAATTTGCAGTGCCTTGGTATTTATAATGGAATAAGATGGTTATCATTGCATATAAAAAACTTTCTTCGGTGTTTGATTTCTCAAAAAAAAAAAGTATTATAAATAGATGTAAAATGATAGTTCGTTCCGCCAATTTGTATACCGGGTGGTTTGGTGAATAAACTGAACTGAACTTGAACTTGACCATTAATCTGATAATGAGCCCGGTACAAATTCATAAAAGAGAATAAGTAAAAAATAAGTATTGAGAGGACACACTTTCCATGTAACGCCATGCCTTTAAAATTTGATTACAAGGTACATTTAGTCTCACATGTACATATATAATAAATTCGAACCTCGTATGCGTTTCAGCTACATAGGAATCATTTGTATGATTAACAGAGTTTATAAATGTTGCTAATTTATGTAATGCAGACTAGACCATAGTAAACATTCTTTCTAACACCGACTGGCGAAATGTAGCATCATTTTGAGGGTGTGGAAATGGGAGATTAGGCTTTAAAAAGTCAAATTTCCGTCTTTCTTTTGACACTCTGAATTGTGTAAGAAAAAAAAAATTAGTCATGCATACTTCTGTGTGCTGTCTTGTGACTATGTTCCTGAGGTTTAAACAGAAAAGAATGAGTTTGAAACGAAACAGTTTATAATCATTTTTTTTTAAATAAATGATACGACCCAAATTTCAGGAATTAAATTGAATTAAGACTTAATATTGAATAATCTTTTTTTCTTCAAATGTTTGACAGATACATTCAGGTGTTTCAAATGTCGAATTTTTTCACATCAATTAGAATACGATACAAACTGCATATAAGCATATATAGTTAAATTTTAGATCTGTAGATTCTGATATAAAACTGAGAGAAGATTTAGGTTCATGTAAAGACATTTTTTCCCCTTATTTCTCAACTGTTAACGCTGACATTTGTTTGAAATAACTTCTTCTCCATTTTTATTAGCATAATCTATATTGAATTTATGTTTCTCTCTCTCTCTCTCTCTCTCCGGACTCGTTGATTTATTTTACTGACTTTTTATTCCAATGTACTCCTGAATAAAAGGATTACAGGCATTCATGCCTGCTTTTTAATGCATTTTACATTGCAAAAATTATATTTTCGCCTTATGGCATTATTAAGAAGTTTTAAAAACCAAAACGTACTAAGTATGTTTAATACATGCGTTTCACCCCCTTAAGAACGCTTAGGAAACAACATCGACTGTTGAAATTATTAGTATAATGTACAAATCAACACTTAGAATTTTAAGTATATTGTGCATCAGTGAGAATTTCACAGAAAATCATTTCTTTTTTATTTGACATTTTTTTAAAATTCAATTATTTAAGCAGATCTATACTATAATTTAAACTGATACATGTAGTTCATAGTGAATGTGATCTGAGTGATCAGTCAGTTGTTTATTTAGTCGTAACACTGGTGGTCAGACGCAGCCATAGAACAATAGGCAATTAGGACCTATTGTTAAGCTGACCATTGCAAATAACATTAGATATATACAAGAACCTACCTAGGTTCTGTCTCACTGCTTACAATGCAGTTGATAAAAGAAACGCGCGGGGGCGGATCAATGATTTTTAATCATAAGTAGGTCTGAAAATGAAATTAATTGATAGAGTAAATGAAATAATTATTAAATTATGAAATAATTTCATAAAAAAAATCTGTATCCCCATTAGAACCATACCAGCATACTAATGAATTTTTTGATCACGCAATCGGAGAAGTAAAAAGGCCATGTTTTGTCGCCGTTTTTGTGCAACAAACTAGTGTTCTTATCACTTCATGGATTTATTATTAATATTGATAATACGGTCTTGGTTTTAAATAGCGGAGACAATGTGTGCATGTGTGTGTGTGTGTGTGGGGGGGGGGGGCTTATAAACTTAATAGCCATATACAATACTCCAATTTTATTCACAGTATAAGCTTTCAGTAGTTTGGAATATTTATTAATGTTGCCTATAAAAAAATCAATTATCGATTTCACAATCGAAACTTTATTGATTTGTTACAGGATATTGCGTAAATCAAAACGCAGATTAGGATTCGTCAAAAATGCGACACACAATAGAATGGAAAATAACATTCAAATGATTTCTGGACCGTCTTAACGTTACAAGAAAAGAAGAAAAGAATAATTTCTCTCCAGTTCTGCTAATAATAAATTATTTAATGTACGGGAATTTAATTTACATTTCATAAATAGATAATAATTAAATACTATCTGAATACGAATTGAAATTAAAATTTATCAAGTGAGCTTCAATAAGAATAATTTGTTATCACGTCCTTTAGTTCATTATCCACTGTCATTTTTAACAATAATTTATCGGGAATTGTTACGTTCCTAGATAAAAAAAAAAAAAAAAAGTTTACTTCTTTCAAAACATGTTCATTTTATCGGATTGAAAACCATATGGATTTAATACAAACTAGTTCTCCTTTTTTTTAATAGAAAGTTTAAAAATATACATTCAATGTGTTAAAGCGGTCTGACTTTGTTGATGAGTTGATGAATTATTCTGTATTTAAATCAACAAAGAATTAATTTTACCGGCACTTACAACAGAACAGGGGTTTTTTTTGTTTGTAATACTAGTGATTAATTATCATCACTTCTAATAAACTGACCGTAATCAACCCCATCAGATATAAATCTATATATTATTATTTGTTAAAACATAACAAGTATAACATTAATTTAGAGATGTAATGTACAAAAATCATTCTATAAATCATTAATTCTTCTTCGTTAATAATTTTAACCGATGTATAGCTTCAACTGTAAAGAATTTGCCTTTTAAATCATTGTGTACTTCTACCGTTTTGCTTCGGTGAACAATACAGGGGCCTACTGGGGCGTATACTGTGGCATACCGTAGGCTACTGTAGATAGCAGTAGCCATACAGGGGCCTACTGTAGGCGTACTGGGGCCTACTGTAGGTAACTGTGGCATGCTGGGGATACATACAGTGGCATACTGAGAATTACTGTATGTACAGAGTAGGCATACCGTACCATACTGTAGATATACTGTAGATAATTGTGGAAATGCTGTAGGTTACAGAGAAAGACAGGGGATTTTCATACGGACAGGGGTTTTGAAAGCCAGTAGTGTATGCTCTCTCAAAACTTGTACCCTCCTGGTAAATATGCCAGGACCATATCTCTGAACTGTCTTAATGTGATTTTATTCAGGAATTACCGTGATTCCCGCCAGATCATCACCTTCGGATCACAAATATTACCAGGATATGTACCGTTTTTCAAAACAGCATACGAAGCAGCAACAAGTCCAAATTTTGGCTATTTGCATGTGTGTTTAGAACCTACCCAAAACAAAAAATACCAACTGCGATCCCGCATTTTGCCTGGAGAGGACATGGTTATTTATCAACCTCTATAAAAACATGTTATCCATTGTAATTTATTCAGTATACCAATATGAATCGAAGAATACGGAAGCAGAGAGCATTTCTTTCTTTTATGCTAAGTGCAAACACTACTCAACAGAGAATGATTATTAAATCTTTGACTAGTGAACAATACGATGTCATCAGTGAAATAGCCCTGAATATATACACAGGGACTTTTCCTCTGAGTAAGAAGTATATAAATCAACTGAAACCTTACCATTCGAACATTCGATCACTGGGATCAAGAGAAGTCACTTCAAAGCAAAAGCGTAGAATTTTATTGAACCATCTACAATTGCTGTCCCTGTTGTTGAAACCTATCGTTCATCATTTAGACAAAAATGGCGAGAGAAATGATATTATTGCCTAAATTAAAATACGAACATCTACTTAAAAAAATCGGGGAGAATGAGGAACCTATTAAGCCAGACACTGTGAATGACGATCAGAGACAACAGATACCTGAAAACACCCTAACTGATACAACAAGGAGAGAATCAATCGACAAATCTCACAGACAGGCAGTGGCTACGTCAGTAAAACGAAAACATTAGGAAAACCTCCTGGTGTGTCCATGAAACGCCGCAAGAAACACATTCCATGGCTTTCATACTGATTGTTAAACTGAACCAAAAAATGAACTATTCTTGTTTAAAGAACGTTTATTTTGTATAATTCAAAGAATAAATAATACAAACATGTAATTAATTTTTAGTACAGAGAATAAAGTAAGATAAAAAAAAAATGTTCATAGTCTTTATTAACATGCTTTTCAACAATATCCAAATGGCAGTGTATCAAGGTTGGGAAGAATTCTCCGTTTAGTGTATACCATTTGATATCGCTTGGTTTCTCTTCGATATAACAATTTTCTTTTTCGACTGTCCCTGGATATTTTACAAGGGTTGATAATTTCAATCTGCTTATCCTGCGCTGTACAAATTATGGACTTAATGGCTTTAAAATTAATTACTTTGGAATTTGTCCAGTTTAACGTAAAACCACGAACTTTACATTCTTCCCTACCCGCGAGCGTACGATATGCATAATTTTTTGGGCCCCCTGACACAAATTCTACAATGTGACCATCTTCAGGTGTGATTTCGTTCTTCAGTTCCCCTAAATAATTACCAATAGGTAGATAATGTAAGTCGTCAGACTTGAGAGTTTTGAAAATGACACTATCTGTATCAAAGTATAGCACGTTTTCTCCCAATCGATCCAATACACCAAATAAGCGCAAACGCGCATGTGCAGTAGTGAAACTTGCTAAAAATATATTTGTTTTGCAATCTGAAGGCATGAACAAGTGATGGTTACTCCATTCGAATTGGAGGGTGTCTCTGGATATAATGTGAAAATTATGAGGGACTTTTGTAGGATATGAGAGAAGCTGAAAAAACTTGTCAAAGTCAGATTCATGAAAGAACTTGGACTGTTTCATGTTGAGCCTCTGACCGAATTTCCCCCAAAAACTGTTGAGACAGAGTTTAGCTAAACAGCGCAAACCTGGATTTTTCTGAATTTTATCGTATTCCAAATCTATACCCTCGTTCTCTTTATATTGTCGAATGTATTCTCGTTTCGACTCTTCACTGTCACACTCAGATGGGAATCCGGAGGCTTCCTGTTTTATCTTAAGGAATGTATTAACGTAATTTGCAATCAAACCCCCCTCACCTGTTGTGGGGTCATACTGAGACGACTGCTCATGGTACACCTCATATATTTTCAAAATTTTGTACCCTTTTCTCACTGCCATTTGGATTTCAGGAGTACACCACGTCCCCGTGATTACCCTTTTCTCAACAGAACAAGTACAAACGTGTTGATTTTCGGCATCGACACAGGTTCGACACAATGGAAACTTCAGTTTTCCTTGGGAGCGATACGGGAGCACGGGGTGATACAGTTTTCTGGGTGGTAGGACTTTGACTTTAGCGAGTCCAAAATAATTTGATATGTCCTGAAAATCGTTCGTAATAATGGTCGGATGACCCACGGGATAACGACAATATTTATTAGTCCATGGATAGAGACTTGTGAAGTCGTAATACTGGATTTTCTCGTTTTCTTTCACCTCATAATGAAGTTTCACGGCATTGGTCCGACCACCAAAGAAACTGTCACGGGGATCAAGTCTGTCTTCTAAATCCAGCGTGGAAACGAATTGCTGCAATTCGGTATTATTATTATCCAATTGATGTCGAAACTGGTGCTCCCATACTACGATCAGATCGTATCCAAGCTCTTTAAGTTCTCGTTCTCGCTTTTTAGTCATCTTGTACAGTTCGTCTAACGTCTGGTTTGTGGCTGGATGTTTGACATCTGATCGCTCCTGTGTGAAGCACTCCGGACATCCATGGTACACACAACCTGTAAAAAAAAGAGAGCAAGATTTATGTTTATGTTTTTAACACAAGATTCGCCGCCGCCCCCTCCCCTCAGTTAGGGAAAGGGAGGGGCAAATTCGATAGTAAATTTCATAACAATCTCTTACCATAAAATTCGTAGATGGTGCCTTTCCCCTCGGGATTCCCGACAAATCCATCGCATCGATAATTGGTGTCTGGAACGTGATGTTCTCCCCCATTGAGAGCGTGGCGGATATGTCGTGGTGTCCCTCGTTGTCGACTTCGGTACATCAACCATTCTAACCATTGAATGGATACTTTACTGTAATGATCCTTGCTGACGTATCCCTGAGACGGTACGACAGCTATGGGGCTTTTCAAACGTTGTTTCCCCACTTCCGTGTTGTCTTCTTTTTTTAGGTCACTGAGAGCACTCCATTTTCCATCGAGCCATACGCCCGTCACCCCCTCACAGTCATCCAACGCCTGCCAAGTGGACGTCAAGTCTCTCGTAATTTCAACTTCAACATTGTGCTTGAGAAATAAAGTTTTGTAAATACCCATGCACACACTGGCGATCGTTACATAGGCAAAGGGGTCCACACCCTCAATGGTAGTCTTTGAAATCGTGCCATCGGGTTGAACACTTGAACTCTCTCTTGTCGTGGCTTGAAGGACGGTATTTCGAAAGGCTATACAACCCCTTCTCAGTATATCCACGTCGGAGCGACAGTACTTTAACATTTCTTCTTGAAAGTTAAAAACTTCGGAACTCTTGCTTGCATGCCACGAGGCTAACTTTTTTCTTTCTCCCGACGACATGAAATCGTATCCGTAAAATTGTAGAGCAGGGTAGGGACCCACGTAAGTCTGATTTTCTTTTGTATTGAAAAAAAGAGGAAAGAATCCCTTGCTAAGTTCCTCTAAGCCAAATGCGTCTGGAATCTTTGCCAATTTCCTGGGAAGGAAATTTAACGAATCCAAAAACGTGAGATTCAATTTGTTTGCGATGTGCATATACATTACTTTTGACCCATTGTAAATGATTTTATCTGGTCGAATCGAATGTCTATCAATAAGAACTCCTAAAATCGGATATAAGTCAAAGCTTTTAGCATTGTGGGCAATTAAAATGGTGTTCTTCATGTGTGGTTGACACACAAAGGCACAAAACTCTTTTGCGGTCCTTTCGCCGCGAAAGATCAGTTCCCGATGACCACAAGTATCTGGACAGGGGGGACCGACAAACTTTGATTTTTTCATTTTAGCACACTTGTGACAACGTTCACCGCAATTAACGCATGTGGAATCTTTGTTTAATTCTTCCTTTTCACAGACGTGGCAGGAGGTCTGTAGTACCGCAAAGTTAACTTTATGTTGCTGTAGCCCACAAGACGGGTCCTCACAATGCCGGCAGAGCCTACAATTTACACACGGGTGGTCGTTTCTCACGCATTCACGGCATCTAATGCGAGCAGGAGTGTAACCCTGTTCGCATTGAAAAATATCATCTTGGCGTGTTTCGAAGTCGTAGAAAATGAATTTTTTTTCTCTCGCTCCCCTGGATCAGAATCAGTGGACTTCTGAAAACAGAGGTGTTCACCTACGTGGTATTCGGAACAGCTGCGGCATTGCCATTCTCCACATACGTGTAACTTAGGATCACGTTTAGACACGGACAGTTTGACGCGACATTTCTTACATTGATGCCATAAATCACAGACAGGTGGGATGGTTTCATTATTGTGAAGTCTTTTACCGACTTTGTGTCTTTCAAAACAGGCAATTGAATGGCACACACGACCACAGGTTATACATCCTACTTGATTAATTTGTGTCTTTGGACAGGCATCGTGTAAACACACATCACAGGAGGTTGAACACGTGTGGTTATGTTTGTTTTTATAAGCTTTCAAACAAGTATGGCAAAAATAAGACACGTTGAAAAAGCCCTGTATACTACCAATACCGTGCCAATGTTTTTCATTTTCTGTTTCCACATGGTACAAATATAATCGACTTCGATCAGTATCTTCGATGACTCTGATAAATTTGTTGCCGACTCGAGATGACACCACGTTGATGCTGACATTCAACAAATTTTCGAAAGGTTCAATGTCATTTAACCCCAGATATCTGTTGGCTGGAACACCTGCTCTTTTACAGAGCTCTAGTGCCATGGACGTTTGACATTTCTTGCGTGATTTTTTAAGCATATTACCGTAATACCACTTGGGAACGGTTTTGTGTTGAATCACGTGATCCATTGTCGTCCCAGGGTCATTTCCAATTAACTGTGACCACGTTGTGGCGTCTACTTTCTTGCATATCTTCATGAAACAAATGCCTATAGAAATGAGTAGACAAAGATTGTTGTCATTTTCAACATACAAGATAGATTTCTTTTTAATCAACGAATTGCCGGGCCCAAAGAGGGACGTTACGGGTAACTTATTCCCACTCCAACCCCCACCCTTTGGTAAATCAATGGATCCTACAGTGACAAGTAAATGTTCATCAACAGGTATTGTTTCATTGGAGTTTAATACTTTTGTTATCTCGGACATCACCGTATCGGCATTGAGATTTTCCCACGACTGCAGTGGGACGACGATAGAGTTGTTCAAATTCGGGTGACTGAGTACAACCCGACCCAAATCGGCATCATGTCCTCGGGCCTGCGACAACACATCATCGAATATGTCGTGCATTTTTTGGTAAATGTCGACCAATTTTTCTCCTCTCCATTGATCATTAAATTTGACCTTAAAACTCGTATCGCGGGCCAGGTTCATTTTGAAGGTTCGGATATCCTTCTTCCAAATGTAGTAAGGTTTCTCTTTGATTTCATCCCCACCCCCAAACTGAAAGCTTGTACATGGTTGATCATCTTCATCCGATTGCCTCGGTCTCTTTGGAGCAGATTCCAGATCAAGCAGAACTTCTTCCCATAAATTGTCAATATGATGATTCCATTCTACTTCCCTTATGCGGTTCTCAACCTCAGCATCTCCGGTTAAACCATTGGCTGCAGCGAAGAGATTGATGGTGTCTACCTCAGTTAAAGAATCCAGAATTTCCTTTAACAGATTGTCAGCCATGTCTTCAATTGTAAAAAAAAAATTTTTTTTGAAAAAACAAAACAAATTTTTTAACTTGTAGCACAGTTGTTTTTGTGATAGGATTTCCATTAAAACATTAATTTTGACCCACACAATCAAATTGATAAAATTGACATTTAAATAATAATATATCCACTCATTTCCCAACAGGCAAATTGTGTTGAATGAACGTTGAATCCACGTTTAATCAACGTCTTAACCTAAATTCAACGTTGATTTGACGTTGTATCAACGTAGTATGCCTGCTGGGTTAGTTGTTTAACATATCAACTGGTCAGGTTTTGGGCCCAATAATAAGTTTGATCTTGTGGAAACCATGAAAAAAAAGATACCCTTTCATGCAAATTATCAACCACAGAATTATCATATATGGAACCTTTGTAGAATAGCAGAGTGATTCATAGATTAGAAAAAATAAACCAACAATTGAACTTTACCAAAAAACTTTTAATGACAATACAATAACTTGATATAAAATGTGAAATAAAAAGAGGTAGATAAAATCACATGTTCCTCTACACAGTAAAAATGAAATAAACATCTTTTTTTTTTTTTTTTCAAAAAAACTCCATCAGGTAAAAAAAAAAGTGTTTACTGTCACACAACCCTATTTTTTCACCCTGACCCTATTTTTTTTTCATTAGAAAATTAAAAAATTACCCAGAAAATTTGCCTCCTTCAAAGACCAACTAGTAAAGAAGTGTAGGGGGCAATACCATCAATAACAGTTGATAGGGTGCTTTAAAACTATCAATATATGTAAATATTACACAAATAGCAAACTTTCTATAAAAATTGTAAAATGATATTAATAGAAAAAAAGTATCTGACCAGATTCTTTTTTTTTCAGCATGTAGTAAACACATTTTTTTAACAAAGTACAAAATCATCAAGATAATACTATACTGTATTAATATTTCTGTAATTAACCTATCACAGCAAAAACATCCAATCATAGGCTAGTGAAATATAAACATATGAGTATGCTTCAAAAATTAACAAACATTTCCTATTGTTCACAACAGTACAATAATTAAAAAGAAAAAAATTGATTTTTTCTTAGTTAAAAGATTACCCTAAAAAATATAGATTCCTTCATATTCTCCCAAGAACAAAAGTAGTAAATCCTGAAAATTTGAAAAAAAACCCAATCAGGTATGATAACTAGTACCAAAAAATATAACAAACATGACTTATTCTCCTTAAAAAACAACATGCAAACTCAAGTTTGCAAAACAACATAGTACTTTATAAACAAATCTTTTTTAAGGGAAGTCTTATTATTATCCCCATCATAACCTCTCTTTCGCTCTATGCCATAATGTTCCCCTTTAATTATATAAATTTTCCAAGTACATCAATAAAAAAAAAAGAAAACTTTTTTCCCCCAGGCTTTTAAAACATCACTCAAAACTTCAATTGTTTGGTCTGAGACCTGGTACGTGATGCCACAGGTAGGAGAGGATTTGTACTTTCTACGGATGTTGTGGTCAGATCGGTCACAGAGGATGCTTGGTCTGTAACACTTAACATGCTTGTCGATGGGTCTTTACTGGGTGTTGACGTTTTTGGAAGAATCGTGGAAGATGATATCTCAGAAGCATAAGGTGTGGAATAGGAGCTAAGTTCAATCTCTTCTGTTTGCGTGCTAAGATTACCAGAGGTGGGTGGCGCAGGTGTAGGTGTAATGCATCTACAGCATTGACAATACCCATGTTCTCGTATACATCTCCTCAACAAGACAATGACAATAGCCATTGTTGCAGCAACTGCCCATATGAAGAATCCTATTGATGTAGAAAAAATACACAAATATACATACAGAAAGTGTGAACATAAAATTGTTTTTTTTATTGTCTCTATCATCTGAACAGCTTGAATATATTCTTTCATGGTCTAGTTCAGATTTTTGTCTCAATTTATATATTTTATTTCGACCCCAAGAAATTTTTTCTGGATTTACTCTTCATGGATTGCATTTCACAAGGACATTAAAGTTTTTCTTTCACAGATACACCTATTGCAAATATTATACATACAAATGTACAACTACACATCACTAGAATTGTATACATCAGAATGGGGGTCTGACCTTTAACTTCAGGCTCATCAAAAATGGTATCCTTCTCTGGTGGTTCCGTCGTTGTCTTTCTCTTCAGATGAGTTCCTACATTTTCAAAAATAAAAAAAAATAAAAATAAAAAAATAGTTCACAATCATATGAGAATTTAAAAAAAAAACTCCCTTATTAAATGATAATAAATAATTCTACTGGATAAAAAAAAATAATACATCAGCTGTAAAATTAAGTGAATTATCTTTAATGTAAAAGTGATGAAATAATAAGAATAACTCACTTGCATTCCATAATGCAAATACGGTAGAATCTTCTCTGACAGCAGTGTAGGGTTGGACTGTGGAGGGTCGGACTGTAGTAACTAACTCCTCGGCAATGGTGGAGGGTCGGACTGTAGTAACTGACTCCTCGACAATGGTGGAGGGTCGGACTGTAGTAACTGACTCCTCGGCAGTGGTGGAGGGTCGGACTGTAGTAACTGACTCCTCGGCAATGGTGGAGGGTCGGACTGTAGTAACTGACTCCTCGGCAATGGTGGAGGGTCGGACTGTAGTAACTGACTCCTCGGCAATGGTGGAGGGTCGGACTGTAGTAACTAACTCCTCGGTAATGGTGGAGGGTCGGACTGTAGTAACTGACTCCTCGGTAATGGTGGTGGGTCGGACTGTAGTAACTGACTCCTCGGCAATGGTGGAGGGTCGGACTGTAGTAACTAACTCCTCGGTAATGGTGGAGGGTCGGACTGTTGTAACTGACTCCTCGGTAATGGTGGTGGGTCGGACTGTAGTAACTGACTCCTCGGTAATGGTGGTGGGTCGGACTGTTGTAACCGACTCCTCGGCAATGGTGGTGGGTCGGACTGTAGTAACTGACTCCTCGGTAATGGTGGAGGGTCGGACTGTAGTAACTGACTCCTCGATAGACTGCGGTACCCTCATGGAAGTTGGAGCTGTAAATATAAAGTTATGCTATTGATAGACAGCTGAGTTCACACACACACACACACACACACACATGGGCATAAACCACGTCATTAACAGCGCACACCATTATTAATATCAGCATCCACTCTCAGATAGACACATTTAACATATGTCAAAAATTATTTCTGCTCTATGGATAAATACCACTGCAATTCTAATTGTAAACATAAATTAATTTTTTTTCATGGATAAACTGGGTCCCTCAGGCAAGGCGCTTGACGTTTTTTTTTTCTAAAGATACATGTATGCATAATGTCTCATGTTTATTTAGTTGTCGTCTGAGCATCCCCAAAAGTTTAGGTGACTGAGACTATTAAGTACCGAAACCAGGTCTAGGGATTCCTCGGCTTAAAAAAACCCCAATAAACTTAATCTTTCCATGAAACTTGATCTTGACCTTGATTTGTTACAGTGTAACGTCCTTTGACATTCTTACACCATTCATTCATTGGTGTTTTTTTTTCAACATAATATACAATAATTACCTCTGTCAATGTCTAACCCTGGTTTCTTAGCAAACGGAAGTAAATCTAAAATACACAATATCAATCTCTACCCAGAGTTATCGTTCGTACCACATTTATACAGCTGTGAGGTACGAACGATAACTCTGGGTATGAAAAGTTCATATCGTGTCGCCCTCTACACTGTGATGCATGATGTCAATGTCCGAGCAAAAGCGATGAAGTTAGCTTGTACAAATTCTACCATTAATAGACCTAATACAAAGATATGTTGTGTCTCTTACACCTGCAACTACACACACACATCGATAGTTTCACGAGTTGTACCATCACAACCATGAAGTGTTCACGTGATCGAAACCTGAACTACCGAGGTGTTCCGAAAAAAACAGGTCTGGGGATTCCTCTGCTAAAAATAAACTCAACCTTGTCATGGCTATTTAGCGCTGTAAGTATCCCCAACCGTGTGAGAGCAACAAATTAATTCCTAAACAATGCACCTAATATAAGAAATTTTATCTGCATACTATATGTGTATATGTATTACTTGCGCCGCGTGGGTATCAATTAATAGATAAATAATAAACAAATTTACCATTGCATGACACTGCATTCCCAGGCCCAAGTTTCTTTGTAAACTTCTGCCACTTTCTGGGGAATATTTTCTGAGAACACCTCGATACATATACTTCTCGAATCCTTGTTTCACTGTCAGGACTAAATACGCGAATACATGTCAAGGATGTTCGACTGCAGTCCGCTGCACCGTCTCCATTTGAAATGCAAATTCCACAATTCAGAGGAAAGGCACCCGTTTCATTTAACACAAAGTTAAAAACAATAATCAGCATCAAACACATAGGCCTATTCATCATCAGTGTGATGCATCTACCCCACTTCTGCTGCAAAATCCGCGCCGTTGATGTCTCTGCACGTGCAGAAAAATTTTTAAGCGCTAACGTATTGTCACATGACCGGGTGTGGATCATGGGGTAAAAAAAAACAGTGTACATTGAAAAGCCTTATAGTTTTGATTAAAATGATGATATATATATTACGAACTAGAACTGTCCAATAGGGACAAATACCCCCCGCTGGGTTTTTCAGAGAAAGTACCAAATCACTAATGTTTTCTAGATGTGAGAGGTGTTCACAATTTCCTTAAACATTTCCAGTGAAAATTTAATTACTCATTATATTTTTTATATGTCCGTCTTAAGACGGGACGTATTATGTTATAGCGTTCATGTCCGTCCGTCAGTTAGCTTTTTCATGTCCGGCTCATAACTTCAATACTATTAGGCCTAGAATTATCAAACTTTGTCAGCTGATACATCTAGGGTAGAAGGTGTGTCTCACATCAAAACCAGGTCGCTCTGACCTTTAATAAAGACGCTATGGCTAAATATGGAAAAATCATAACTAGAAAACCATTAGACTTAGAATAAAAAAAACTATGTCTTTTAACTTTTAAATTACACAATCCCAAAAGATGTCAGAGTATTGCAGTATCTTTATTAAAAAAGTGTTAAATCAAGAAAATACTAGTCTTATTTTTTTCATTATGTTCTTTACAGCAATCTGTAACAAGAAAAATTCCACCTCTCCCATGGGTGTAATGATCAGGCACTGGTCAAGGAAAATTTTGATAGCAGAAAATTGCATGTCAAATTAGAGATAAATTAATGAGTTTAGTGTGAGATGATAACTGGTAGAGCATCTCTGATCAAGCAGGTGTTATCTACATCTCTTGGGAAATGGGCAAAAGGAATCAGTCTCTTAATTAATTGCTTGTGTTGTATTGAATTGTTCTTGTTGGCTAGTCTTACTTTCAAGATAAATTTGATGTAATTAAAACTAATTTGATATTGTTTATAATAATTAAAACTTATATGATATTGTATAATATAATTTAAACTAATTATTTATTGTACATTTTTTATTTGAATTTTTATATCTTTACAACAAATTGCAGACTGCCTTGTCTCACTAAGATGTCATTCGACCAATTCAATCTAAACTGTTTATGATAATTTAACAATATTTGATGGGCGTATAATGCTGTGGTGGGGCACTTTATTTTAATGAATGAAACTAAGGTGCAGCCTAATAAAACATCAACACTAATAATTACAGTGTTTTTTATTACATTGAAAAAATAGTTTGCAACTATCTGTCATCTTTGTGAGACATGACACTCTGCAAATTGATTGTTGAAAAAAAAAATATCATAACTAGATGCGTTTCTTGTTGCTAGGGCAACAAGTGGTCTTCCGACCGAACTTTTCTCCAGATCGCTGTGCTACCTCACTTCATTTAATACTTTATTGAAGGTATTTTTTGTTTGCGTTTATGTAACACAGTCTTTCAACATAGATCATGATTATTAAAGGATTTCTGTAGAATCTCTGTTAAAAAAGCTTTAAAAAAAACTATCACACATGTCTTCACAGAGAAAAATATCATTTACAACTGAAAAAAGAGAGAAACAATCTCCCGCCCCAGCAGGATTCGAATCCGCAACAATACGAGAAAGTTTGGATCGGTCATATCTTTGCAATAAATGCGGTCATATGAAAGATATGGAGATAACGAACAGTATTCAAGCTCAAAAGTCCATTAAACAATACAAAATAGGAGCAGAGCAAACACGGACCTCCAAACATCAGAGGTGGGATCAGGTGCCATGGAGGAGTGAGCATCCCCTGCCGACCGGTCACTTCCGCCGTGTGCTCCTTGTCATGATAGGGAAATCACGGAAAAATCCGTCGACAATTCAGTGTGTAAATAATGGTCTAACAATTAGTATGAAAAACGTCAGTCAGCATTTGACTCAATGATAAATTGTATTTGCTGACAAGGTCATTGTATCGACCATAGAACTTACGAAATGATGACTTTAAACGAGACAGCTGATATTCTTGTTTCATCAACTTATTTGTCAATAATTTACCTCGTTTTAGAAATTGTAGATACGTAGAGCATGCTCTTGCGTATCGAATCAACTGAGAGATATATACCCCGTATGCAGGTGATGAAGGTATATTGCTGCATAAGTAAGGGAAGTTGACGATTGAAAAGTTAAAGTCATCACGTTTATCATAAAGCTTGGTTGTTAGATTACCATTAACATCTTTTTCAAGTAAAATATCCAAATATGAAACAGATGTTTCAGACTCTGTGGTATCTTTTATCTCAAGTTCACCAGGATATATCGTATCGACATAAGAATGGAAATAGACATTGTTAATTGACAATACGTCGTCGATATATCTAAATGTCGAGTTGAAGACGACAGCAAGTGTTTTCTTCTTTTCACGTACAAGATTTTGGACAAATTCTGCTTCATATGAATACAAAAAAAGGTCTGCTAATAACGGGGCGCAATTGGTACCCATGGGAATTCCAATAGATTGTTGGAAGACCTGGTCTCCAAAAACCACATAGATATTGTCAATCAGAAACTCAAGCATCTTTTTAATGTCAACTTCAGAGTACTTGTGTGTACAGTCAGAATGTTTTTTAACAAAATAATTTTGCAAATGACCAATGACAAGGTAAGTATATTTACGAGTTCCATTTTTATTGAAAAAGCAGCTGTCAATGATATCAAAAAGCCTGGACTTTAATTTATCGTGGGGAATGGTTGTGTATAAAGTTGAAAAGTCGTAAGTTTTAAAGCTGTTGATTTTGGTAAAATCTTTTGATTTCAAATTTTCCAAAAGTTCCTTGGAATTTTTAAGTATCCACATCTGATTTACACCACTTCTCGAATATATTGTTGCACAGTAACTTGAAGTTTCTCCTTTACCACTGTTAATATCTTAGTGAGGAGTAAAGATAGAGGCTTGGTTGAACATATACTGGAACCCGCTATGTATCTTTGTTTGTAAGGATTTTTATGAAGTTTCGGAATCCAATATTAATATGGTAATTCGAATTCATTTTGGTTGTTTGGAATATTAAAAATATTCAAAACTGACATATGATTTTGAAGAAGTTCTTCCTTAGAAAGGGAACTATGAGTATAAGTTGGATTACCACTTGTAAAATTAAATCCAAGTTCCTCTAAAATACATTTAATATAATAAGTCTTACAAACAAAGACAATGTTGTTACCTGCTTTGTCAGCAGGGACCAGTACGTACTGATCATGTAATCTATCTTTGTATTACATATCTTTGCAACAAATGCATCAATCAAAATGATAAAAACAAATTTAGAACTCTTCGAAGACTCTCTATTAACCCTGTAAATCCCAGAGAAAAATATTGAAAAACAAAAAAGTTACAAATTTAACATTTTTGAATTCACTTCCGTTTGCGACCGGAACTTCGAACGACGGTAAATAATGGTCGATCAACATATCTACATTTGATGTTCTATCACCTCAGCAAGTTTCATATTCATATCTTATCATATATATCGAAAGACCTTAATAATAACAAGTAAACTAATTGTTCAGAGAACAATTAGAGGCCTTTCCACCATTTTTAAGTGTTTTCGTGTCGTTTAGGCCGTAAAAAAGAAAAATGCCAAAAAAGCAAAAAAAAAAAAAAAAAAAAAAAAAAAAAAAAAAAAAAACCTCCTCCACCTGGGATCGAACTCAAAACCCTTGGTTTGAAAGGCAGGTGTTCTAACCACTGCGCTACACATTCCGATAAAATTGAGTAAGTTAATTGTTTAAGACTATAGAATAAATACAAGCGTATTTTTAGAATCGGTAGGGGAAGAAAAAAGTTCAGTAAAAGGAAATAGTTCCTGAACTTGCAAGCATTATATAAAATAACAAGGGACGGGTGTGCGTGAGAAAACGTTAACACTGTTCCCTTGTTCCCTAATGAAAATGTATTAATGGACTGTAGCCCGATTCATCGATATTGTGAGCATGCTGAATTTTTTGAAAATAGCTTTGTTGTAAGCTTAAAAGATCGGGTTCGGATTTTAACATTTCTGACTGAATATCCTGAAATAAATATGAAACATTTAAATAAGCATTTCTTTGGGTTAAATTAAATATGTGTAGCACAAATTAAACTCCCAACATGCATTTTTAGAAGGGAAACACGACAATGAAAGCGAGAATTGTTTTTAATATACAGAAAATCGCTATTTCTGGAAACTGATTAATTCTAAATAAAAATCAAATAAATTCCAAATGTAAAAGAAAGAGAGAATGCTTGGTATTAAAATGTCGTATCATATCAGGAAAATCGAATGCTACTAACGACATCTGAAGAAATAGCCGATAAAAGGTTTAGATCATTTCTTCGTCCACCTGCACTTTAATTTCAAACACAACAGAACTTGTAGTTCTTGCCGTGAAACTTCATGACTTCTATAAACTTATAAGACTCACCGTAAAACTCTCAAGAAAGTTTCTCTGAGGTCTATGCTACATATGTACCAAATATGTTGTCGATCCGAGGTCTGGTTTGAATTTTACAGAAATATTCTACGTGGTTGTTGATGTGATTTTTTTTAAGAAGGGGGGAGGATGAATTATTTATTTTATGCCTCTTATAAACTAAGAATTGTAACTACTTTCACAACTTTAAGCCTGATTGTGACCTTTAGGTCAAGATCAAAGGTCAAGGTCATTTCCAAAAAAAAAACAAAACAAAAAACAAAACAAAAAAAAACAACAAGGAAATCTTTACTTTCTATGTTTTTACCTGATACTGGAGCTGGATGCATGTCCTTACTTTTCATTTGACCCAATGTCAAGGCCAAAGGTCAAGGTCAAAGTTCAAGGTCCTTTGGTGAATTGCTATATTTTACAAATATATAAGGAATTTCTTATGTTTTTTTTTTAAATGACTTTGACCTTGACCTATATTTTAAGGTCAAAGTCAAACATGCCGATGCAGTTGGTCCCATGTCTCTAGGATACACCGTTTTAAAAAAAGTTCATTAAATGTAAGCAGCATAAACTTTCAGGGGCAGTAACTCATACAAGGGACCAAAGAATGCTTTTGCAATGATAGAATGAAGAGAGTATTAAATGAGTCGAAGACACTGCTGAAGGCTTGGAATCTCTACGTTTTACGGTTTCGGAGGAGTAGCGATAACAAGGTTTTATTGCAAAAGGGGTGACAACTTTTGAATGGGTCAAGCTTTGGGGACAAGAATGAAATCCTTAAAATAGTTTTAGAAGGACATATTATAGATGCAAAGATATTCAGTATATGTCGAAAGGTTTTCTACAGAATCTCTGACAAAAAAGCTTTTAAAAATCAGCAAAAACTACCATACATGTTTTTAAAGAGAGAGAAGTCATTAGCAACTGAAAAAAAGAGAAAAATAAAGAAAAAAAAATTAACTACCTCCAGCAGGATTCGAACCCCAGACAGTGGGACAAAGTTTGGATCGGTCATATCTTTGCAATAAATGCACGCATCAAAATATTGAATACATATTTAGAATTTTTGTAAAACACTCTATAAACCCTGTAAATCCTAAAGAAAAATATTGAAAAACAAAAAAGTTGAAAAATTGGACTTTTTGAATTCACTTCCGTTTGCGACCGGAAGTGGCGACGACGAAAAATAAAGGTCGTTCCCCATATTGGAATTTGATGTTCTATTTATTCATTTAGTTTCAACTTCATATCTTTAGCCGTTGTCGAGAAAAATTCTGGACAAAATGCCATATAAAAAATACAAATTTCCCCAAAAATCGCGAATGGAAGTGAATTTTGAAAAAATGAAAAACACGTCTGGAGATATTTACATGATGCATCTTCCGCGAAAAAATCTCTGAAATCTGCTCACTCACAGCTGAGATATCGCCATAACTATGAAAAAAAGAATAATAATAATAGAAAACAGACGGAAAACAATAAGGTCTTCCGAAGGAAGTCGGAAGACCTTAATAAAAAGGGACGGGCTGCGTGAGAAAACGTTAACACTGTTCCCTAATGAAAATGTATTAATGGACTGTAGCCCGATTCATCGATATTGTGAGCATGCTGAATTTTTTGAAAATAGCTTTGTTGTAAGCTTAAAAGATCGGGTTCGGATTTTAACATTTCTGACTGAATATCCTGAAATAAATATGAAACATTTAAATAAGCATTTCTTTGGGTTAAATTAAATATGTGTAGCACAAATTAAACTCCCAACATGCATTTTTAGAAGGGAAACACGACAATGAAAGCGAGAATTGTTTTTAATATACAGAAAATCGCTATTTCTGGAAACTGATTAATTCTAAATAAAAATCAAATAAATTCCAAATGTAAAAGAAAGAGAGAATGCTTGGTATTAAAATGTCGTATCATATCAGAAAAATCGAATGCTACTAACGACATCTGAAGAAATAGCCGATAAAAGGTTTAGATCATTTCTTCGTCCACCTGCACTTTAATTTCAAACACAACAGAACTTGTAGTTCTTGCCGTGAAACTTCATGACTTCTATAAACTTATAAGACTCACCGTAAAACTCTCAAGAAAGTTTCTCTGAGGTCTATGCTACATATGTACCAAATATGTTGTCGATCCGAGGTCTGGTTTGAATTTTACAGAAATATTCTACGTGGTTGTTGATGTGATTTTTTTTAAGAAGGGGGGAGGATGAATTATTTATTTTATGCCTCTTATAAACTAAGAATTGTAACTACTTTCACAACTTTAAGCCTGATTGTGACCTTTAGGTCAAGATCAAAGGTCAAGGTCATTTCCAAAAAAAAAACAAAACAAAAAACAAAACAAAAAAAAACAACAAGGAAATCTTTACTTTCTATGTTTTTACCTGATACTGGAGCTGGATGCATGTCCTTACTTTTCATTTGACCCAATGTCAAGGCCAAAGGTCAAGGTCAAAGTTCAAGGTCCTTTGGTGAATTGCTATATTTTACAAATATATAAGGAATTTCTTATGTTTTTTTTTTAAATGACTTTGACCTTGACCTATATTTTAAGGTCAAAGTCAAACATGCCGATGCAGTTGGTCCCATGTCTCTAGGATACACCGTTTTAAAAAAAGTTCATTAAATGTAAGCAGCATAAACTTTCAGGGGCAGTAACTCATACAAGGGACCAAAGAATGCTTTTGCAATGATAGAATGAAGAGAGTATTAAATGAGTCGAAGACACTGCTGAAGGCTTGGAATCTCTACGTTTTACGGTTTCGGAGGAGTAGCGATAACAAGGTTTTATTGCAAAAGGGGTGACAACTTTTGAATGGGTCAAGCTTTGGGGACAAGAATGAAATCCTTAAAATAGTTTTAGAAGGACATATTATAGATGCAAAGATATTCAGTATATGTCGAAAGGTTTTCTACAGAATCTCTGACAAAAAAGCTTTTAAAAATCAGCAAAAACTACCATACATGTTTTTAAAGAGAGAGAAGTCATTAGCAACTGAAAAAAAGAGAAAAACAAAGAAAAAAAAATTAACTACCTCCAGCAGGATTCGAACCCCAGACAGTGGGACAAAGTTTGGATCGGTCATATCTTTGCAATAAATGCACGCATCAAAATATTGAATACATATTTAGAATTTTTGTAAAACACTCTATAAACCCTGTAAATCCTAAAGAAAAATATTGAAAAACAAAAAAGTTGAAAAATTGGACTTTTTGAATTCACTTCCGTTTGCGACCGGAAGTGGCGACGACGAAAAATAAAGGTCGTTCCCCATATTGGAATTTGATGTTCTATTTATTCATTTAGTTTCAACTTCATATCTTTAGCCGTTGTCGAGAAAAATTCTGGACAAAATGCCATATAAAAAATACAAATTTCCCCAAAAATCGCGAATGGAAGTGAATTTTGAAAAAATGAAAAACACGTCTGGAGATATTTACATGATGCATCTTCCGCGAAAAAATCTCTGAAATCTGCTCACTCACAGCTGAGATATCGCCATAACTATGAAAAAAAGAATAATAATAATAACTAGATGAGATCTCGTTGCGAGCAACGAGTGGGTCTTCCGTCCGATTTTTGATAAGATGAGATAAGAATTTGACTGAGATTTTCGTTCAAATATAATGATATAAATAAATTGTTAAGACGAACAATTTTGCTTTAATAATGTTTTACAAAATATTGATCATTAAAGGAATATAGATTAAAGACTTTCACCCCTTCTTGGCCCCTAATGTGAGAGGTCAGCCTCTTTTTCTTGATATCATTTTAAAGCTTTCATGATTTTGAATACTTTTTGTTCAACAACTAGTCAGAAATTCTCTTTTGTTTTCGGGATACATGCAAAAGAAATATTAAAGGCCAGCCCTTCAAGTCCTAAATGGGGACGTCTAGCAAAATTGAAAGAATGCATATTGTTCAGAATATTATTTTGATCGTCTTTTGTTCAATACTGCTTATAAAAATATTCTTCCTTTTCGAGATATATTGCGCCATAGATTAGGCAATCTGGCCCCCTAAAGACCCCTTACTGCGTAATATATGATATCAACATCATGTTATTTAGATAAAGTGTGTGAAGATGTACTATTTCGCTTCAGTAATATATTACAAAATATTGATCATTAAAAAGTTATTGATTGTATACTTTCGGTCCCTCTCAGCCCCTCATTTAATGTGTCAGACCCTTTTCCTTGATATCACCATAAAGCTCTCATGATTTTGAACACTTTTTGTTCAAGAATTATTCAAAAATTCTTTTTCGTTTCCGAGATATATCCGAAGGATATATTTAGGGGCCGGCCCTTCAACTCCTTAATGGGGACCTTTAGCAGAATATGAAAGGTTGCATATTGTTTAGAACATTATTTTGAACATCTTTTTTTTCAATATTGCTTATCAAAATATTTAACACTTTTGAGATATAAAGCGTCAAAGATTTAGCATTCTGGCCCCTTATGGCCCCTAATTATGTAACATATGATGTGAATATCATAATATATAGTTGTAAATTGTTGAGATGAACATTTTTGCTTCAGTAATGCATTGCAAAATATTGATCGTTAAAGAGTTATTGTTCAAAGACTTTCGGCCCCTCTCAGCCCCTATTTTGAGGGGCCAGCCCCTTTTTCTTCATATCACTTTAAAGCTCTCATGATCTTGAACACTTTTTGTTCAACAACTAGTCAGAAATTCTTTTTCGTTTCCGACCTATATGCAAAAGATATATTTAGGGGCCAGCCCTTCAACTCCTTAATGGGGAAGTTTAGCGAAAATTGAAACGTTGCATATTGTTTAGAACATTATTTTGAATATCTTTTGTTCAATATTGCTTATCAAAATATTTCCCAATTTTGAGATATAAGGCGTCAAAGATTTAGCATTCTGGCCCCTTATGGCCCTTAATTATGTAACATATGACGTGAATATCATAATATATAGTTGTAATTTGTTGAGATGAACATTTTTGCTTCAGTAATGCATTACAAAATATTGGTCGTTAAAGAGTTATTGATCAAAGACTTTCGGCCCCTCTCGGCCCCTATTTTGAGGGGCCAGCCTATTTTTCTTCATATTACTTTAAAGCTCTCATGATTTTGAACACTTTTTGTTCAACAACTATTCAGAAATTCTTTTTCGTTTCCGAGCTATGTGCAAAAGATATATTTAGGGGCCAGCCCTTCAACTCCTTAATGGGGAAGTTTAGCGAAAATTGAAAGGTTAAATATTCTTTAGAACATTATTTTGAACATTTTTTATTCAATATTGCTTATCAAAATATTTCCCACTTAACGCATTCCAAAATCAAAACAGAAAATCTTTTTTTCTGTTTTAGGCATTTTGCCCTCAGGTATTAACAAAATCTAACAAAAAACACAGTTTCATAAGATATTTATTCATTGTGAAAAATCGACATTTTTCTAATGGATACACGATCTAGTGTCACAAATAAACTGAAATTTAAATATTTGGAGAAACTATTGACAATTTAGCAAGACTTTACGGGGTAAATTTCCCCCGAAAGAAAATCACTGGTTCACATCTTAAAGATAGCAAAAACATACAGGGTAAATTTCCTCTCAAAAATGACATTGAAACAGTACCTAAAGTAATACAAAACAAAAGCAACCATCTTTTAAATAGCAAGACTTTACGGGGTAAATTTCCCCCAAAAGAATATCACTGATACAGTATTCACTACTCTTATAAAAAGCGAACATTACACTTTGAAAATAGCAGAACTCTACAGGGTAAATTTCCTCTCAAAAATATGACATTGATTCAGTTTATGTACAGTGTTTGAAAGCAAAACCAACCATCTTGATGATAGCAAGACTTTACGGGGTAAATTTCCCCCCAAAGAAAATCTCTAATACAGTATTTATGATTCGCAAACATCGTGAAGATGGCAACATTCTACAGAGTAATTTTTCTCTCAAAAATGATATTGATACATTTTATACACTAGTGCAGTATTTCTAAGCAAAACACCAATCTTGTAGAAAGCAAGATTTTACGGGGTAAATTTCCCCTCCAAAGAATATCATTAGCTGATACAGTATTCATTACTCTTATAAAAGCGAACATTACACTTTGAAAATTGCAGAACTCTACAGGGTAAATTTCCTCTCAAAAATGACATTGATTCAGTTTATATACAGTGTTTGAAAGCAAAAGCAACCATCTTGATGATAACAAGACTTTACGGGGTAAATTTCCCCCCAAAGAAAGTCACTAATACAGTATTTATGATTCGCAAACATCGTGAAGATGACAACAATCTACGGGGTAATTTTTCTCTCAAAAATGACATTGATGCAGTTTATACACGGTATTTCAAAGCAAAAACAACCAATTTTAGATAGCAAAACTTTACGGGGTAAATTTCCCCCCAAAGAATATCACTCATACAGAATTTATGCTTCACAATATCTTGGCGGTAACAAAACTCTACAGGGTAAATTTCCTCTTAAAATAATTATTGATACAGTTTATCTTATACGTAGAAAAAGTGAACATTACACTTTGAAAATCGCAGAACTCTACAAGGTAAATTTCCTCTCAGAGATGAAATTGATACAATTTATATACAGTAATTAAAAGCAAAAACACCCGTCGTTTAGATAGCAAGACTTTACGGGGTAAATTTCCCCCCAAAGAAAATAACTGATATAGTTTTTATGATTCACAACATCTTAAAGATAGCAAAAATCTTCAGGGTAAACTGCCTCCCAAAAATAACATCAATACAGTTTCCATATATTAATTAAAAGCACCAATGTTTTAGAAAGTAAGACTCTACGGGGTAAATTTCCCCCCAAAGAAGGTATCACTGATACAGTATTCACTACTCTTATAAAAAGCGAACATTACACTTTCAAAATTGCAAAACTCTACAGGGTAAATTTCCTCTCAAAAATGACATTGATTCAGTTTATATACAGTGTTGAAAGCAAAACCAACCATCTTGATGATAGCAAGACTTTACGGGGTAAATTTCCCCCCAAAGAAAATCACTGACAAAGTATTTTTGATTCGCAAACATCTAGAAGATGGCAACAATCTATAAGGTAATTTTCCTCTTAAAAATGACATTGATAAGTTTATATACAGTATTTCAAAGCAAAAACACTCATCTTTAAGATAGCAAGACTTTACGGGGTAAATTTCCCCCAAAGAAAATCACTGATACAGAATTAATGCTTTGCAATATCTTGGAGGTAGTAAAAATTTACGGGGTAAATTTCCTCTAAAAATATTACTGATACAGTTTACATCATACTTAGAAAAAAACAATCATTAAACTTTGAAAATAGCAAGTATGTACTGGGTAAATCCCTCCCTCCCAAAGAGTATCAATAATACAGTTTATATTATTCAAAGCATGAACAAACACTGCAACTAGATGATAGGAAGACTTTACGGGGTAAATCCCCCCCCCCCCCCAAAAAAAAAAGAATGTCAATTATGCAGTTTATATAATTCACAGAATAAATCAAATATTACTTTTTGAAAAAAGCAGAACTTTTCAAGGTAAATTTCCTCTCATAAAATAAACTAATTCTGTATATATTGTTTACAGAAAAGCATATATTAAATCTTGATGACAAAAAGACACGGGGTAAATTTCATATCAAAGAATATTAAAAATATATTATTTTTATATCACATACGATACTTTTATCTTAATATCATGGAAGCTGGAAAAGCTAACTATTAAAGTTAACATAATATTAAACCTTCTGAACATAAAAAAACATACAAAAACATAAAAAAAACTCTGACATCTTTCTTTCTCTGTTAAAGGTATAAGATTTCTTTGTGTCCCGTTACACTTTCTTTATTTAAACAGCGTCCTCCTTTAATATCTTTGACCGAAGTTCCAATACTATGCTTTTCTCTTGGCTGATACAATAGACAGATTGTAGAGTGCATTTTCCAAAGGAAATCAGGCAACCATATTCTGAACCAATCCATAGTCCACCTATGGATGAAAATTTTAAGTCTCATAAACTTCAATTTTCCAAAGCCTTAGGCATTTATATATGATTTCATGACAGATATGACTCCTTTAATATTGCGCACTAGAGTAGATCAGCAGGTGCCTGCTCCGAATTTTTGTAAAACAGTCTTTCTGTTTATATTGCATGGAAATTGCATTCATCTAAAGATCACCCCACCACACACTCATATACACACATACATTTATACATGTTTCTGAGAATAATGCTCATTCGTGATATGGATCTACATAAGATAATCAAAAAAGTTACTTACTATAGTATTGTTTTTGTATTGTACATGTATTACTGATGCCTTCTAGGTCCATCATGGAAGTTTTTTAAGGGGAAGTGAGAGAGGTAACTGATAGCATATGCAGATAGTTTTACTGCAACCTAAATGTTGGTAAAAGTTTAACATTTTAGCTCCATTTATTAAACCTAAAAAATACATATAACGTGACATATATAAAATTGTATATTTACCTTGTTTGTTCAAGATTTGGACTTGAATTTGTAGTTCAGTTCCAGCACTAAGCAGTCTCTTTTGTATCGAATCGTCCATAAAAGTACACTTTTGAAACATTCTTAAAGTACTTGCGTCCATAAAACTGAGAGGTCATCTAGCTTGGTTTCCTTTCCCTAATTTGTTTAGTGTTCTGTGTGACCTTTGGCGTGGATGAGCCAGGGAACAAGGCAAATGAACGCCGGCCATATCAATACGGGCAATAATATTTAAATTCCCAACTCACTATTCATCATATAGTGTATATTACAGGGAAACGGACACATGGCTTTCAAGGAAAATGAGTGAATTTATCAATGGGTGGTTGCGAGAAAAAAAATTAGGTGATCAGTTTCTCATCACTTTACTGTTTACTCTTCCGCTGCGTGAATTCCAGATGTTAATCAACCCTTTTATTGTATAGCATTGCGGTCATGTCATAAATCTGACCTAAGCTAAAATAATTTCTACATTTTCTCAGCATCCATGTCTTGATCTATAAAAAGCACAGGTTGCCCTTCTTAAAACTTGGTGACATTTTACATATACTCTACTGCAGTTGCATATGCATCATCTATTCATGTGGCAGTTATTATTACTTTACTAAATATGTGGTTTCAAAGATGTGAAAAAATTATGAACAGTTATTCTTTTTCAGTCGATCTTTCTACACTGACACAACCTTAGGTTGAAAAAGAGAGGAAAATTTAAAAATATATAGTAATGAAAAGCAATATTTATAGAACGTATTATTGACATTAAAACTCGAATATATTGTACATCATTTTAAAAATTAAAGAAAAAAATATCCACCTTCGAATTGCTTTCTATATACTGGTGTCTACCTTTCCTAGCTGTATTCTTTGCGGAGTATCGGATGTCAAGTGCAAAAATCAATGAAAGAATGATAGACAAAAAATTTAAACATAAGATTTTTTTCATGTACCATAATTACAGTGACGAAATCTATCTACTTCTGTTGTTTATATTTTTATCTTTTATATGTCTTTTTTCCGAAATTATAACACGTTATCTTTTGTATACATATACATGTGTATATGTACAGATTAAGAGAAATGTACATGTATAAAAAAAAAAATAAAACTACAGGTATACATGGTAGAGGCCGTGTACCATTATTTTAAGCAGGCTCATATCGGCAATCGTACATTTGATAAGTAGAAAGAAGAAAAAAGGAATTCCCCGAGTGTTTTTCGAGTATTAATCTCATCTAACTTCGTATGATACCATTGTTTGTGATTAATTTTAATAATTGAATATTTAAACACTGCACATTTAGGCAGAATTATTTATGAAAATTTTCAAAGAACAGAATTGTTAGTTAGCAGACATTTTCGACAATCGATTATGCCGGAAATGTCCGAGATGATTGCGATTGTCATAGTCAAGGTCATTCTATTTTAGTTCAAAAACGTATCCTTTACAATGACTTTCTCTATTCCACGTTACACAAAACAAGCCCGCGCAGCCAAGTATAGATTTCTGTCAGATTTTCAACCCATTAGTTCACGATTAGTAGCAATATGTGCTCAACATGTATGCTTTAGGTACTCAAAGGCAATGATATCGCATTGCCCATCCTGCAGAAGTCGCCATGCAATTCAGTCAATTAATTAGAAGAAAACAATTCTTTTACACTGTTTTGCTTAGCATGGTATTACAAGATATAAAGAAATACACAAAGAATGCATAATTTTTTTTTAATGTCAAAAATAATGTACTCATATATTCAATTTTTTTTTAAAGTTCGGATTAAAGTTTTATTGATATTGCTTTTTTAATAGCTATTTTTTTTTTTATTTTATTAATGTTTCTTTTTATAACTTAAAGGAGTAGCCGTATAGATAGATAAACTTTCTTAGGAAAGAATAACTGTTCATGATTTTTGTTACATCTTGAAAAAGAAAAATTTCAACAGTGCAATAATTACTGCCACATTAATGAATTATGCATATGCGATTGCAGTAGAGTACATGTAAAACAAGTAACTTAGTATAATGGAATGAAATTCAATGACCTTAAAAAAATCAAAAAACTCAGAGGGCAGCTTGTGCATTGCAAGAAATCCCGTCCGATTTAGCTGTGAGCTGAACTCAATACAAGTGCTATTAACGCTAATCACTGATATTCCCCTAAGAGTGATTAGAGACAATTGATGGCAGAATCTTGGAGAGGTGGATCTAAGGGGAAAAAATACTTTTACAATTTTCTTCTTCGGATGTCATTGATAAATTTAGCATTTATTTCCTTTGATACGATTAATTATTTTGCTACCACGCATTCTTCTACATTTTTACATGTGGAATTTATTTCAATTTTATTTAAAATTAATTAAATTTTTCTTGGAATTTAGCGGGGTTTTTTTTTATTATAGCCTTTAAATATTTCTGAACCTAAGGAGAATCAATAGTGTGCAAGTCCCTCTAGGACACAGCGAGTTACAGTTACCCCATACGATGCATATTTCACTTACCCCTTGAGAAGAAGGTAAACACGACCTATTTACACCCTTCCTACTAAGCATTCAAAGGCAACATTTCTCAATATTTTAAATTTCAATATTAATTCTTTTCCCAACACACTCTCCTTTCAATGCCCTAAAATCAGCTCAATCCACCCCGTATACATCATTAGACATGTCACAGACCTATCCCCCAAGTTAATTAAATGTAAATAAATGAGAGAGTTAGAAGGTCTGATAAGGTTGCAGGTGCACGATGCAGGCGTTGTTAGCCCTGTTTCCCATGGGTGTCATTTTAGCTAGTTAGAGAGAAAGAGAGTTGAGCAAGCATGAATTTATAATTTGTTACTATGTCAGTTCTGTTGTCGTTTGTTTATTATGTTTGATAGAGTTCTGAGAGATGAAAGTGAGCATTAGGTTTATTTGTGTGAGAAACTGGGGAGTAAGAGATTTGGTATGTCCATGCCCTGAGAACATGTGATAACAAGAGGAGAGAATGAGTTTGGAAGTCATTGAGAGTGGATGTATCTTATAATTGTGAACTTTGCGTATTACTATAATTATATTGCATGTGTTGTAAATATGTAAATAAACTATGTACATAAAAACAATCGTAATTATTAATCAGTGCCAGTGACAGGGAGGACCCCCGTCACAGACATATTTAAGGGGGAAAACTGTGTTTTTAATTGGCACTACTTGCGTGGTCAATGAAATGGGGTAAAATTAGTAACCTATGACATACTTATACCTTCTACCATCAAATTAAGGGTTACAGATTCGAACATTTATTTTAATTTCCTTTTTGTTTTACTTTGTTTATTGTTAACTCGTTTATTTCCTATAATTATATGTTTCATTTTAAATTCATTATTATTATTGAGCGTGTAGGATATTGAAATCATGCCCTCTCTCTCTCTCTCTCTCTCTCTCTCTCTCTCTCTCCAAAAAAATAGGGCCTCAAATGTTCTCTGAAAACTTTAATTTTTAAAATCTGTAAAAGTTTTGGATCCTTCCCTCAACACTGCTGACATCATTTGTCTCGCAACACTCTCATAGGTAATATAAAGATTAGCGTTAATTGCACTTTGATTAAATTCAGTCTAAAACTACACTGGAGAAAATCCACAGAATTTCTTTCAAAATCTCTTAGGTTTGATAGATAACAGATTTA
This sequence comes from Saccostrea echinata, assembly GCF_033153115.1. Taxonomy (NCBI): domain Eukaryota; kingdom Metazoa; phylum Mollusca; class Bivalvia; order Ostreida; family Ostreidae; genus Saccostrea; species Saccostrea echinata. Next base: position 15,622,359 of record NW_026889782.1, on the reverse strand, counting down.
GTTGCTGAGAAAATCTAGAAATAACAGCCTAAGGTCAGATTTATGACACGGCCGCAATGCTATCCAATACAAGCCCGGGTTGAATAAACAGGACTTCACGCAGCGGGAAAGTTGAGGGACAGATCACCTCAATTCAATATGTTCAATAATTTTCTTTAAAGCAATATGTTCATTTTAATTTTTGTGTTAAAACAGTTGATTTTGTTCGTTTCCCTGTAATATACCCTACATTCATACTTGATGGATTGTGCGTTGGGAATTTAAATATTATTGGCCGTATTGATACGCGCGGCATCCGTTTTCCTTGTTCCTTGGCTCATCCACGCCAAGGTCACAGAGAACACAAAGCAAATTAGGGAAAGGAAACCAGGCTAGATGACCTCTCAGTTTTCTGAACATACGTATTTAAGGAGTGTTTCAAAAGTGTATTTTTATGACGAGTCGATACAAAAGTGACTGTTTTGTGCTGAATGGAACAATTACAAATTCAAGACCAAATCTTTAACAATACTAAAGTTCTTGAAGCTTTCTTTGTGTATTTTTTTTTTATATCTTGTAATACCATGCTAAGCAATAGAGTGTAAAAGAATTGTTTTCTTCTAATTAATTGACTGAATTGCATGGCGACTTCTGCAGGATGGGCAATGCGATATCATTGCCTTTGAGTACCTAAAGCATACATGTTGAGCACACATTGCTACCAATCGTGAACTAATGGGTTGAAATTCTGATAGCCATCTATACTTGGCTGCGCGGGCTTGTTTTGTGTAACGTGGAATAGAGAAAGTCATTGTAAAGGATACGTTTTTGAACTAAAATAGAATGACCTTGACTATGACAATCGCAATCATTTCGGGCATTTCCGGCATAATCGATTGTTGAAAATGTCTGCTAACTAACAATTCTGTTTTTTGAAAATTTTCATAAATAATTCTGCCTATATGTGCAGTGTTTAAATATTCAATTATTAAAATTAATCACAAAAAATGGTATCATAAGAAGTTAGATGAGATTAATACTCGAAAAACACTCGGGGAATTCCTTTTTTCTTCTTTCTACATATCAAATATACGATTGCCGATATGAGCCTGCTTAAAATGATGGTACACGGCCTCTACCATGTATACCTGTAGTTTTTTTTTGTTTTGTTTTTTTTTTATACATGTACATTTCTCTTAATCTGTTCATATACACATGTATATGTATACAAAATATAACGTTTTATAATTTCGGGAAAAAAAGACATGTAAAGAGAAAAATATAAACAACAGAAATAGATTTCGTCACTGTAATTATGGTACATGAAAAATCTTATGTTTAAATTTTTGTCTATCATTCTTTCATTAATTTTTGCACTTGACATCCGATATTCCGCAAAGAATACAGCTAGGAAAGGTAGACACCAGTATATAGAAAGCAATTCGAAGGTGGAAATTTTTTTTTTAATTTTTAAATTGATGTACAATATATTCGAGTTTTAATGTCAATAATACGTTCTATCAATATTGCTTTTCATTAGCAATATATTTTTTTTCTCTCTTTTTCAACCTAAAGTTGTGTCAGTGTAGAAAGATCAACTGAAAAAGAATAACTGTTCATAATTTTTTCACATCTTACATAATTAGTAAAGTAATAATAACTGCCACATGAATAGATGATGCATATGCAACTGCAGTAGAGTATATGTAAAATGTTACCAAGTTTTAAGAAGGGCAACCTGTGCTTTTTATAGATCAAGACATGGATGCTGAGAAAATGTAGAAATTATTTTAGCTTAGGTCAGATTTATGATATGACCGCAATGCTATCCAATAAAAGGGTTGATTAACATCTGGAATTCACGCAGCGGAAGAGTAAACAGTAAAGTGATGAGAAACTGATCACCTTAAAAAAATTTCTCGCAACCACCCATTGATAAATTCACTCATTTTCCTTGAAAGCAATGTGTCCGTTTCCCTGTAATATACACTATATGATGAATAGTGAGTTGGGAATTTAAATATTATTGCCCGTATTGATATGGCCGGCGTTCATTTGCCTTGTTCCCTGGTTCATCCACGCCAAAGGTCACACAGAACACTAAGCAAATTAGGGAAAGGAAACCAAGCTAGATGACCTCTCAGTTTTGTGGACGCAAGTACTTTAAGAATGTTTCAAAAGTGTACTTTTATGGACGATTCGATACAAAAGAGACTGCTTTGTACTGGAACTGAACTACAAATTCAAGTCCAAATCTTGAACAAACAAGGTAAGTATACAATTTTATATATGTCACGATATATTTTAGGCAGTATCTGCATTTGAATTCGTCCCTGATCTACAATTCCATTGCGCAGCATAAGGATTTCGGAACTTGGTTGCTTTCTTTATTACGTGAAATAATTGAAGCTGAAATGTTAACCTTTTACCAACATTTAGGTTGCAGTAAAATTATCTGCATACGCTATCAGTTACCTTTCTCACTTCCCCTTAAAAAACGTCAATGATGGACCTAGAGGGCATCAGTAATACATGTACAATAGAAATACAATACTATAGTAAGTGCATTTAACTTTTTTTGATTATCTTATGTAGACCCATATCACGAATGAGCATTATTCTCAGAAACATGTATAAATGTATATGTGTATATGAGTGTGTGTTGGGGGGGGGATCTTTAGAAGAATGCAATTTCCATGCAATATAAACAGAAAGACTGTTTTACAAAAATTCGGGAGCAGGCACCTGCTGATCTACTCTAGTGCGCAATATTAAAGGAGTCATATCTGTCATGAAATCATATATAAATGCCTAAGGCTTTGGAAAATTGAAGTTTATGAGACTTAAAATTTTCATCCATAGGTGGACTATGGATTGGTTCAGAATATGGTTGCCTGATTTCCTTTGGAAAATGCACTCTACAATCTGTCTATTGTATCAGCCAAGAGAAAAGCATAGTATTGGAACTTCGGTCAAAGATATTAAAGGAGAACGCTGTTTAAATAAAGAAAGTGTAACGGGACACAAAGAAATCTTATACCTTTAACAGAGAAAGAAAGATGTTTTTTTTATGTTTTTGTATGTTTTTTTATGTTCAGAAGGTTTAATATTATGTTAACTTTAATAGTTAGCTTTTCCAGCTTGCATGATATTAAGATAAAGGTATCGTTTGTAATATAAAAATAATATATTATTGATATTCTTTGATATGAAATTTACCCTTTTAGTCTTTTTGTCATCAAGATGTAATGTATGCTTTTTCTGTAAACAATATATACAGAATTAGTCTATTTTATGAGAGGAAATTTACCTTGAAAAGATCTGCTTTTTTCAGAAAGTATTTTTTTTTTTTCTGTGAATTATATAAACTGCAGCAGTGATATTCTTGGGGGGGGGGGGGTTTATCCCGTAAAGTCTTGCTATCATCGAGTTGCAGTGTTTGTTCATGCTTTGAATAATATAAACTGTATTATTGATACTCTTTGGGAGGGAGGGATTTACCCAGTACATACTTGCTATTTTCAAAGTTTAATGTTTGTTTTTTTAAGTATGATGTAAACTGTATCAGTAATATTTTTTAGAGGAAATTTACCCCGTAAATTTTTACTACCTCCAAGATATTGCAAAGCATAAATTCTGTGATATTCTTGCGGGGGGGGGGGTTACCCCGTAAAGTCTTGCTATCTTAAAGATGGGTGTTTTCGCTTTAAAATACTGTATATAAACTGTATCAATGTCATTTTTAAGAGGAAAATTACCTTATAGATTGTAACCATCTTATAGATGTTTGCGAATCAAAAATACTGTTTCAGTGATTTTCTTTGGGGGGAAATTTACCCCGTAAAGTCTTGCTATCATCAAGATGGTTGGTTTTGCTTTCAACACTATATATAAACTGAATCAATGTCATTCTTGAGAGGAAATTTACCCTGTAGAGTTCTGCAATTTTCAAAGTGTACTGTTCGCTTTTTATAAGAGTAATGAATACTGTATCAGTGATACCTTCTTTTGGGCGAAATTTACCCCGTAGAGTCTTACTTTCTAAAACATTGGTGCTTTTGCTTTGAATTAATGGAAACTGTATCGATGTTATTTTTGGGAGGCAGTTTACCCTGAAGATTTTTGCTATTTTTAAGATGTTGTGAATCATAAAAACTATATCAGTTATTTTCTTTGGGGGGAAATTTACCCCGTAAAGTCTTGCTATCTAAACGACGGGTGTTTTTGCTTTTAATTACTGTATATAAATTGTATCAATTTCATCTCTGAGAGGAAATTTACCTTGTAGAGTTCTGCGATTTTCAAAGTGTAATGTTCACTTTTTCTACGTATAAGATAAACTGTATCAATAATTATTTTAAGAGGAAATTTACCCTGTAGATTTTTGTTACCGCCAAGATATTGTGAAGCATAAATTCTGTATGAGTGTGATATTCTTTGGGGGGAAATTTACCCCGTAAAGTTTTGCTATCTAAAATATGGTTGTTTTTGCTTTGAAATACCGTGTATAAACTGCATCAATGTCATTTTTGGGAGAAAAATTACCCCGTAGATTGTTGCCATCTTCACGATGTTTGCGAATCATAAATACTGTATTAGTGACTTTCTTTGGGGGGAAATTTACCCCGTAAAGTCTTGTTATCATCAAGATGGTTGCTTCTGCTTACAATCACTGTATATAAACTAAATCAATGTCATTGTTGAGAGGAAATTTACCCTGTAGAGTTCTGCAATTTTCAAAGTGTAATGTTCGCTTTTATAAGAGTAATGAATACTGTATCAGCTAGAGATATTCGTTGGAGGGGAAATTTACCCCGTAAAATCTTACTTTCTACAAGATTGGTGTTTTGCTAAGAAATACTGCACTAGTGTATAAAATGTATCAATATCATTTTTGAGAGAAAAATTACTCTGTAGATTGTTGCCATCTTCACGATGTTTGCGAATCATAAATACTGTATTAGTGACTTTCTTTGGGGGGAAATTTACCCCGTTAATCTTGCTATCATCAAGATGGTTGGTTTTGCTTTCAAACACTGTACATCAACTGAATCAATGTCATTTTTGAGAGGAAATTTACCCTGTAGAGTTCTGCGATTTTCAAAGTGTAATGTTCGTTTTTTATAAGAGTAGGGAATACTGTATCAGTGATATTCTTTTGGGGGAAATTTACCCCGTAAAGAGATGGTTGCTTTTGTTTTGAATTATTTTAGGTACACTGTTTCAATGTCATTTTTGAGAGGAAATTTACCCTGTAGTTTTTTGCTATCTTTAAGATGTGAATCAGTGATTTTCTTTCGGGGGAAATTTACCCCGTAAAGTATTGCTAAATTGTCAATAGTTCCTCCAAATATTTACATTTTAGTTTATTTGTGACACTAGATCGTGTTTCTATTAGAAAAACGCTGATTTTTCACAATCTTATGAATAAATATCTTATAAAACTGTGTTTTTTTGTTAGATTTTGTCAATACCTGAGGGCAAAATGCCTAAAACAGAAAAAAAGATTTTCTGTTTTGATTTTGGAATGCGTTACTTTCGAAAAATAGAGTGCCAAAGATTTGGCATTCTGGCCCTTTATGGCCCTTAATTATGTAACATATGATGTATATATCATAATATATAGTTGTAAATTGTTAAGATTAACATTTTTGCTTCAGTAATGTATACCAAAATATTGATTATTAAAGAGTTATTGATTGAATACATTTGGCCCCTCTCGGCCCCTAATATGACAAGTCAGCCCTTTTTTCTTGATATCATATTAAAGATCTTGTCATTCTGCACAAATATTGTTTAGTATATTTTAACAAAATAATTATACTTTAAAAGATATGATACAAAATGTTTCAAAAATTCACTCATAATTCGTGTCCTAAATTTTGACCCTTACCGAGCTTCCATACTAGGCACTTCCGGAAAATATCCAAACCCAGGTGCAAAATGGCAACATGTCCTCTATCATCATTGAAAATTTCAGCGCTCTAGCTTAAGGAGGTTGGATCCTGCCATCAAAAGTAATGAGAATTTTTTATCAAGTATATTTTTAGAATTTATACACATAGCTTTATTAAAAATCAAAACAAAAAATGGGGGTCAATGCGCTTCTTTTGGCGCTACAGAGCATTTAGTTTGACCTTTTTGCACTGTAAATACGTCTTACACATAAATCAATTTTTAAAGTTTTTCCTTCAATATTTTTTGTTCAAATAAATTATGGTGAACAAACACAGTCTTATTTCATCTTAAATAGACACATTAAAATTTGTAACAACGAAGAAATTTTCGAATTACTCCGCATGTTCATTATTTGACCTTTTTGCACTCAAACATTCTCATTTTTCTGGCATTAAAATTTAACAAGCAAAAAAAATCATTTGAAAGTAATGACATTTTACTGACTTTAAGAAGAATGGTTAAAAGTATCGTATATATTCAGAAAAGAAAATTAAAAGTGGGGGTCTGTGATGTTAATTTTTAGATATTACTAAAATAGTGCTAATTTTAAGCTTAAATTAGGGCTATTTTTTTCTTCATTTCCACAATATATTTGCTATATTTATCAAATATGATGATAGAATTCATGACAATTTATTTAATAGATAATTTAGTACCAGTATAAAACAGTCCACTGCACAAAATAACTATGTGTGCAGCCTGCATGTAAAAATAGGAATCCAAACTTAACATACTTTAAATACTTCAAAAGAGAAAAAAAATGATCATTTTCTTCTAAAAAACCTTCCGCCACAAAATATAGTTCCTCACTTAATGCTTTTGGTATGGAATTAAATCATGGAGTTTTAACTGAATATAGTTAAATTGGCATTGTAGAATCCAAATTTATTGTAAGAATTAAAACATTATGCAGAATTTTTGAAATATAGGTTAAGATAAGAATCTGCTCAAAAGCTCAGGAGCGAACCTCGTTAAGCCGTTTTTGAGTTCCATCGCAGACAAGGAGGTCTTCTAAATTTTGATAAAAGGGCGATAACTTTCGACCGGAAGTGAATTTCAAAAAACTGTTCAGCCGGAATTAACTTCAGATAATTTAGTAACAATCCTGAAAATCTGAAGCAAATCTATCAATCCATCTCCGAGAAATCGTCTGCACAAAATTTGTGCAGAAAAAAAGAATAATAATAATAATAATAATAAGCTTGAAAAAGAAACATAAGAATAATAGAAGGGTCTTCCGCTGAAGACGGAAGACCCTAATAATAATAGAAAACAGACGGAAAACAATAAGGTCTTCCGAAGGAAGTCGGAAGACCTTAATTAATTATACAAAATCAAATTGATTTTAATACCTTTATATCAAACTCATTTTAAAAATAAAAGGCTGGTTTTAGTAACTATGTATTTTGACAGACATAAATAACAATTAAGAGACTTAGACAACAGAGATCTTTATTTCTTTCTGCCCAATTCCCCGGAGATATAGATAAGACCTGCCTGATCAGAGATGCCCTAACAGCTTCCCACACTGAACTCATTAATTAATCTTTAACTGGATGCATGTCCACTCATTACTCCCAAGGGACAAATGGATTTACACTATCTGCTGTGTAATGTAAAAACTGTTTTTAATACTTTGTGTTTTTTTTTTAGTTCTAATGAGTAGTTTTAAGCTGTAGTTCACATTTTTGTACAGATGTTCTAGATTCTATGTCTCAAACCTTAGACATGAACCCGAAATGACTAAGTCAATAAAAATTTTTAAAAAACACCTGTAAAATGCAGAAAAATTATCAAATAATGTTGAAAATACCAGGTGCACATCTTCATATGGTAAATAATAAGTGTACAAATTTTCATACAAATCTATGCAATAGTTTCTGGGAACAGATCCAGACAAAACCACATAATAAAAATGAAAAAACACCTGTAAAATGCAGAAAAATTATCCAATCATAATGAAAATACCTTGATATGGCGAATAATAAGTGTACAAATTTTCAGACAAATCCTTCCAACAGTTTCCAAGAAATGGTCAGGACAAAATCTCGTCTACAGACAGACGGACAGACAGACGGACGGACAGACGGACATGCTGATTCCAATATACCCCCCCTAAACTTCGTTTGCGGGGGGTATAAAAACACTCTTTCTGTTGTATAACGCAAACCTTTGAACAAATATTCAAAATGATGACAGATATCGGCGGCTAGTGGGGATTAAATAATAATGCCAATGACACAAAATTAATTTCTTTTTTTTACTATGAATTGTGCTCATAGTTCATAACGACAGACACACTGTGTTGTTCATTACAATGTGATATTTCAACATGTAGTTAATTAATATGGTTTAATATTACAGACACAAGAAGATTATTGTGTCTGTGTAATAAATCTGGTTACTCAGATTACACGTAAACATTTTTTTAATGTGATAAGTATTTATTAGGTTAGTGTATCCATCCTATCGCACATCGACAGTGTACATAATCTACTAATCTCGCTTTTGAGCGAATTAAGTTTGTCGTCGAAAACCTACATCAGTATATAAAATGTACTATTTACAAGATTGTTTTCTAGATCTATTTTACTCTTTTATAAAACTTACTTCAGTGATCTTTTTGTAAATGACTGTATGGATGAGACAAGTCATTTAAAATGGTGTGAAATAGCTAGGATTTCGTCAATTTATAGGAAAATTAAACTCAGGATAATTATAGAATATTCTCATAGCAACACATACAAATACATGCAACTACAGAAAACGAACTTTATACAGGTGTGAAATAACGAATAAATTATAGAAAACGCGCGCAATATTTTTTTAAAAGGTGAACGGAACTATTAAATCGCTTCGGTAATTACAGAAAGCGCACGTGGTATTTTCTTGATTTAAAAAAAAATCGCTTCGGTAATCAAGTCGTGTCATGGCAATTTAACTTCACACAGATGTAATTATAGAATATTAGCATGACAACACATGCGAATAATTACAGAAAACGCGGTATTTTCTAAAAGGTGAACTGAACTTTAAAAAAAAATGCTTCGGAATTACAGAAAACGCGCTCGATATGAAAACTTTAATAAAAAAATCGCTTCGGTGATCTGGGCGTGCCATGGTAATTCAGCTTTACACAGATGTGAAATAACGAAAAATTACAGAAAACGCGCGCAATATTTTCTAAAAGGTGATATGAACTTAAGAAAAAAAAACCCGCTCCTTCACATCATACAAGATATCAAACAATTACTTAGATTAATTACAAAATGTCATGCTTGATAATAAAAAATAGATATAACTTGTACAGTAACTAATAAGATCATCTGTAAATTTGTGAACAGTTGTAAAAATGTTTATATTAGTTTACAAAGGTAAAACTTTATCACCACATAGTAACAATTTTGTGTCAATATTAATGAAATCAAAAGTAAAAAGTCGATTTTCAACAACATGTATAACTTTTTGCTTGAAAAATATGTTTTTATAATCACTCTTCTTCTTTCTGTGCTGAATGTGTAAACATTTGTATGCATGTGTTCTTTTATTTATTTATTTGTCTATTTATTTATTTATTTATTTATTTTTCATGCTGTTTATTGAGGTGCCTTAATGGGAAAAAAATATTTACGACTTTGTAGTACCAATATAGTATTTTCTAAAAGTTCAAAAAATGAGACCACGTTTTAAATTTTCTTGAAGGTACATTGTACTTTTTAAGAAAATCGCTTTTGTAATCAAGTCGTACCATGGCAATTTAACTTAACACAAATGTAATTATAGAATATATGTGAAAAATTACAGAAAACGTGCGCGCAGTCATCATCGCGCAGTATTTTCTGAAAGGTTAGTCGAACTTTAAAAAAAACGCGCGCGATATTTTTTTGAATGATCGTTCGAGCGTTTTTTGAGACGGTTTCTATAATTTTCTATAATTTAAATAAATACAATTGTTAAACGCCAAGCCCTGCCCCTTTTCTCCCGAATCAGTATAAATAGAGAGGATAAATGCAAAGCAAATCACAGTCTTCAGAACAAATCGTTCAAAATGGCACAAGCTTTTTTAGATTTCGAGCAAAAGTGGATCGAGATGGGGGAGGAATTCCAGGTGGCGTTTGAATCAGGGTAAGTACTCTTTTTAAAATTTATCACTTTTTAATATGTATTAGCTGTCATTTTGAAGTCAAAAATTTGTTTGATGTTGAAATTGTGATTTTCTGTTACAATGAAAAACAACGTATATATAAAAATAAACAGGTTAACATTTGTTTGCTTCAATTTTTTTTTTAAATAATGCTCAAAATTTATAATTTATTAGAAACTCCCCGGAGGACCCATACCAGGTTGAAGAAGATAAACCATCCCCTAAACAAAGTCAACCTACATACAAGAGAAAATTAAGTGAATCAGAAGACTCACTAATTCTTTTGAGAAGGTAAATTTATTTAATCTCTACTCTTATTCTAAAAAAATATAAGAATACCCCCACTCCACCACATACTATTAAAATCTTTTAAATTGTAAACATAAACATTTTTTACTTTTTTTTTTTTGAAAATCTTTTCATAGGAAAATGAAGAAAGAAAACAGCACTGAGAGTGAGGGGTTCTCGCAGCAGACGAAAGAGGAGCATCCACTGCTGAAAACATTCAGGTAAACTTTACAGACTTTAAGGCACAAAAAATCAAATAAAGGAATAGTAAAGCATGAAGCAGACTCACTTTGTTTAAAGTATTTGTTAAAAATAAAAAAAATGAATATTTTATTTTAAGTGTTTTTTTTGCTTGTTTGTTTGTTTGTTTTTTAAATTATTCTTAGTATACCTAACTATTTTTTATTTATTTATTTTTTGTAACAGAGAAGACAACCCAGGGAAATATACAACGTTTGAAAAACGTATCCGGTCAACGTTTACCCTCACGAAACCAGTATGTAACACGTTGACTGTTAGCCATAAACCTGCGTCGACAGAGTCAGGAGAATTCAACCCACCAGTGCCTATAAAATCCCAGGGATACAGTCCCTCATCTCCGGATTACAGTCCCTCATCTCCGAATTACAGTCCCGTATCTCCGGATTACAGTCCGGTATCTCCGGATTACAGTACAGCATCGACACCAGTGCTAATAAAGTCGGAACCTACATGTACAGTCACCCCAATGATGACTCTGAAAACAACACCCCAGGCCCCCCTTCCGTCATTCGCCGGATATAGTCAGGTATCTTCGGAATACAGTCCGGCATCGACAACAGTGCTAATAAAGTCGGAACCTACAGTCACCCCAATGATGACTCCGACAACAACACCCCAGGCCCCCCTTCCGTCATTCGCCGGATATAGTCAGGTATCTTCGGAAAACAGTCCAGCATCGCCACCAGTGCTACTAAAGTCGGAACCTACAGTCAACCCAATGATGACTCGGATAACAACCCCCCCCCCCCCCCAATCAACACCGAGTCTCTCTCCAGTTGTAGCACCAGGGTTTTGGATGCCACCTAACAATTACCCTCTCAAAGAGGAGCTCAACGCTTTAAACGAATTGGTAGATAACGTCCGTGTGGACCTTCTCCAAACGTCAATGGTGGTACATTATATTCAAGATTTCATGAAAAAATTTCAGTGACATTTTTTAAGAGGAAAGGGTTAAACTAAATGTTCATCTGCTTAATTTACATGATCATTATATGTGTTCTTTTTTTTTAAACTCTATCCAAGTATTTGTTCATTTTCAAGTATGCAACTATGTCTTAAATGTTTTTTCCTTCTTTCTTAATGATTGGTATGATGATGTGTTCAGATTATCTATTTGTTGTGAAACTCGCAATAAATTTTATAGTCATATAAAATTTCTTTCTTTTTAATGAAATAGAGTAACATTACAACATGTACTTACTACTATGGGAGATTGATCTGCAACGTTCAAACAGAAAATTCTGACTAAAAGAAATACTATTTGGTTGTTTATAGTTCTCTGTTTTATCTGCACTTTTAAGTGAACAGTGGAGTAATCTCGATGTGGTGTGTTGCTGATAACTCTTATACAGGCTATATATATATATATAAGAATGGTGTCCTTAAACAGCCTTTAGGAGTGGCGGTGTCTGCAAAGTGCCCTCAGACGACCCTAAGCGTAGTGCCCTCAGACGGCCCTCAGAGGGGGTGCACTCAGACGGCCCTAAGAGGGAGTGCCCTCAGAGGGGGGTGCCCTCAGACGACCCTAAGAGGAGGTGCCCGTAAAGTGCCCCCAGACTACCCCCTTTACTACTAACGTGCCCATGAGAGTGTCCATTCGCCTCCCCCCCCCAAAAAAAAGTTCTGGGTTTTTTTTTCAATTTTGATATTGGTTATTATTTTTCTCTTGTCTAAAATTTCTGGTAGGAACTCTCTGTGCTCTTCAGAGCTTCTAATAGGTATAAAGAAACAAAAAAAACTGACTTCCTTTCCTCTGGAAAGTACGTGAGAAGGGTCCACATGTTTCCATTCCCGTTAAATGTAGTTTTCACAATTGTTTAGTTCCCCTTTCCCTTTCCTTTTGGTGTGTAGGTTTTTTCTTCTTCTGTTTTTGGCTTCTCAAAAAAAAAAAAAAAAAAAAAAAAAAAAAATTCAGCAGGTTTGATCCACCCTGCACCAGAAAAATTCCTTGATCTGCCCTTGTAAAGACTATAGCATTTCCCCTGATTTTTACTACATCGGATTTATATGCATTATTGCTCTTACATGTATGGATGCTTACACATGAGAGAGAGAGAGAGAATATTTCTTGTATTGAAAATGCAAAAAGAATATTTATCCATAATCTTGCGGTTAGGGTTTCAAGTAATCCTTCAACTACCTTTTTAAGATTTTCTCAAAATACAAGAAATTGAATTGGGTAATTGAATAGGTACCCAATTTTAAACTGCCTGCGGAAACTCTTTTATCTGGCAAGGCTTCCTATACATGGATATAAAACAGGCACGTAGCACCGTTTCTCAAAATGTGTGTATGCGGGAGGGGGGGGGGCAGTAAAATGATTGACAAGCAAAAGAAAAATTTTAGGCACTTCAAAATTGAGGGAAGTGAAGAAGGATAACAGGCGTTTAAAAAAAATCCGTAGTCAGGGGAGGGACAGATTCCATTCATACTATCATTTTCGGCAGAAAAATATTTGAGTACAATGTACAATAATGTTAGATGAGAGTGGGGGGGGGGGGGAGCCAGCCAGTCTTAAAATAAAAAAATCTTTACAAAATCAAACCGTAAAAGACAAGCCGCGTAGAACGCGTGGGTGGGGGATGCCCCTCCCACTTTTTTTCGAACATAATGTTTTACTGTTTAGTATGAAATACACACTAAAAGACTGATCCCTTCCACTTGTTGTTGCACTAGCTATAGTCAAATCGTCGAAAAAGGTGCCCCCCAACCATCACCACCACAAAATAGGATTTTGGAGATTTTTTATTTAATTTTTTTTTAATTTATTTTTTATTACTATTATTATAATTTTTATTATTAATCTTTTTTTTTTTTTTGCTTGTCAAAGATTTTTAAGGTAAAGTGTCAATTATTTCTCAGATGCTGCGTGCCTGAAAGACACTCTCAGGGGTATCCCCCCCCCCCCCGCTCCACGTGTGTGTATATTTGTTAATTTGTTTTCTGGTTAAATGCTTTCATGTCGTGTTCTAAATCATTTTATTACACCAAATTACTCATTTTAGTTTTTTAGATAATCAGCAATCAGACTTGTTTGTGATTTCTTATTTTTTACCCAGTCGCGCAAATACTAAATCCCTTATTTCACTTGTGATATTTTCCCTGACCAAAATCTGATCAGCACGGACTAAGTGTATTTGAGAGCTAGGCTGTACGATGAAGTGACATAGCCTGGTTCCGGCCTACCCATAATGCTACGCACAGTAGGCCTGGCACTCACTGTTTAATGGAAATGTCCAGCTAACCAGTTCAATATGGCCGCCGCCATGGTAAGTACACGAGAACAGAGATTATATCGCGATTTCTCTTTAAGTTTGCTGTGTCGGTTTTGATATTTTTGTGTTTTACGAGCAATACACGTTTGTTCTAACGGCGAATATAAAATTTTCAAGATGACATAGCCTAATTACGGAATAGTCTACGGAAATAAGCGAAGAGACTCAAACATGTGATTGTGTAATATTTGACACTTGAATGTTACCTCGATTTCTTGGTATTTTTGACTGAAACTACATCCAAATTTTACCTAAATTTATTGTTGAGTAAATATTGAAGGCAACCGATCGTCTCAAATCTGCTGTATCGTTGTATACTGCTGTGGATCACACCTTACAAATTTTTGTGCGGCACGCTTTTGAAGTGTGCAGATGTCAGTTCAAGTCTGACCAAAAATAATTTATCGTGTGATTAAATATGTAGTCTGCACATGGATACAGTTGATGCGATATATTCATATACATCCGTACATATAAATGTTTATTCACCAGTTAAGGTTCCTCATGGGGGCATGTAGTTATACACATTGAAATAACAATATCATTATTTTAACAAACCACTGTTTCTTAAGTGAAATAAAATGTACTGATAATATACATTTTTAATACTGGTATAACATTCTGTCATTCTGATTTTCATAATTATAAATATACAATGTATATTTCATCTTTGCCAACAAAGGAAAATATTTCCCTAGTGGTTGTAAGGAGAACACCCCTCAGCAGCGCAGTTTCTTGTAAAGAAACATACAATATTGTACTTCAACCTGTTTTACATGATCTAAAGTCCAAAGAACAAAGTTTTCCTTTAACAATTATTTACTTAGGTGGAAGTATGGATTGGGTAAGGTACGCCTATGAATATGCAAAGAAACTACTGGGGGGGGGGGGGGGAACATATATACAAGTCAGCCACACATACTTGGAAATTGTCGAGTGGCCATGTACCATTCCTCTGTAGGAAATGTTGATGAGGTCAGTTAACATTCATAGCATATTAATATGAAAAGTATGTGTGTCAAGAAGGAGACACTCAAAAAGTTTCATAAAGAAAATTTGTTTTAGACCCCGATACGTGTGCGTGTATCCCCCCCCCCTTATTTCTTTAATGAGAGGGAGATTTAACCAATTTCAATAGATCTCTCACACCAATGCAATTAACAATACACCACTGACCTACTTATAAATATATATATCTAGTCAAATATAATATCCTTTTTTTATTTCTTATAAGAAAATTGTCTTTATTAAAATCTTATTTATACCGATAATCAGTCTATTAATTAAATGTGTATTTGACAGATCAAAAACACAATTTACAAGAACTTGGCCAAGGGCCCGGATGAGAGTCCCCTCAGGATTGTCCTTGCCACCATTGCATTAGGCATGGGTGCAGACTTACAGCATGTATTACAAGTGATCCATATTGGTCCAACAAAATACATGGAGGGTAAATGTTATATGTGACTATAGAGACCTTTAGAAATTCTAAACCCTTTATATTTATTGACATCTCAATTATAAATACATTTTACATGCATCAGGGTTTGCAAATTAAACCATTTATATATTCTAAGATTTTTTGTAGCTTATATCCAACAAGTTGGCAGAGCTGGCAGGAGTGGGGATGAATGTACAGCTGTACTTTACTTCAACAACTCTGATCTAGGTCACCAAGGGGTTACACAGAGTGTCAAAGACTACTGCAGGAACGATAGCAAATGTCGAAAAAACTTCATAAATGTTTATTTTGGTTTTAATAGAAATGACACAGATAGTGCATGCAAAAAATGTGATGTCTGCAACCCTGACCTAAAAGCTAAATGGCAGTTTGTAGCACCTTTGACTCCTGATAAGCTAGCTATTGTCAGAAATGCTATTTATATGTATGTTCAAATAGTAGGACTAAGAAACATTACAGAAATACATGTTGAAAAACTTGTGTTTAATGCAGGGTTCTATGTGCAACATTCTTCAATTATTGAGGATTTTTCTCTTGATGAATCAACTGCTACTGCATTGTCACGCATAATTTGCCAATCTATTAATGAACCTCAGTCTTAGACTAATTAAGGTAGCTCACTACACTAAGGTATAAATTTTAAAACACAGATGTCACAAAATAGTGACTGAAATGATTATCATAGCACAATTTTTATTAAAAATTGCACATTTTTTTGCAGACTTGACATATACCTGTTAACTTCTTATGCATCATGCTATATCTCATAATGAAGTCATTTTCAGCCAATTTGAGAAACTGGTTTAGGGAGCCAAACACCAAATGAAAAACAAACACAAACTATTATATTTTCCCTATTTAAAAAAAAACAGCTGATCAAGTCAAGCATCAATGGAAGAACCATTCAAATTAACGACCTCCAACATGTATATCGAAAATTACTTGTCTAAATTTTCCAAAAGGACAACAAATCTTGTCAATCAATAGCTACAGCAAGAAAATGCCATTTTTTTTTTAAATGGAGGCATGCAGAGAAATAAAAATACCTATAGATTGTCTTATAGAAAGCGCAGAAAGCATTCCCTTTATTACAAATACTTGACCCACTGGTGTAATCATAGAGCTTCATAATTATATGAAAGTGAAGAAACTGGAAGTTAAAGATTTGCTTCTTTGGATATCAAAGTAAACGACCAATCCCAGAGAATCCGTAAATGTACCTGCTTTTCTTTCAAATATTCACAGACATTAAAAGACTAGTGAAGTAAGCGTCGTGATGAAAAAGAAACATTTTCTAAACTTACCTTTTACAATCACCCAAACATTACAAAGAACAGAAACATCTGTTTTACAAGAGGAAAAAACTACACAGAAACTTTTAAACGAGAGGAGAAAAAAGTGAAAGACTTGAATGAAAAATGTAAGCAGCTTTGCTGAAAACTGAAAAGAAAAAATAGACGAAGAAAGAAAATTCTAAAACTCAAATCCAAAAACTTGAGGAGCATGCCAGGAAATAAGATAAAGTTATGAAAGAAATACAATCAGTAAAACGACTAAAAGGCAATAGATTAAAATCTGAAAAAGCAAAGAGTAGTAAGTTTTACAGACTGAATAAAAATCTCAGACAAGAAAATTCATTACTTAAAAATCAATTAACATCAGCACAAATTCAACTCGCTAGTGCTCAAAAACAAACCCGAAATCTGCAGGCAGAGTCTGATAATACAGGTTTGAGGAACCTACAGCAGAAAGTCAATGAAGTGGAGTTATCTAGTCATTACTTAGAAACTTTGCTTGAGGAAGTCATACTTTTTGATGAAAATGAGCGAAAGTACACAAACAGAACTGTTGAATGTGTAATGAATTTGACATCTTAACGTTCCGTCTCATAAAGTAGGTAAAAGATATTCAAACAGTAAGGCATTTGTGCTACATTTACGTCATAATTTTTTTTCTTTAATTTTGAATGTTTCATGCATTAGGTATAATGTACAGATAGTTTCAGAGAATTTTAGTTGAGTGAAAGGGAAAAAAATGCAAGAAACTATTTTAGAAAAATTATTTTGTTTATTTTTTTTCTTTCAGTGTAAAAATATTTGAAACTAAGTTTATATATATTGTAATACAGTATTTTAGATAACGCCGTCTGTGGCGTAATCGGTAGCACGTCGGACTAACAATCTCGGGGTCGTGAGTTCGATCCCCGGTATAGGCGCCGTCAGATTTTCTTCAGAAAAAGAAGCCGTGCACTATTTCGGCATGGTATGCTTACACTATATAAATCCTAAGAACACTATGCGAAAATAGTTGGGTATTGATTATATGGAGACAAACTGACAGGAAGCATAATGATTTTGTATAGTACATCATTGCAATGCTAATTATCTGTAAACAAATGTGTAACATTGTTTTAACGACGACGGACCTAATTCATTTCTGCGATAGATTTTTTATTCAAATTTTAATACGAGGTAAAGTGACTTTTGTTGAGTTAAAATCAATAAAAACAATCATATGGTCATCGATAAAGATTTTTAATGGGGGGGGGGGCGTTTAAAAAGTTGGGGATGGAAATCGATAATTACTATAGGAAGTAATGGGAATTGCCAGTGTACGGTATAAGAGTGATCATTGAAAAAAATTCTGCAATAGAATTTTTATTCATATTAAAGGACAATGTTAACAAGACAATTTACCAGCAAATTATCCAAAAAATAAATGGGTCATCGGCTTAGATTTTTCGGGGGGGGGGGGAGCAAACTCAGGTGTAGGGCACATTTTGGGGGAAAATTCCAATGAAAATACCTTGGCCAAATAAACCATTTATTTATAAAATTAACAGATGAATATAAATCGAAATATTTACAATATTTTTGAATTGTGAGGAAACGTTTGAATATCTTTAAAAAGATTAAAAATTTATAATTTTTATCTTTATCTTTAGCAATACACAATTAAGTCAATTTGATTGAAGGCATAAGCGCAGTTTTCTGCGCAGTGGCGCGAAATTTCCAATTAGGTCCGTCGTCATTAAAGGTGTACTGAATAGAGGGATTATCTGTGCTACCGCATTTTTAAAGTTTTACAGTGGTATCTGCTACTACCTCATCTTCGCTAGCCAAGGGTTTCTGATCCGCTACTCTCCTCAAAAACCCTTGGCATATGGTGCTATTAAAAGTTAGGTTTTTTTTCTCGAGTTGTGATTGGAGTTGATCGACATCGTTCGACCAATCAGCAATTGCCTTTGTAAATGATGATATTTGCCTTCGGGATATATCTTGATTCTTTAGTCTCGGGAATGAAAAACACAAGTAAATAACGATCCGTAAGATAACAAGCCACTTTATAAATAGATATGATAGATATGGTGTCATCCAAATATGATGTACAAATATTGTGATCAGAATCTTTATTGCAGATGTAGATTTGCACGATAAATAACAAATAAAACATTGCTTGATACCTTCTTGTTAATTATTCTTTAAAAACTTTAATTTTTAAATATCCCTTTAATTTTTGTCGATGACGCAGTCACAACCTTTGCGTATGTGGGAAGATTGGAGATCACGTGACGTAAACAATCCCAACTTTTGACAGCACCGTATGCCAAGGGTTTGTGAGGAGAGTAGCAGATCAGAAACCCTTGGCTAGCGAAGATGCTAAAACCTTAGCACTTTTTTATTTGTGATAAACTTGTAGATATATTTTAAAAATGTCTTTTTTAAAAATAAAGTTTTAACTATGATGTAACCGGTATATTTGCGATTTATGATAAAGACTTCTCAAGTAATAAAGAACCTGTTAAATCAAATACATTCAAAGGAAAAACAGTTAAGTTGAAACTTGTGTCTATATCGTTCCATGATAACAAATCAATTGCAATATCACGGGCCTTTCCGACAAGCTGAAAATCAACCACTTGTTTTTCCGAGCTTGCCGGAAAGGATGCGATTGATAACAAATAATTAAACGCTTTCTATACGCCAACATCCAGTTACGATCATTCAAATCGTTTTAAGCCTTCATTAAGTTTGTTCTATAGATAATGTTACACTAAATGACCAATTCCAACAAAAGTTATATTTAAATTTTGTATCGACTATTCAAATCGTTAAAAAGCCTTATTTGTGATACTTGTTGCTTAAATAATATAACACTAATCTACCAATTCCAACGAAGGATATGGCTAAATAATAATATACTGAAGAATTTATTTAAAAAAATCATCTCAAATTTCTTTTTCATTATGACGTCATAATCAAATGTGCTCAGGAAAGTCAGCCAAATCATATAAATTGCGTACCTAGGTTTAACGACGTCAGCAAACCAGCGAACTTCGTTAAAAGAACTTGTAGATTTGTGTGATGTCAAATTTAACATAATTTAGGCCCCGCCTCCTTTTCTGTAGCCTTAACTGTGCTGTGAAGAAGGTATTTGAAGTAAAAGTTTTTTTTAAAGGAAGCTCTAAACACTGCACACTAAAGAGGTCTACTTATAGGGTAGTTTTATGCAGTTAGAGTGATCTGCCCTTAGAAGTAAGATAGAAAAATTGGTTATTTATAGTTACTTACACAATTTGTAATCGATTAAAATATTCTAAGCATAATATTTGACCAAGAATAAGTACATTTGTACTTGAATTCATTATTTCCATTTCTGTTCATAATGTAAGTAAACAACAGTGATTTCTGCTCACGAATAGTCCACTGTCTTTGAACATTTTTCCTACAAAAATAAGGGAAGTACCCTATGTTGAAAATGAACTAAATAGACTCAATATTCAAACTTTTATATGATATATTTTTTCTCCTAGTCTAAAAATCACAGTGATTTTTTATTAGTGTTTGGAGCTTCCTTAATTTTCAATTTTTGTACAATATCCACGTTTTTTTTTTATTTATAACAGAATTATATTCAGTTTTTATTTGATAAATAAGAATTAAAAATAAGCAACTGAACTTTATTAGATAAATTCACTAAATATTTTTATAATTAAAAAAGTCCAAATTTTACAAATTATCTGTTACGATCTTTTATAGCCAGTACCTCTGTACCTCTTGGCATTGTACTACCATCAGCATATGTTTTAAGCAGTACTTCCACTGGTAATATTGGTATTTGTTCACTTGCCACCAACTATATAGAACATTATAATGGTAAAGTTTTTTGAAGTTATCAGAATTCATTTTAGTACTGTGCGCAATTTTTACCACGGCATGAAAACCCACTTTCTGTGATTAATAATATCATATTTTTACCTTTAGTGTTCCCCTTTAAAAAATATGCAAACATATATGAAAATTGAGAACAATTAATAAAAACCTTATAAAAATATCTTTGTACAAAAAAGAAGATAAAAGTATTTACAAAGGAGATGGGTTAACATGGCGTGCAGAATGCGTTACTCCTCCTACAGTTTTCATTTGGTTTCAATATAACTTGGCACACAAATAGACTATACTAAGATACAAAATTTAGTGCATCGGATTTTGATGTTGCCATGATTACTAAAAATAGAAATTTCTGCGAAATTCCTTTAAAACACTACTCATCCTACAGTTTATATCTGATTTCAATAAAACTTGGCACACAAGTAGACTATACTAAGGTACATAATTTAATGCACCAGTTTTTGATTTTGGTGAACGGTGTTGCCATGGTTACTAAAAATATAAATTTCTGTGAAATTACTTTAATACACTACTCCTCTTACAGTTTTAATCTGATTTCAATAAAACTTGGAACACAAGTAGACTACACTAAGATACATAATTTAGTGCATCGGTTTATGATTTTGATGAACGGTGTTGCCATGGTTACTAAAAATAGAAATTTCTCTGAAATTTCTTTAAAACGCCACTCCTCCTACAGTTTTAATATGATTCCAATGTAACTTGGCACACAAGTAGACTACACTAAGATACATAATTTAGTGCATCGGTTTTTGATTTTGATGAACGGCGTTGCCATGATTACCAAAAAATAGAAATTTCTGTGAAATTCCTTTAAAACGCTACTCCTCCTACAGTTAATATAACCTGGCACACAAGAAGCCTATGATGATACTTAATTTAATTCATCGGTTGTTTCCATGGTTACTAAAAATAGAAATTTCTGTGAAATTCCTTTAAAACGCTACTCCTCCTGTAGTTTTGGTCTGATTTCAAAAGTACTTTGAACACAAGTAGACTACACTGAGATACATAATTCTGTTTATTGGTTTTTGATTTTGGTGAGGTGTTGCCAAGGTTACTAAAAATACAAATTTCTGTGAAATACATTCAAATGCTGCTCCTTCTATAGTTTTGCTTTAATTTCAATGTAACTTGGCATGCAAATAGACTAGACTGAGATACATTATTGTCTTTATCGTTTTTTTTTTATTTTGATGAATGATGTTGCCATGGTTACTAAAATAAAAATTTCTCTTAAAATCTCTTCCTAAAGTTTTAGTCTGATTGCAATAAATCTTGCCACAAAAAGAGACTAAACCAAGGATCATTACTCTATTTAATGCTGTTGAAAAGTTTTAAGTCCAAGTGCTACTTTTCTTTTCCTTTGTTATAAGTACAAACCAGTAGAGCTACAGTCTCGTCGGAGACTTCTGGTTTCGTGTTTAAAATTTTCAAAACGCTTCATAAATTTGAGTTAGAAAATCTTCATATCACTCTTTTTAGTTTGATCCAGCATGTTTTTATTTTAATCAAAACAATTTCTGCACTTTTTCAATTAGCGTAAATTTAATTCGTCTATTCTCCGCACGGCTTTCGTTTTGAGGCCTCAAGTGACAGTAAACTAAAAGACGGGGTCAGGTCTAAAAATCTTCAAAAATAACTATTTAAAGATACTAAAAGCTGAGGAAAACTTATAGAATAAGAACTATATTTCAAATGGACTATTAAAACTCTTGCTTAAACTAAAATCAACTGACAGTTCTACAGAAGCTCTTAAAATTCTACACTGGCTACCAGTTATCTATAGGAATAAATTTAAAAAAGCTTGTCTTGTTTTAAAGTGTCTTAATGACATATCTGCGGGAAATGCTAAGCATTAGAACTTCCACTTACAAGATTCGCTCCATTGATAATTTGGCTACAACTCTCGCCGTCCCAATCACAAAACGCAAAACATTTGCTTCAAGATCCTTTGCCATTTCAGGACCTACCGTGTGGAACGAGGTACCTCCTAACATAAGAGTCATCAGCGATTTTAACGTTTTTAAGAGACATTTAAAAGCATTCAATTGACGTTTCAATTATAGGTTAACTATATAACTTTGTTTTATTTACAGATAAAATAGTTTTTATGCTTATCTTATTTAGTTGTTTAACTTCGTTTAGGTCATTTTAATTGCATGTACATGTACAGCGCCATTGATTGCATTTTATTTGTAAAAATTGTGCACTTTATAAATGTTAATAATAAATAAACTAGATATCATTGAGATGGGGCCATCTCAAAGGGCCCCGCTTTCAGCAACGAACATGAAAATGTAAGGTAGCTGAAAAGGGTTTATTTTGAAGAGGAACACTTGTGTACCATTAAGGGATGTGTTGTTTGAGTCTAAAGAGCTTCTATGTCATCCTTGTTATAATAAAAATGGCACGAAAATCAAGAGTGCTCCATACCCTCTATCAAAAAGCGGCACAAAAATCACAAATGCTGCATATCCTCTATGAACACTATTGCATATATATCAAAATATGGAAGGAAAATCACAAAGGTTCTGTACCCTAAGTCAATTGGTAAAGTTTGAGGCTGACTGGACTTAAGAGAAAGAAACCATGCACCGAACAAAGATTTTAAACAGAGAGGCTATTTTTGACCTTGACCCTTGACCTAGAAACTTCGTTCAAGGTCACTGCACATCCATTGACCAGTGACACTCTGAGAGTGAAGTATGAGCCACATTGGACCAAAACGAAGGAAGAAGATATGCTCCGGACGAGGATTTTTCATATAATTCTGCTATGACCTTGACCTTAGACCTAGAAACATGGTTCAAGGTCACTACACACTCTTTACACAAAGGCACTCTGTGGGTGAACTATGAGCCAGATTGGGCCAAGGAGAGAGAAGATATGCTCCGGACAAGAATTTAAACAGAGAGGCTATTTTTGACCTTGACCCTTGACCTAGAAACTTTGTTCAAGGTCACTGCACATCCATTGACACTCTGTGAGTGAAGTATGAGCCACATTGGACAAGGGGAGAGAATATATGCTCCAGACAAGGATTTTTCATATAATTCTGCTATGACCTTGACCTTAGACCTAGAGACATGACTCAAGGTCACTGCATGCCCTTTACCCAAAGACACTCTGTGGGTGAACTATGAGCCAGATTGGGCCAAGGAGAGAGAAGATATGCTCCGGACAAAATTTAAACAGACAGGCTATTTGTTACCTTGAGCCTTGACCTTGAAACTTTATTCAAGGTCACTGCACATCCATTGACCAGTGGCACTCTGTGAGTGAAGTATGAGTCAAATTGGACCAAGAGGAGAGAAGATATGCTCCGGACAAGGATTTTTCATATAATTCTGCTATGACCTTGACCTTAGACCTAGAAACATGGTTCAAGGTCACTGCACACCCTTTACCCAAAGACACTCTGTGGGTGAAGTATGAGCCAGATTGGGCCAAGGAGAAAGAAGATATGCTCCGGACAAGAGATCTCAGACGGACGGACGGACGGACAGACTGATCACTATAGGGCGCCCGCAGAGCGGGGCCCTAATAAATAAATACCCATGAAGGAGTGGCGCTCAAAAAGGATAAAATTAAATGTGACAGTGATTAACAAAATCATCTGACAGATTTAGGTAGTTAGTGGGAGGACACACTTTGAATAGTGAAGGTTATTTAATTTATATAAACAGGGAGTTTAACATCAACAAACTGTCTACAGATAACACAGTAAAGACTACATTAATAAAGTACAACACAGCACCATGGAGACCATCGTCTGTCTACAGCTTCTCATATACGAGGGTTGTTCGATAAATTCGTAGACAAGTTTCACTATATTACCATCTTTATGTGCAGATATTTATTTTTAATGTCAATGTATTAAGCAAGATAAGATGCATAAATTTTGCAAAAATCTAAGAAATACATCATCAAATATAGAAACGCCAAACAAAGTTATGAAGCATAGCATCGATCAGCGGCGCAGCAAAATAACTTTCAATAACGTCAAAATTGACGTCAATTACTTTTTTACTCTTTTTCAAAGTACATATCATCTAGTTAAATACATCTCTGATGTTTTAATCTTTTTTTTGGTTACGAAGTAAATAAAACCTGCTTTTATCTCGAGTTGTAATAGCGCATACTTTTTCTATGTTGGTGTTTTCTTGTAAAAATCAATTGAACAGTTGAAATTGAGCAATTTACTAACTATAAGTCTTTTATTGTTATTCTTTCATCATTTACTGCGTCGCGTATGACGCCAATACGGTAGCGTCAATTTCTTGAGGTATACGGATTCTCTTCCTTCCTTCGTTCAGGCCACTTGTAACGCCAGGCGTCCCCAGCCATGTCCATCATCTGGATAGGTTCTTGTAGTGTCTTTCCTAGATACAGATTCTAGAATCCGTAGAAAAAGATTCTGATAGCAGCCCGTTGTTCCCGACGTTGTACTGAAACGTCAATATTCCGTATTGTCATTTTGATATGACTTTTAGAATCTCCTGTATCTTTATAACCAAGGGTCCGAACGACTTGAAAATTTGAAAATATGATATCATATCATCATTGAAGATAATACCTGAGTGGCAATATTGATTAAGCGCCATAATAAACAAATCTATTGCCTATCAATTTGAGAAAAAAAAAAACTAAAAAACACATTCAATAGGACTCAATGTACACAGCAACTCTGGAGGAAGTGGCATAATATGAAGACCTGGAAAGCATAAATACTATGACTGATGCACGTCATGGTTGGCGCAAAAAAGCCAAAGATTCCAGCGTAGTGGCTATTCGGGACAATACTCACAAAATGTTATCTTGTCAAAACGTGACAAAATCTGATGACCAAGTGTCACAACGGCATGAAAAACTCAGAACAGAAAGAATCTACCAACATCTGAGAGATCAAAATGTAACTGTAGGAATCCATACTCATGACAGAAATTTGTCTATTAATAATATATTCGTGAGGAATGCGAGTGTATAAATCAAAATGATACCTGGCATGCCGTAAAATCAGTTAAATCTTCTTTGAAAAAAATATCGTCCAGACCCAATTATTTTGAGGGGAAAACCTGGTCCTTTCAAACTTATGACAAAGTGGAGCCAGTGTGCACTCACTTTCACTGGGCAATTAGAAACTGTGATGAAGATACCTCAAAACTTCGAGTACTTCTATTGAACATAGTAGAACATTACAAGAACAATCACTCAAATTGTCATTTTACCTCCAGGTGCAAGATAGAACCAAACTACGAAATATCTCGAAAAGTCATTACTAATCCATGTGCCGAGAAGTTGTTACTAGGGGTCATTAATATTCTCTTGTTTATAAGTATCCCCATGATTACATTTTATGTCATGATACCTTCTACGTTGAAAGCTTCAACAATGTAATGAATGTATACCAGGTCAAAAGGATCTGTTCTGGTGATATGCACAGAGTAAGATCTAATTTGGCTGTATGCCATTGGATTGAAAATGTAGACAGAGAATACACATCTGTTTGGAAACCAAATCACAGAATGCCTAGAAGTGCTATAGGGTAAACAGAACTACAAAAAATTAACTTTCTTTTTTAGGAAAAATATTTGGAAGCGATACGTAAAAAGTGTTTACAAAACTAAAAGAAGAAACTGATATTATTGAATTTAATTGAACAAGACATGTGTCACATCCCAAATCGTAGAACTTTGGATGAAATTCCATTCAATAATTTGAAGTTTGAAGCTTTTGTCCTGTGATTATCTTCAAAAAAGTAATTGTTTATTCACTGTATATATGTGTTTATAATTAAATGTTTCATAATTAATCTAGAATAATTAGATTCATAGTGCACACAGATTTATGTTGTTTATTTATTGGCATACAAAAATAAGCACCGCCTATTTCACCAGGTGGCAAAAAATCTAGCTGCTCCCCGGCCTTTTAAGATATGTTTATGATGGAAAGATATTTACTTCTAAAGGCTATTCGAGGAAAAATGTCGGTCTCTCTATATCATTAAAGTCAAAGCCGAATTACATGGTAAAATTATGACTACTTTCGGTTTGACCAGAAGTGACGCAAATCTTCGAAGAATAAGGTCTGAAGTCTCCATAATGGTAATCATTTAATTTTCGTCAATACCTACAAAAATTAGTAATTTCTGGCTACTTTCGGTTTGACAAGAAATAGTCTAAAGGGACGGTACTTGATTCAAAATAAGGTCTGACGTCCTTTGAGAAATTTAAGGTCAATTCTATGCCAATATCTGTGAAAATAAGCCATTTTCGACTACTTCCTTTTTGGCCGGAAGTTTCGTAAGATGATGACTTGAAAATTTCACTAGTTGCTACTTGTCATTTTGAACAACATTGCTTTTTTGATATCTCATAAATCCCCAAAAAAATTGAGATATAGAGAAAACACTTTCATCCCCTATAGTTCCCTTATTCTAGTGGTCAGCCCCCAATTGTTGATATGAAATAAATTTAAAAAAATATATATCACACGAACGAAGCATGACAATTTAATCATTCCTATGAATTCGAGATTAATTCCTCTTTGTAATAGGTAGAAAACGACTTTTGCATTTTGTTATAACACAACTGTACTTCACATTGATAAAATTATTTTTGACTGAGTCTAAACCACCTTTAAAAGTAAATTTAAAAGCCGTTAATATACATTAATCAGTAAATTGTATAACAACTAAAGATATTAAAATTTATTCTATTTTTTATGTAGAATATATACATTATATGAGTTTGTGTCCCCTGTAAATATTATTGGATAGAGTTAATTGGAATTATCATGATTATCGACTTTAAATAACAATGAAAAGCCTTAATCACACCAACCTTTCTATTTAAAACGATACAGTTATGAATTTATTTAGTATTTCGGAATGCTTACGTGGATACCAAGTAAGTAATTACATAAAACAATCGTATTTATCCTGTACACTACATGTAATCGGTATTCCGTATACCAGTAAACAAAAAGCGAAAACGAAAGTAGGTTACTCATAAAAGCTTTATAAGTTAAATAACTATATATAACTACACTTCACATAATATTTGGCTTAAAACTGCTGTGCTTTTTCTGAGAAGAAAGTAAATATATACACTCATTCTTTGTGACGCTCCTAATCTTGAGTGAAGTAAGGTACGGCAGTGTTGTCAACTGTTCATTTAATTAATTTTGAATGGTTCAACGTTCCAGTGAACTCGGTCATTTGATACATTTAACGTCCAGGTTGTAGTCTCGACCAAAAAAAAGTGCAGCTTTAACCTGTATTTCGGGTGTTCAATAGTTATTTATCAGTGCCGATGACACGGAGAGCCCCCGTTCAATATTATGGTGGCAGTAGAGGATCTCTTCACAGATTTATTGGAATATCAACACTTTGTCTTCTATCAGACAGAACAAGAGGCCCAGGGGCCTTGAATCGCTCTTCTGATAAACTGTACAACCTATCACTTCTATTTGAAGCCTCTAAGTATCCTGTATATTTAGATAAAGCCTTGAAATTCCAAAGGTAGGTCATCATGACCTACATTTTAGACGAGACACTCTGAGAACCCAAGATGATTCTAAGCCAATTAGTACCTGAGAGTAGGTCATGGTGACCTACTTATCACTTGTCATTCTCTGAGGACCCAAGATGCATCAACTAAGTTTGATGATTCTAAACCAATTAATACCTAAAATATTTTTAAAATTATATCCATAAAAATTCAAAAGTAGGTCACAGTGATCTACTTTTCTGATGACATACTTTGAGGACCCAAGATGCATCAACTGACAAAGTTTGATGATTCCAAGCCAATTTGTTCCTGAAATATTTAATTAAAGCCATAAATTTTCAAAAGTAGATCATGGTGACCTACGTTTCAGTTGTACTTTGAGGACCCAAGATGCATCAACTGACAAAGTTTGATGATTCCAAGCCAATAAGTACCTGAAATATTTAATTACAGTCATATAAATTGAAAAGTAGGTCGCGGTGACCTACTTTTCAGTGGACCTTATCTGCCGTTCCAAGATGCATCAACTGACAAAGTTTGATGATTCTAAGCCAGTTAGTTCCTGAAATATTTAATTAAAGCCATAAATTTTTAAAAGTAGGTCATGGTGATCTACATTTCAGTCGACTTACTCCGAATACTCGAGATGCATCAACTGACAAAGTTTGATGATTCTAAGCCAATAAGTACCCGAAATATTTAATTATAGTCATAGAAATTGAAAAAATAGGTCACGGTGACCTACTTTTCAGACGACCTACTCCAAGGACCCAAGATGCATCAACTGAGAAATTTCGATGATTCTAAGCCAAATAGTACCTGAAAATATTAAATACAGCCATAAAATTTTAAAAGTAGGTCAAGGTGACCTACTTTTCAGTTGTCGTACTCCAAGGACTCAAGATGCATCAACTGACAAATTTTGATGATTCTAAGCCAATTTGTTCCTGAAATATTTAATTAAAGCCATAAATTTTCAAAAGTAGATCATGGTGACCTACGTTTCAGTTGTACTTTGAGGACCCAAGATGCATCAACTGACAAAGTTTGATGATTCTAAGCCAATTAGTACCTGAAATATTTAATAAAAGCCATAAATTTTCAAAAGTAAGTCACGGTGACCTACTTTTCAATCGACCTTTTCCGAAGACCCAAGATGCATCAATGGACAAAGTTTGATGATTCTAAGCCATTTAGTACCAGAAATATTTAATTAAAGCCATAAATTTTCAAAAGTAGGTCACGGCGACCTACTTTTCAGTCGATCTTTTCCGAAGACCCAAGATGCATCAACTGACAAAGTTTGATGATTCTAAGCCAAATAGTACCTGAAATATTTATTATAGTCATATAAATTGAAAAGTAGGTCAGAGTGACCTACTTTGCAGTTGTCCTTTTTTGAGGACCCGAGATGCATCAACTTACAAAGTTTTATGATCATAGGCCTTAAAATGTCCAAATTATGCTTCTAAAACGCTTTGAAATCGAATGCCTGCAAACTTAAAAAAGTAGGTCACTGTGACCTACTTTTTAATAAATATGTTTTATGGCTCCAAGATGCATCATCTTACAAGATTTAATGATTCTAAACCTCTCAGTATTCGAATTAATGACCTTAATTGTTTTGAAAAAGATTAGCCATTAAATTTAAAAAGTAGGTCAAGGTGACCTACTTTTTAGTTGACGTACTCCGAGGACGCAAGATGCATCAACTGACAAAATCTGATGATCATTGGCCTTAAATTGTTCAAAATATGTCTCTAAATCATTTTGAAAAAGAATGGCCGCAAAATTTAAAAAGTAGGTCACCGTGACCTACTTTTGAGTCAACATGATATGAGGTCTATAAATGCATCAACTGACAAGATTTGATGATCCTAGTCCTTACAGTAAGCAAAATATCAACATTTTAATAAAATGTAATGTTTGGTCAACTTTGAAGTGACCTTGAGACCACGCCCTTTGCCCCAGGGTGATGCCTTGAACAGTTTTTAATCAACAACATATCTTCATCCTTTTGTGTAAGTTTGGTGATAATCTGCCCAGTGGTTCTTGAGAAGATTTTTTAGCAACCAGTACTTTTGTTTCTATTTTCCTAATTATCTCCCCTTGTTTAAGGGTCACAACCCTAGTTTTAGTATAAAGGGGAGCCCTTGGGCCAAGGATACCCTGTGACAAATTTGACAATAATTGGCCAAGAGGTTCTTGAGTTATGGCCCATATTCTAAAAAGTTTACGCACACCGCACAAATGGCCATAGCATTAGCTCTTTGAGCCTTTGGCTCTGAAGAGCTAAAAAAGGGAGAAGACCCAATGATGTTTTACACGAAGTTGTGCCATGCAGACAAAGACAGTTATCAACCCTTATAAAGCTTGCTCTACGGTTAAGGATTTTAATGTATACATTACAAAAAAACTTTGAACATATCGCACGAACAAATTTTTGAACGAGAGAAAGTGTAAACCATACCCGCGTTTTTCGTAATCAAGCAGATCATAATGAATCTTTAGACGACGCTCTGTTTGTGATGTTCTACATGAAACGTTTATTCACTGTAGCCGATGCTATTTAATCCAGCTGTAAAAATCTTGACTGTAGAATCTTTTTTCATTTTAAATTCAGCGTATTTTTATTTGAAAACAAGAGAATTTGATACTGGCTATTATTTGTTTGGAACAAAAATAATTGATACTTATTTCTTAGATGTATCTTCGCAAAGACCTGGGTTTTCACAAAGATTGCTAGTAATAGTCATAACTAGAAAACTGACCAGTCAGCAAGGGCCCCGCCGAGGGGTAGAAATATAAATGTGCAGCTTACAGAAAGAGAATTTTAATTGATAACAAAAATTTAAAAATATATGAAGAAGAATATGCAATAACAACTGTATTTATAAAATTTCAAGATAATTCCTAAATATCCAACAACCTGTAAAGAGTATCCTTGTATTTACATAAGGCAGTAAAAAATATCCTATCTATAATAACTCATTTAAATGTATATTTAAACAAGAAAAAAAGCATGTGCTTTATAAAATGCCAGCCTTCAGTGAATGCAAATATCAACCAGGCTTGACCTTAACTTCAAAACAAACATCAGTTGCAGACAAAGGTTAATTTATCTTAAAGTGACAAATGAAGATATAAGCCTGGAAAATTTTCTGCCCCAGACAAGATAATTAATCCCAGGGGATTAATTGTAATGCTCTCATCCTTTTCTTCCAAGTTTACAATAAAAAATTTTGAGTAATGATAGAATGAGTTTATTATCGGACTACCTGTTAAAATTAATAGCATTCTTGAATTTACATACGGCAGCAAAAAAAGGAATAAATAAATAAATAAATAGATAGATAAAAAAAAATTAAAACAAAATTTAAAAAAACAAAACAAACATATCTTTATGTATATATTGTTTTTAGAATTCAATAAAATCATAACTCATAGTGTATTTTACCAATATAAAGTATGAACATTATTCAAATCCACATTTCAGCGAATGTAAACATCATTCAGAATTGACCTTAACTTCAAAACAAACTTCATTTGCAGACAGGGGTGTTAATTAATCTCAATTTGACAGAAACAGATAATGCTTTGGATTTTCTTCAAGAGGAAAGTTAATTAATCCCATGGGACTAGTTGCAGCTTTCATAGTTTACAAAAGGAACATTCTCAGAAGTTATCTCTCTTTGCCCTGGTATTCATTCTAATGTAAAGTTAAGGAATCTACCCCACCACCCCAGCTCCAAACTGGATGACATAGAGAACCAAACTTAGCATCAAAATATGTCTTACTGACTCTTCAACCAACATACCAAATTTGAACTTAATTGGTCAACTACAAAAAAAGTTATTAGTAAAAAACCCAGAAAACTTGTGGACAGAAGAATGACAGACGGACAGACAGACAGACACAGTGATTACTTTAGGGCACCCACAAATGCTTGCGGGGCCCTAATTATTATGCACATCATTAATCATTGCTCCATTATCTTTTCTTTATAGTTTTAATGATTGCAAATCTACACCCATTTGATGTGCTACTGCTAGGTAGTATGAGAGGTTTGCGTTTTTATATCGAAGTTTTTTTTTATTAATGACATTTATTACGAAATTAAAAACATTTCATTTATATTTAAAATTGAAAGATCTTTTACACCGATAAATATGCAAAAAATTGACTTATCTGTTAAGCAGAATGTTTATCTTTTTGAGATTTGCATGATATTACCCAAGTCACATGATAAAACCTGTGGATAAAAAATAAACATGATTAATGGTAGTATGTGTGGCTTTACGTCAGGAATAGAAAATAGTAGAGGTGAGTGCGTTCAAATACAGGGCAGATTATTTCGTTCGACACCATTAACATATTCATGAATATTTAAGGAATGAATTTAATAGCTACCCAATTCATACGGTATAAAGTGGGTTGGGGCTTTGCATTTATAAAAAAGAAGCGTAAACTGTTCCAACCCACTTTATACCGTATAAATTGGGTAGCTATTAATTCCATTCCTTATAATTTAATTTTCATTCATTTAGTTTAAGAAAAAAAAGATTATTGCCCTTAAAAAATGACCTCAAATTGTACAAAATTTTAATGTAACGTCAGGCGGATCGATACGTTTTTGACGCAAGTCAACCCAATTTATACGACATAAAGTAATTTTTTATCAAATCAAATGGCGCGTTACAATAAGAATTAAATTATTCTCAAATATCGCCACTGATTTGCATATTCCTGAGATTGTACTTATTTAATATGTAAATCTTACTCCATTCAAGTTCTGTAAATGTTTCCTACTGTTAAAACGTATGATCTTACTTTTACAGATTTCAAACACTCCTGTGATTTAGCAGGAGTATGGTAAGAAAATGAATGAATTAACAATTTTCGTTTTATTAACATTAACCATAAAATACAAGAAACCAGTTGCCTACCAAGACCAAGGTGAAAACAGTCAGTGGATGCATATGGAAATCATAAATAATTCCCATTAGCACCATCCGATACTATTATTTTAAACACATTTCTGCTTGGAAATGATAAATTAAAGCTTTTAAAAACTCGTATAAAAATGTGAACTATATAAAACAATTCTTTATTTTATTCTTTCATGCTATATTAAAAAAACATTCTGAAATGAATAAACAATATGATAAATAGAAAATGGCAATTCTGAGATTCGGTTTTCATATCAAGGAAGATCAGAACTAACAGAATAAGAAAAATTTGTATTTAAACAATGCAGTAGAAATATACAGAACGTTCATAAATTGTTTAAACGCATTTATACAAGAATAAAGACAATTTATGTTATAAGTATCACAATAGAAATATACTTTTATCAATATTAATAATAATAATTCAACCTAAAATTATACAGAGATAACTCTTGATTAAACGTAGACATTACAGAATCAGTTTACTTTGCACAACAAGAACGTGAACAACACTGTTCACTGAAGTCCTGGTCGTAACCCATCGGAACCTCTGTAGATTTGCCTGTGTTGTCATCATATTTCCTACACGTGGAAAAGGGCGGGGAATAAAGGTGTAAAGTGACAGCGCCGTTCACGTGACTTTTGTTACCAACTCGGTGAAGTCCGTCTGCGTCTACGTTAATAGATTTTATATCGTTTTAATTTTTTTTTTAATAAAATGGAATCCATATATGCAAGGAGGACCTAATCTACACAGAAAATGTTTATGCTGACATCACACAAAATAACAGTAAATCAAAATGTAAGAAAATGACATTATTTACGATTTAAGGCTGTATAAAGTAAACAAAAAAATTTAAACAAACAGTTACTATAGAGCTTATAATGTCGTCAGTGAATTGTATAGAATTGCCAAGGAATAAAGCAATAATAAGGAATGGGGAATCGAGATGGTGGCAATGACAATATCATATAACGAATTGATTTAAAAAAAAAAATAAGTCTCTTTCTCATTCCTTTCAATTTCTTCTTGAAAGGAAATTTCTTTCGTATATATAAGTATAGATTACAAATTACACGTCATATAGTTTTTTGCCTATTTTGCCAAAATATTCCTTGACGTTTAAACTTTTTAAAATCAAAATACAAATGTATACAATCTATACACATACCAGTGATGTGACCCACATCGTTAAGTTCGTATACTCTGTCTTCTATCTTCTCCATTTTGCATCCACAACAGCTCTCACATGACGTCATATCCGGATTTTTATACAACTCCTCGAACACTTCTCCCTTCAGAGTCTTCATGAAGCAATGGGAATTGGGATGGTTATGTATAGGGCTTTCCTGACCGGTATTCCAACACAATATCATCAGATTGTAATAACCATTTCCTTTGTCCAGTAGGGTCCTCGTATATCTGTATAGTAAAGGATGAGATCGTTACTAGGACGAGGCATTTTGATCACCACAATTTTTAAAAATACATATTTATTTATTGCTTTTCTAAGTTAGAACAGTTAAATTAAGCCCTCGGCATGTCTTTCTTATTTTGCAATAATACAAAAGTAACGATTTGTTATACAATACATGTATATTAATCATTTGACAAATAGCAAACATAATATTTTGATAAATAAAATAAATATTTATCATATTTAGGCTTATACCGATCTTTACGCCTTTACAAAATAATTGTAAAATTTAAAAAGATCATTTAATAATAACATATTAAAAAAATCTCAGTTACACCCATCATAAGATTTAAAGGAAGAATGATCGGAAAAAAATTCATAAATACAATTAAATGTTGTGCATGAAAGAAATACACATTCGATACTAAATATTGTTTTATGATATACAATTAAATCTCTAAACCATTCATAAAAATAATGTCAGAAATAATTTTTGTTGTAAAAAATGGACATAACGCAGTTTTAATGATATATTTACTTTGTCAATAACTTCGCCGAACTCTATAAAGACTAGGTTCTAGACTCATATAATGGATATTAATATAAGAAAAAATTTTGAACAAATTTTTATCATATTGATGAAATAGGGTACTTTTTCCAAATAAATGTATAATGTTTTCTTTCCATTATATTTAAGGAATTTTTTGTAAAAAAAAAAATAATAAAAATTCAAAAGACTAAAAAAAATTCTGATCTTTCTTTTTATCACTCCACGTCTCCTTGTCTTCCCAGTCTTTGCGCTGACTTTTATACCGACACATCATTTCTTTAACCTTTTCTACCGATTCCTCATCCAATCCGTGCGCTAGCAACGTTCTCAAACTGGACTGTAAATCTGTCAAATTGAACTGATCCATTATTTTGTAAACCTTGTAAGAGTAGTAAGATTATCGTGCTAATATCAGCAAACAAACATTAAGCTACAAACTGGTTACTTCCTCTCTTATATAGAGAACTAAGAAGCAAGGATTTTTTCTTGCATGCGTTTATTAATAGCGTTCGGACTTCTTGGAAACCTCTACATAAGTACATTAATACTTTCGTTTCTCAGTTTCCTTACGCTGGGTTTTTTATATACTGGTTTCTGTATAAATTGATTTGAAATGACGGCTATGAATAAATAACAAACATTAGTATCATGTGTTGTAATTAATATTTCGACTTCGAAGCAAAAGAGATACAAAAAAATTTAATATGTTAAATTGTTTATTTTTCATCAGTAGCATCTTTTAAAATAGTTTCCATTGAAATGTTTAAACAAGAAAAACATTTTTTTTTGTCAATAAGTTTTGAAGATATCACTATTAGAAAAATAATTCAAAGTCATTGAAGGTATTTAGATGAAAAAAAAAAGATTGAAAGTTTTCAATTAATGAATATTGGGTGTATAATTATGTCCTTATGCTATTCAATTTATCCTTCTCAATTTACTTACCTTTAAATCTACATTAAAATAATTTTAAAAGTAAAGCATTTAAAAAAAATTAATCATTACAATTAGAAGTCCCCTTCTCCCAGTAAATGATTTACGTTTTAGATAGACGTCTGAATCACAGTATAGAGGTGTGCTATTTTTCGGTCGATTCAATAACCTGGGCTTAAATGTATCAAATGAAGTTCAAACGAGTTCACTGGATCGTAGACCTATTTAAATGCTCGTTTAAATGAAATGCGCTACCTACATATACTCCACTCATGATTAGGAGCGTAACAGTGAATACTGAATATGTGTATATATTTATTTGTTTTCTTCTCAGAAAACGCACAACAATAATAGGCAATATATTCTGTGAAGTGTATACATAGTGCAGAAACTTACAAAACTTCTATATGAGAAACCTACTTTCGTTTTCGGTTTTCGTCTACTGGCATACGGAATACCGATTAAATGTTTTATACAGGTTAAATACGATTGTTTTATGTAATTATTTTGGTAGTTAATGATATGTTGTATCGACTTAAGCATTCAGAAATACTGAATAATATAGTCAATACTAAGATTTAAATCGTTTCAAATAGAAGGGTAGTGAGTTTAAAGCTTTTCATATTTATTTTAGCCACTATTCATGAGATTTTATTCCGCTTAGCTTGACCATTTTATTCTCATCATAGCCAACCTGATAATAATTAAAGACCGGACTAGATTCCTATAATGTCTTACATTGAATATTCTGCATAATATTCTACATAAACTATAAGATAATTTTTGCAGCACGTTTAGGTTTTATACAATTTACTGATGCACTTATATTAACAGCTTCTTAATTTACTTATCAAAATGGTTTAAATTCTATCAAAAATGATTTAGCATTAATGTAAATTATCTTAACAAAATGCAAAATGGGTTTCACTTATTACAAAGCAGAAGAGTTAATCTCTAATTCATAGGTGAAAGTATATTATAAGGACACGTTTCACTCGTATGGTATTTTTCTTCTTATTTAAACATTAACACATAAGATTTTTTATATCATGCGTAGAGAAACTGCGTAGTAGCAGCTTTTCTCCATAGTCTATAAAACTTTTTAGAATAGTGTGATTAAAATATAACTGCATTAGGGTTAGGGTTAGGGTATGTGACACTCGTTCTGTTCGTCCAGTATAAAACCTGGTGCGCGCTTGGTATCAGCAGCCTTTCTACATCCTGGCTCCGGAAGTCTTTTACCATCCTTGGCTTCGAGACCTTTGTTGAACGCTTGTTATTTAGAGACACTTTAAGTACCTTCTGACTTTGATCTGAACCTTTGTTTGTTTACCATCTTGGATTGTAATAATAAAACAGTTATTTAAACTTTACCAATCTTCTTAATCACGAGTAGTGTCACACCTTGCTGATCTTATAACACAATGACAGTGTAAATTTTAACATTTATTAATAACTTTTTTTAAAAGTAATAATCAGTAAACTTTCATAAATGTATTAACCACATGCGCGAATCTAGAGGGGAGTTGGGGGAGGAGGGTCCGAACCCCCTAGAATTTGCAGAGTTATTGAAAGTATATACTGAAGCAAAAAAAAAGGCTTTGCCCCCCCCCCCCCTAGAAAACGTAGACCACACCATAGTGATCACGAAATAGGTGTTATTCGTTTGGGAAATGGAATTTACGTTTTTAAGGGGGGGCTGGGGTGGACCCCCCTTCCTGGACAAAATTCCTGGATCCCCGCCTGAAACTTATTTTCTTATCAAGATTTCGTTTATGTTCTGTTCATACTTAATTGCGCTTTTATCCGTAGAAACTAATTTTCAATATACTTTTCTAATTTTTTTGCCGTCGATAAAATCGTTCCTTATGAAAAAGAACAACAAAACAGAAGCCTAGATGGGAGCACGACAAATTGCATATCATTCCATGTACCTACCTTTTCTTTTAAAAAAATCAACAAAATAAATTAAGCAACACATCATTGATAATTAAACTAATAAATTCGTAGACGAAGAAGAAATTTCAACAGAGTCCCGCCACGGAACCAGAACCCCTATCCTGGGCCAAGAATTTCACAATTTTTGGCTCAATGCTTATTACAAATATGCAAACAGGTAGACTGCTTGAAGTACAGGCCTCAGGGTCATGAAACAGACATAGACTTCGGTCATTTTTTCAATCGCCTATGAAATTTTATTAATTATTGAACTAATCTCTA
Source organism: Saccostrea echinata (assembly GCF_033153115.1). NCBI lineage: Eukaryota > Metazoa > Mollusca > Bivalvia > Ostreida > Ostreidae > Saccostrea > Saccostrea echinata. The sequence continues at coordinate 15,584,215 of NW_026889782.1, read as the reverse complement.
ATTTTACGGATAACAACACTTTTGTAAAGCAATATTGAAAAATATTTTAATTTTTGACTACATGACTTCTACAACATTTTAGTACAACATATAGATTTTGACTTAAGCTTAAGATGTTTCATGATCCCGGGACCAGGAGTAAAGAAGAAGATTTTTAAAGATCGCATTAATTTTGATGGTTGTAGCCCCATCCCTCAAATCCCAGGCAGACAGGGACCATGAATTTCACAATTTTTACTCCTCTTCATCCATAGATACTATGTATCAAAAGTGGTTGAAATTAGTTCAGTGGTTCCAGAATAGAATCTGAAAATGTTCAAATACTAACGCACAAGGACAACGCACAAAGACAAAAACCGACAGCAATAGGTCATCTGAGTAAAGTCGGGTGACTCAAAAACGTACAGCTTGCCGTGAAAATGTAATCCCACAAACTGCAGTGTTTATAATGTTACCCGAGCAAGTTTTATACAAAGAACGCAAGATTTCACTTAACATTACTGTACAAATTTTCTTAAAATTTTGTTAAAATGGGGTTTTCTTAATGTCAACTGAAAATGGACATACTCATGTGAATACTAATATATACAAACTAAAATATTCAAGCCTTAAATACTTCAACACTTTCTGAAAAAATGAGATAATTCTCAGGTAAACAGGTAAATAGATACTTTTAGCTGACTATGAAAAAGCCAGAAAAAAAATTAAATTAGCTGAAGTTACTTCGGACCTGCAAACCGACACAGAAGAAACATCCCATGCAAAGTTGGGGGTGCGTTGGTCCAACGTAAGCTTGCTATCTGGGAAGCTACCTGTGTTGTTAACTTGTGCACTGGAAGACTGATTTTCCAAGGACAGATGGGCAAATCAGTCGTGTAAATTATATACAATTAATAAAAGCAAAGATTTTACATTAAATTGGGCATAATATTTTAAAATATAATTAAAAAGTAAAATAATGTTGGACGACAAAATAATATAAGTTTAAATCGAATATGCTTCAAAGAAGTTGATATCATGGTTATTGGAGCTGAGGAAACCCGATAGAAAACATCCTAATCTAACACACTAATAAATAAAATACTGAAATGAGATATTTCTACGAAACACAACCCCTGTTGACTTCATCACAATACAGCAACCCCTTGCAAAGTGTATTTCTACTCAGTGAAGGGAGCAGGAGGTGGAGGTGGCAAGTTTCAGCATTTGAAAGAAAAAGATTCCGGAAATATAGAGACCCCCCACCCCGACCCCCAAGAAAAAGAATTTCTAAAAACCTTGCTTCCTGTGGGCCTTGATTAGAACTTGTAGTAAACCCAAATGAAGAGCGATGGGCACCCTGCTTGTCGCTTACACACGCTAGGTAAAACTGGTAAAGGTACCTATAATATATATTATACATAACGTTACACGCACATCCCAATCTGCGTCTGTGTAGACAATCGCTTTCATACTTTGTCGCTAGATTAACATTCATTAACGACATGCCGTTTCTGGAAATGGACGATATGTTCATCACTTCAACAGAGAGTACAAGGGCGTCACAATAATTTTGCAAAAAAAAAAAAAAAAAAATAATTACATGAGAAATACAGAATTGCAAAATTTGTAAGGGCAATATCTGTGGTCAATGGAGCGGCGAGAATAACGGCTATTTGTGGTCAGCATGATCAATGGAATTAACAGTAGCCAAGTCATTCTAATGGGGAACGATAAGGGATACAATTATTAAAATTTCTTTTTCTGCCTAACAATAAATGTTAGAAATTAAATCAACTACTGATTCTGTTCCCCGAATAAAGAATTTCTTCCTATAAAGTAGTAATTTTACTGGCATTAATATTTGTTTTAAAAATCCGGAAATTACATATTCGCCCCTATTCATTTCAAATTTAGGAACGTTTCTTGTTTTTAATATCGTAAATGTATAAGTCATTTTAATAGTTCATTATTTTCTCGCTTGTAATATAAACAAACGTTACACTAGATAAATTCAATGGTTTTTAGAACCATCGCATTCAATAAAATATAAAACTTTACAAGTACCAAACAACAGGTAGAATAAGTTTTCGTACGATTTATAATTACTCTGATCTGCCGTGTTTTGTTGCTCGTACGAAGGAATCTCGACATATTTTAAGGAAGCTCTAAACACTGCACACAAAAGATATAATGATGCGAAAGTCATTTATTTGAGAACGTTATTTCAAATGATAAAAGTATAGATGAATAATTAACAAAAAAAAAAAAAAAAACAAACAAAAACGTGATGTGGTGATTTTTACAATAGAGTTATCTCTCTTTGTTTTCATACAGGGTGGTTTCCACATCTATTTTTAGTAACAGATTCTGTTGAGCTAAAGTATTCAAGATTTTCATTTAAAATAATTTTTGTCAGTATCATTTTTCAAATAATGATGGAAAAATATATGTAAGTTTTTAGTTAAATGTGTTGTTTAATATTTTGATAATTTCAACATCACTTCCTGTGGTCTCGTGACTTCATAGTTTATGATTTTGCACGAAATGTTTCGCGCTATGAAGACGGTGTAGTTGTTGAAGCCGAATTCTAGCTAGGTGTCAGTGTCTGTACTAGTAAATACCATCTGTAAGTTTATAATTTTTTTTATCTAGCTTTGCTTATGATAGTAAATTATGTTTTGGTAGGGTTATTTTAATATTTTTAAAGTCAGAAAATATTTATTTTAGGAGAATAAGTTAAAGCCATGTTTTTGTTGATAAAAGTTTTCATAATATTTTGGCTATTCATTTTAATTCTACTGATGCTTATTAGGCTTTTATTATGAAGAAGTTTAAATTTATTATATAAGAGATATTTGTGCTATCGTTTGCAACTGTAACTAGAGGTAGCATAGGTATATTGGTTTTTGGTTAGGTTGTACAGTATCACTGTGGCCAATTGTGACCTTGACCTAAGTTTATGCATTGTGGCCCTATTTGGGGTAAGATTTATATGAGAGCATATTATCTATTATTTATATATATTTATTCATAAGTCAGTTATGAGTGTAATATGTTATAAATCTTTATAATGAAAGGTCAACTGTCTGTCATAATTATGTATATTTATTTTATTCATTTTTATTAATACATCATTACATTCATGTGAAGTTACATTTGTAAGTAAGGTCATGTTTTTCTTTATTTTTCATTTGTACAGCACACTGCCATTATTATTATTATTTTCATCATCATTATTACTAATGATTGTTATCTGACATCATACCATTATAAATGTTGTTGATCTGTTGATAACAATAAAACCTATAGAACGAAAAGATGGTTATCACAAACAAAAAACAAAACAAATGTAAAGCCTCTTCCAAAATTGTGAATTTCATGGCCCCAGGGTCAAGGGTTCTGGTGCAAAGGGAATTGAGGTCTATTGATTATATAATGAAAAAGCAAAAATTCTTTAAAAATATTCTTTTCTGCTTCTGGTTAAAAAGCAAAGAAGCTAAGTGTATAGTTATGATGAGCAAGAGTGCTTCTTCCAGAGTATTGAATTTCATGATCCCTGAGTCAGATGTGCTGGTGTAAGGGTGGGGCTCTTGACAATATAATGAAAATGCATTAATTCTGTAATGATGGATGATTTATAGTGTCTATATGTGTTATTAAATCTTTGTTATTTATTACAATGTATCTAGTCACGTATTAATATGACTAATTATTGTAATATTGTGTTGTGTAACATTATGCTAAAATTTTATATTATTATTATATTACATTTAATGTCGGGTTCGTTGCCGACTTTGCGCTGTGTCAGGCCGTTCTGGACAACGCCTAGACGTCTGTTAACGGCCTGGATTCGGTTGATTCAACGGTTTATTAAATTTAATGAGTTATTAAGCCTAATGAATCATTAAATTCTTAATGATACATTAGTTTATGAAGGCATTAAAGTGTGTTGTACAAAACCTTTATTAGAGTCTTATTAGTTAATGAATCATTAAACATTTAAGAATTCTTTAAAGATTTATTAACATTAGGAGATTTTCCCGCATTGCAATGCGTTTCCACTTCCGGGGGGCGTTTCCTTTGTTTAACATACACACGTACCAATTATTTAATAAATGAGCTTATAAAACCGATTAAAAGTCCGACAAAATGGTCGCGGTTTTTAATTATGACGCAAAAAATAAATTACGTCATTTTATGAAGTCTGTAGCGTCTTGAAGGTTATAACATACAGAAACGTCATTTCATAAAAAATATTGTGCTACAATGACCGAAGATCATAGATGCAAAACCATCAGCAGCTGACATTCCATTGATGTCATGTGAGTGAGAGTCAAAATACATCAATTTCCCATTTTGTGATAGCAGTGCTGAACACAACCCTCCAACTATTATTAAACCCATTTCATGCCTCTCACAAAATTTATACAGTGCTTCACTCAAATTGTATGCATGCTGTTCATTCCAATCTAAATGTGAAAGGGTTCCAAATATGATATCACCATAGGTTATATCATATTGATGACCACCATACTCAACACATTTTGGAAGTTCATCATCATTCACAATTCTGCTAACAAGTTTATTTTCAGACTGCAATTCTGCTAACCTTATCCTATAAAGTTCATCTCCATTGATGAGTACATAATCAATATTTATTTCACGGTATGTTGCAAAAAATGCATTAATGCATTACAGGTACATTGAAAGCCTTTTGAATATGAAGGGAATATCTGATCAGCCTGATGAAAATTTCAGGCGCGTAGCTGCCTATACGCAAATACGCAAGTGCGTACACATTATTTGACCAAGAGAGAGAGAGAGAGGGAGAGAGAGAGAGAGGAGATTCAAAGAAAAAAATTCATTTTCATCCAACAAATATTCGTGTTATGAATTATTTTTGTATCATACAGTTTCAACTGAAATTTTATTTTATATGACTGTGTAAAAAAAAAATTGAAATCCTTTATGAAATCATTGCCAATTTCCAATAAATCATTCGTTAAATTGTAACTGTTCTTTAATACATTGACATTAATTTTAAAAAATCTTTGAGAAATTAAAATTCAAACACATCGTTGAATGCCATGATTTACTAGTACATGATTTAAAATACGGTATTTTTTGCTAATAGTTATCAATAATTAAGTATACGCGTTTTTGAACGTTTAAGAAAGAGTCTATGATACCAATATATACCGTTTAAATATTTAGCCTAAACTACAAGTACAGTAATTTTCCATGGAAGTATTAACTTTGCGATAAAACAATAAATATTGCTATATGTTAACTTTGCGTTAAAACAATAAATTTTACTATATGTCTTTTATTTGCTAAACAAACGCTAAATTTCAAACTAGTATCTTTTTATTTTGCAAGAAATGAGTGAAATATTTGGTAAAACTTAGGAGCTTCTGGGCCCTCACCAGCAGGGACATAGTTTAGGGGGAGGAGGCAGAGGGGTGCCTCCCCCCCCCACTTATTTCCAAACCTAACCTTTCAATCTGGTAATTTGGTAACGTATTAATAAAATTTTGATTAGTGAAAGTTGGAAAGCACCCTCCATCCCCCGTTCTCTGCGTACACTTCACTTCCATTCTGGCTACGCGCCTGAATTTCCTAATTTACATTCAGTGAACAAAGGCATCATTGCAAAGTTGCTGTACCCCATGTTTTCATGCATATCATAACATGTCTCTGTATTAGATTTGCAGCATTTTGAATTGTTTTCAAAGTTTGCATTGTTATACCAAATTTTTTGTTTGCTTTTAATATGTGGATTTTGACAGCATTCAAGTGAGCTTTTTAGCAATCCTGTTTTGGAGAGGTCAGGATCCTCCTTAATATTTGTCCTATTTTTTATGTGGTTAGGATCCACATTCCTTGCATCATTTTTCCATGGCAAAGACTTCTTCCAGTATTTTCTTTTAGGCATAGTGGCTCTATAAAAATTAATATATATTTATGTGAATAACCTTAAAATTCTTAACATATATTTTTTTTAAGCTCATATCATAATTTTTTTTAATGTCCTGACTTTAGTGGAGAAAATGCATGCAATTAAAATGTTCAATTAATGTATGATCTTGGACTTTTAAAACGCCAAGTTGAATTGATTACAAATCGAGTAATACACGGTATATTTCAATTTAGATCAAAGGTTGTCAGCTCTGTTTGGAGGTTGCCTACTTTGAAAACCGTTGCAACAGGCTAGTGCCTGTGGTGCCATTCTATGCATGAGTGTTGGGGGCACTGTCAGACCTGGAACCCCCCCCCCCCTCCCACCAACCTTTCAAAATTTGCTGGATTCGCCCCTGTCTTATATTATTATGTACACTCATTATGACATTAAAATAAATAAAAACAAGAGGCCCTTGGGCCACATCACTCACCTGAGCACATTGGCTAGGAAAAAGCACAAATCAGTTAAGTATTGAAAAGTTTACAGGGGGGGGGGGGGGGCTTGAATTTTAAACTACACGATGATGCTTCCATATCAATAAAACAAGTGGCTTTGTTGTTCTTGAGCAGAAAATTTTAAAGATTTTTCCCTATGTATTCCTTTGTAAAAATTTAATCCCCCATTGTGGTTCCACCCTACCCCCAGGGGGTCATGATTTGAACAAACTTGAATCTACATAACATGAGGATGCATCCATTTCAAAATGACTAATCATGGCTTTGCTTTTCTTCATCAGAAGATTTTTAAAGATTTTTTCTTATATATTATGTAAAACTTTAATTCCCAATTGTGGACCCACCCTACTCCTTGGGGTCAAAATTTGGACAAACTTCAATCTACACAACCTTAGGATGCTACCATAACAATATGATTAAACATGGCTTTGTTGTTCTTGAAAAGAAGATTTTAAAAGATTTTTTCCTATATATTCATAAGCAAAATTTTTATCCCCCATAGTGGCCCCACCCTACCCCCAGAGGGGCTTTGATTTGAACTTGAATTTACACTACCTGAGAATGCTCTTATATCAATATGACTAAACATGGCTTTGTTGTTCTTGAGATGAAGATTTATAAAGATTTTTTCCTATATTCCTATATTTAACTTTGATCCCCATTAGTTGCCCCACCCTACCCCCGGGTGTCATGATTTGAACAAATTTAAATTTAAACTACCTTTGAATGCTTTCATATCAATATGATTAAACAAGACTTTGTTGTTCTATAGAAGAAGATTTATGAACATTATTTCCCTATACATTCCTTTGTTAAACTTTGATCCCCCATTGTGACCCCACCCTAGTCCCTGGGGTCATGATTTGAAAAAAAAACTTGAATCTACACTATGTAAAGAAGGTTTTCTATAAGTTTCAACTTTTTTGGCCCATTGGTTCTTGAGAAATTTTTTTAAACATGCCACCAATTTTCACTATTTCCTAATTATCTCCCCTTGAATGAGGGTGTGGCCCTTCATTTAAACAAACTTGAATTCCCTTTACCCAAGGATACTTTGTACCAAGTTTGGTTGAAATCGGTCCGTGGTTCTTGAGAAGATGAAAATGTGAAAACTTTACAAGTTTACGTCATTGCCAATGCCGACAGTCAGCGTACAATTTTGATTAGAAAAGCTCATTTGAGCCTTCAGCTCAGGTAACAGGGAAATAAATTAATTTTATTATCCACAGGCTAATTTTAGCCTGTACGTATAAAATCCACAAGCTAAAATGAAGATCTACAAGCTGAAATTGAAGGAATAATTAAATGCCTTTTTTCATGCTTTATTTTAATCAATAACAATACAGGGCCTACTAGTTTAGTGGGTCAGTACAGAATTGTGATCTGGTCATGGATCATCAATGTTTTTAAGTTTTTAAAAAAATGGTAATCTGGCCTAAAAAATTATATATTTGTTTCCTGCAACATTCGCGAAAAATCAAGGGTCAATAGGTCTTGATTTTTTTTTTGTGCCAATGAATAATGGGGTCAGACATCCCGGACTGAATTGACTTGGTGTGATATTTACAGCAGGCACCCAATATGGCTTTCTAGTGACATGAACTTCAAAAAGTTGTGGGTGAAAAGCTTTATGTTATAATTATGATTACTCTTTTTATTTAAGGTAAATGTTGAATAGGTTAACATATTTCATATCTCAAATAAAGCTACAATTACAAAAAATTGTATAAATTGAAAGCTATCTCTAGTTTTATGGTCTCATCCAAAGAACCGGTCTCCACATCCCGCAGTGGGATTCGAACCTGCGATGTAAGGATCAACTCCTTACACTGGAGCAATTCAAAACATAAAAATTTTCAAAGATTGTCTCAATTTACCAATACCCAGATTTTGGAAACTCTCGCTCTCCCTAAGAACATTGCCTCACTAAAAATTTGAGTCTAGTTACGGCCTTGTGATGTTTTTAAAACGTGCGAATTTCAGTGACTTTCTATTTTTCTTTAAATGAGTGTATTAGTCTTAGGCACATCTAGAAAAACCAGGGACCTATATACTAGTTAGTATGTAGGTCCCTGGAAAAACAAATATTAAATAAAGCACCATATTGAAACCAAGCGCCTATGTTTCTGCCTATCTGGAAAACACAACATTCCATGTAAATATAAAAAAAATCAAAGAAGGGCAGATCTAAATCACCAGGTATTTGATAATGAACAATTAGTGATCCTAAAATCATCCAATTAATATTTAATTTAATTAAATATTTAATTAATTTTTCTTCATACCTTTACATACTGTACTTAGTGTCAATACACATATGCACATTAACCGCTACATATAATCATGATAATGGATACAACATATTAGATCTAAGACTTTTATGTCCAGTATCAAAATATATCGCATCTTGCTAGTTGCTGATTTCACCTTGGACTTAATGGTGCGCATTTGCCGATGACGCTAATATACGCAAAGTATATATTCGCATGCCTTTAAGTAGTTGATAAAATCGCATTATTAGTAAAACACATTTAATGCTATCAATATATCACGAGTGTATTCTCATAACAAAAATAAATCTAGTTTCTTTATTTGCAAATTGAATCAATATATAACTCGTAGACCGTTCGGTGAGTAGAGGCATACGAATTCCGAATATACGCATTCTATAGAAAGCCTTCGTATGTTAAGCTTACACTGGTAGCACGTGACCTGTGTGTTTTAAGTCATGGGTTATCTCGATTATTATTATTTTTTTAATCTTCACAAAAATAAAATAATGATTTATATTGGTCAGAGACATGGTTTTTATTTGTCTCTGTATTGGTAAAATAATTTTTTAGCTAATTTTTTTGCTATTCTGGTTCTCTGACAATTGAAATAGATCTGAGACTTTTCTTGGAATCAAGGGGCAGGGAACCAAATTCGTTATCCTAGTGGAGACATTTAGAACTAAGGGACATAATTCGAAAAGCTTAGTCTGCATAATGTTTGAATTCACGAAAAACACTGCTTCAATTTCAAGCGTTTTTCGACCGCATCCAACGTTTTCCCGCCACTTATCATTGTAAACACAATGGCTGAAATGGAAAAGAAAACGATGGGCGATCCAGAAGAAAACTCAGTTCGAGGTTATGTGCACAGTGTGTCTCCTTTGAAAACATCTTCGAGGTCGAATGTAACTTACTTCAACTGTGTTCTACAAACAGACAGTAATACGTTTGCAGACGTTGTGAACTTCTCACCAGAGAAAAGAACACTCTTTCTCCAAGCACAAGACACCAAAAAAGCCGTGTTGCTGAAAAACGTGTCTAGAGCGCTCAGTAAGTTTATGTCATTTTCTTTTTATACACCACAATATCCTTTCAATTTTTAACTTCTTCTTTTAAATCCAACTCCAAAGGATCTTCAAAATTTTAAACTGCATTACATTCGTGTTTGTGGGTTGTATTTTTTCTCGATTATTACTATGATTGATTCTTAACTATAAGTATTAATGAATTGAAGTGAGATTGAAATTATAAAGTTAAACAATTCGTGAAACATAGCCACTTACTATACCATAAAACTTACTCATTATAACTTTAGTTTCATTAAACTATAACATTCAGTTTAAACCAGATCAATGAAATTGTACAAGTCAATTTTATACATTAATTCTTCAGGTTTCACTTCTCAAAGTGGATACAGTGTAAAATGTAACAAATCCACGCAACTAGATAGTGCAAAAGTTGACTTTGAGTTCTCTGTACCAGCTAGTGAAGAAGTAAAAGACGAGACGCTTACAAGTAGCTTGACAAAATCTGTGAACACAATTGTAAGTAAATTTTATTGTCTTTGGTTGAAATAATTAATTATACTGACAAATTTATTCCATGTTCTTTTATGAGTTTTTACATAGATATATATATAATACAAATAAAGAGAGGAGTAACGAATCTTTTGTTGAAAAAAAAATCATATCGGTAATGACATATTAATTAATTTGTGGGTAAATGTGAAATGTAAAGTATTGGATATTGATGAGCAAAGAAACATCACCACAAAAGCAGGGAATTCTATTCTCCTGGCTAATGCAAGTGTTGGGGACACAACAGACACGTGTAGACTTTCTCTGTGGGAGAGCCACATTACATCTGTTGGAAATGGTCAATCTTACTTGTTCAAAAATAAGGCTGTGAAAGAGTTTGATGGAGTGAAGTATCTCTCAACTACCCCCAAAACAGCTATATCCAGTATTACTGACTTGGGAGAAGTCAAGAAACCTCAGAGTCAGGAAATCGTTCACATCGGCAACCCATCTTCGGTCCTTATTCAAATTAACAAGACTTGCCAAAACTGCAAAGTAAGAATTCCAGAGGACTTGCAAACAGGCACATCATTCAAATGTCCAAACTGCCAGATGAGGAAACGCACTACAACTACACCAGCATTTTACACAATGAAACTAAAACTAGAAAACAACCCCACCATGTTCATTGTGGTCAACGATGTGGCAAAACATTTCTTCGTCTCCATTGGAAAAGAAAATGAATGCAACACAGATCTGCTAGAAGAACTAATGTTCTCACTAACTCTTGAAGTGAGGCTGCCGTCAAGGTTCTCAACTACACCATCCAAATTGTCCGTGGTAGCTAACAGTAATACAAGCTGTTCACAGGAACCCACACAATCTTTGGAACAAGACACTACTACAGGAACTCAAAGAAAAAGACCCAGCTCACAACAGCCAACAGGTCAATCAAAGAGACACACAGCACACAAGAGATAAATGAAACAGCCTCTGTTATTTGAATTGTGCATTTAAGGTAAGACAAGACGTTGCTTGATATTGTATAATTTTCAGTAAGATTTAGTGATTGACTTCTCACTACTTTAACAATTTTCTTCACACAAAAAACAGAAATGCATTACCAGGCATTTGTACTAGATACCAGAGGATGGTTTTCCATATAGTCCTATTGGATATTACTCAAATTTCTTAAATCACAATGTTTGGTGTTTATATTTTTAAAGACATTAATTATTGAAAGTGATTTAGAAATAAGATAATGACTTTTTTTATTTTTGATACATTACAGAAATAAAAAATCAGATATTGAAGGAATGACTTGCGTCTCCTTAAAACTTCCTAATAACTGTTCGATTGCAGATTCATAGTCATTTTTTAATGTGTTTTTCTCTTCAATCTGTATACAGGTGTGACTGTCTCTTCAAGTGAACTGATTACAAATGTATAACCATGCGCATATGTACATTGATTTTTAAATACATGTATAGTTCATTTACAGTTTCAATGCCTCTGATACCTTTATTTCCATGAAGGTAATTAACCGTACTCATTATTATAAACTATTCTATCAAACAATTTCAGTTTTAAAAGTGTTGCTAAGTACATATATGTTTATATCCAATATGTGATTTCAGCAATATTATACTGTAGAAAACCTATGTGTCATTATTTTTATTCAAATCCATATCAGAAACACAGTGACATTCTTGGGATTTGTTTTGGTCTTTTTAAACATCAGAAAGTTTTATGTTGTATTTTTATAGTTTGTTTATGTACATCAGTACAACATCTAGTTTTTTTGTCCTACTTTTTAGTACTTTTAGTCTCACTTTGCTTTGATCTAGTCTATCTCTGTTATTTTGTATGTTAAACAGTAAGATTTTTATCTGCTGGTCTTCATTGCTTGTGGAAAGACTTTCATTGCCTACACATATTTTAATATTCATTTATCTGTAGACATTTATATTTTAACATGCACTTAAAAAAAGTTATTACTTAATTAATCATGAGAAACTTGAGCAGTTTTGAATGCTACAGAATTATGTAACATTGCATTTAAAGTTCTTATTACCACATTAATGATCTCTATTCAATTTGATTGCTGATTTCTCCATTACATTGAAATTGCATACTTTCCAATTCCTGTGAACCTCAACATATATGTTTAAGTATTCTTTGTTAGAAATACAGTTAAAGACTTGATAATGTTGATAATAGGCATTTCTTGTGCAAGTGGCAATGCATGTACTCTTGTCAACAGTATTGATACAAGTTTTTTTTAGATGTTATTTTAGAGTAGATATAGATTCAATTGGTGACATTTCTCTCTTCTTTTTTGCAACCTGTCTTTATAGTTTACTAATTGCATTTTCAATTGTTGAAGTCTTTGAAAGTTTCCTATTTAAATTTTGATATTCTGTAACACATTTTCAATACCAGCTTGTCTTTCATGTAAATTTGTATTTTCAGACAATCATAAACTTATAAATTCAGCATTAGTAACTCTGTATGGAACCTTTTGTCATTTTTATTCAAATATTTATCAAAAGACACTGACATTCTTGAGATTTGTTTTGGTGTTTTTTAACATCAGAAAGTTTTATATTGTATATGTATAGTTTGTGTGTGTACATCAGTACCACATCTAGATTTGTTTTTTTTTTTTTTACTTTTTAGTACTTCTAGTCTCACTTTACTTAGATTTAGTCTATCTCTGTTATTTTGTATGTTAAACAGATTTTTATCTACTGGTCTTCAATGCTTGTGGAAAGACTTTCATTGCCTACACATATTTTTTTATTCATTTATCTGTGGACATTTACTGTATAATTTAACATGCACTTAAAAAAGGGTTATTTCTTAATTAATCATGAGAAACTTGAGCAGTTTTGAAGGCTACAGAATTATGTAACATTGCATTTAAAGTTCTTATTACCACATTAATGATCTCTATTCAATTTGATTGCTGATTTCTCCATTACATTGAAATTGCATACTTTCCAATTCCTGTGAACCTCAACATATATGTTTAAGTACTCTTAGTTAGAAATACAGTTAAAGACTTGATAATGTTGATAATAGGCATTTCTTGTGCAAGTGGCAATGCATGTACTCTTGTCAACAGTATTGATACAAGTTTTTTTTAGATGTTATTTTAGAGTATATATAGATTCAATTGGTGACATTTCTCTCTTCTTTTTTGCAACCTGTCTTTATAGTTTACTAATTGCATTTTCAATTGTTGAAATCTTTGAAAGTTTCCTGTTTAAATTTTTGATAACCTGTACACTATTTTCAATACCAGTTTGCCTTTCATGTAAATTTGTGTTTTCAGACAATTTTGCCAACACTTGAAAAATGGAAAAGAGTTAATTAAAAAATTTAATTTTGTAACTTTACATACTTTTTTTTTTTATTCTTAACAGACTTTAAAAAGTTACAAAGCCATATTTCAAGATGATTTGTTTTTGGTGGTTTCAAAGAACTCTTTCAACCACCAGACATGACATGAAATTGCATGTATGAAAAATTGACAAAATACAATGTAATTATATGCATAGTAAATTCAATGATTTACCCCACCCTCTCCTCCCTTTACAGAATACATGTAGAAAAGAGATTTGTGCTACACTTATACATGTATACATCTAGGTTAAGTAGCTTCATTTATTATTTTTCAATATGCCCAATATGTTCATTAATATAACCTTTTCATCACGTTCATACACCATGAAATTATAGATCATTAGACCTTGTTTAATAATTGATGCATCTTGCAATATATGAGAATTTTTGCCTGTTGTACTGTTTATCAGAAGAGCGTTTCTAGGCCCATGGGCCTCTTGTAAAAGTTATTGCCCCTTGTGCGAAAAACCTTGTTATCGCTACTCCTCTGAAACCGTAAACCGCAGAGACACGAAACCTTCACTAATGTATTCAGTGTCTTTAGACACAACTTCAATCTATTCAGTGCGAAAGTATTCGGTGACCCCTTATATGAGTTATCGCCCTTTAACGTCTTTGTGCTTACTAGTAAGCCTTATTAACTTCAAAACTAAAAATCGTAGAAGCATGGGGTTAATTGCAATGTAACCCTTGTCATTTGACCTTAAATATTTAATCAAGGTCAAAGGTCAAAGTTATTTCAAAATTTTTAAAATTTTCATTTTTTCCATCTCTCAAGCCATTTCTGGTTTCTTTTGTAAAAAAAAAAAAATAAACAGTAGAGAGTTAAATGTGAAGAATATATGAAATTTAAAGAAGGTGGAGAGACCTCTAATTGTTCGAGAACAATTAGTCTACTCGTTGTACTATGAAAAAGTACTGCAAATTGACTGAATCTGAATTTTTCAAAAGCGTGTATTTTACTTACTTTGATATATGGTTACCATGGAAACGAGTTGGCTAATCATTGTAAAATTTTACCACAAATGATAAAACTGTTAAAGAAGTTTATTAACGCAAAAATCCCGAAATTTTTAAATTTTATAGTTTCCATCAATTACACTGAGGAAGCTTGATGATTCGTGACATTCTCTCTTAAGGCGTCAGATTTATATAGATTGCCGCCGTGTAAAGTATTTCGATTAATTTATAACGGTAACACTGATGCATATTCAAAATCGAAATTAAAAAAATGTGTAAGAGAACAGCTGCGTACATCTTACTATGATTTGGATCCTTCTTCGTATTTGCCAGGTGTTGAAATTAATTTTACATATAAATGTGCATATTGTGCAACAATGTGTCCCCGATCGTTTATAGGGTTGCATGTTGTGGCACTCGAGTTCATCCTGATTGTAGGAATGAAATACAAAGTGGGAGGTTTTGTATTTATTGTGGAAAAGAATTTCATTATAGGGATATTCGAAAATATTCTAATCAAAATCATATTTATGATCCTTTTCCGGACGAGATTTTATGTAAAGATAGATTTTTAAATAGACATCCACTTTCATGTAAATTTAATGAAAACATTATAGACAACTTTCATCTTCAGTGTTCGGATTTATTTAAACTTTTCAGCGAATATAATTAATCAATATCTTTCTTTTTTTTGAAACAAATCTTGTGGACAAGATTTTTCAATAGCGAGGGAATTTATCGTAACAAATAAAATGCATAAAAATAAGAAAGTAAAATAATTGGGTGTATTGTGCTGAGAGAGATAACGAATGCTAACTCTATAAATAAAAATAATGAGAGATGCTGGTCACTAGGGTTTGACCTTTTAGCCTGTACGGTTCCAAGGAAATGATGCATTGGAATACGGTTTGTTACTTGTTTATCAAAAGATGTATTTGGTAAGGAGAAAGGAGCAACCAATAGTATTGAGGTGACCAGAGGTCAGTTGTGGGTATAAATTAGCTACAACAAAGAATATTCAAAAATTATGCAAAAAATAGAAAATGATTTTTTTAAAGTGCATTAGGAAATTAAAGAGTGTTGGAGGACAGAATAATGGTAATTGAAATTCAAATTAAAATTTAAAGTAATTATGGCAAATTTCGAGGGAGTTACAAATATGGAGATGTAAAACTACAAGGGTACACCTGGTATAAAATAAGCGGACGGGCAGACGTCATTCAGTCAGAAACTGGATTGTGTCTGTCTCTGCTTGCATTTTATATAGGTGAGATCATTTTGTAGACGCGCGTTTTTATAAAACTTAAGTAAAATTTTCAGATGTCTAATTTTATTTACAGGTTAAATATTTAAATTATAAGTAGTAATGTTTATTATAATGTTTAGTAGCATGTGTAAAATTATTTCTTGTAATCATTAATAGAAAAAAATCGATTGTTCAATTTAGTAAAAGTCAGAAAGTGGATTGTGTCTGTCTCTGCTTGCATTTTATACAGGTTGGGTAATAGTGCCCCTCCTTAACACCTGTGAGCCGCTCTGGTGAGGAAAGGTCCTCAGATCTTGAAGGAAATTGGAATTGTAATATTCCAGGGTCATTTCGCAAAAATCAAAAGTTGACTTGGGTCATTGCGACCAAGCTCAAGGAATATAAGAGTTATTCCACTTGGTGCGTCCTCTCACTTGCATAGCCAAAGATCCCGGGTAATACAAACGAAAGGCATGATCGGCCCAATGTCATTCGGAACTCTGCCTCCTCAAACTTCAATGGTTGAGGTATAGGGAAACAAAATAATTAGGCTGGAGTCCGGAATGAGGTTGACCCGGTTATGATAAGTGGTGGGAATCCTCTTTATGGAAAATGCTCCAAAGACTGAAACATCCTTACAACGATTGAAGTAGCCCGCGTGGCGCAGTGGTTAGAGCGTCTGGCCTATAGTCGCGACGTAAGGAGTTGATCCTTATGTCGCGGGTTCGAATCCCACTGTGGGACGTGGAGACCGATCCTTCGGATGAGACCGTATAAACCGAGGTCCCGTGTCGCAGTAGGTGCTGGCACGAAAAAGATCCCTCACTGCTCAATGGCCGTAAGTGCCGAGTATAGGACAAAATTCGCAGCTCTCCACCGGCAAGTGGTGGCGTCTCCATATGAGTGAAAAATTCTCGAGAGGGACATTAAACAACGTACAAACACACAAAACAAAAACAACGATTGAAACGAATAGCTGGACTTGGACTATCATTTCCCCCTGAAAGATTTATTCAACCAGATTTGGACAACAGTGAAATTTTGTTTAACCCAAATACATATCAACCAAGTGTCATTTCCTCTGGAGCTCAATGAAAAGAAACTACCAACGCATTTACGCTCGAGGAGGAAAACCAAACGGACCAACATTTACAAACCAATTTATTCTTTGAGGACAACTTTGAAACTACAGACATTGCGGATATTACACCGCCACATTTATTCAACAAGGATTTAAGCGTTAGACACCCAAGGACCCTAGAAACAGCGGATCCAACATTTTTGGATAAGTTCCCAAGAACCTGGAACCAGCTGAGTGACAGTGTCGCTGGAATATTTCCAGACAGGAACTTTTGACAGTTCTCCAAGTCGCCCCCCAGACGTTGATTAGACGACAATCCCACTGGTAATTGGGACAGAGAACTCTATCTAATAATAAAAGCCCTCAACCTTCTGATGTGTTTATCGCATTGGAATATCAAACACCCGTCAACAATTGATAATTTGACAGTTACAGGGTTCATATTCCCGAAATTAATGGTAAATTGGCCAAACTTTACATTCACAAGTAAGTTAACTCCTACATCCATTCAAGTACCGGGGTTAATCTCTTTGTCATATTACCAAGCATTTATTCTTAAAAGAATGTTGATTCAACCCTACTGCGCTTACGTGGTTCTGGCACATCAAAATATCTATTACCCAATCAAATCTCAAAATACATGTAAACACGATAATAACCCTACATAAAATCAACTGTACCCAAACGTTTTCTAAATTAAAACTTCAAAATTAAAGTTTCAAAATTTCTATGCTGACAAGATGAATTTTTACATATTTTAATTTTGTTTTACATTTTTAATTTTTTTTTTTTGAAAATGTTAATGGGTAAAATAATTTTGAAAAAAAAAAAAATATATATATATATAATTTTTTTTTAACCAAACATATTAATTTTTTTCCCAATTAATTTTTTTCCTTCATCAAAAGAAGCCACCATTTGTAAGAATCTGATGTTTAAATTTTATTTTTTTTTTGTATATTCCCAGATTTCACAGTTGTTATTTGTGTGATGGTTACATTGTATGTATGTATATATAGAGTATACAGGGAAATTTTGGCCCCTTTCGCCCTTGACACAAGTGGCCGAATTTAAGACGGGGCGAATTCAAAGAAAAAAGTATAATTTCCTAAACAAAATTGTGACTGGGCGAAATTAAAACGGGGCAAAATTGTTTGCAAGTGTGAAAGGGCGAAAATAACCCTGCATACAGTAGATATATGTATTTTTTTTTCTGTATGATATGACGAGGTTAAAATATCACCTACCTATAGTGTGAACTTTGAACGCAAAGAGGTTAATAAAGATATTATACGGTTTCGATTTTATTTTTATTAACTTTATTTTGTCTTCTCGAATTTATTGTTTTAGGTAGGGTTAAGCATTGGCGCTTTGCACATGTGTTTGTTTGGGTCAAAACTTATTAGGTGTACAGGTTTATCTCATTATTTTATGTGTGATGAGGAACAACTACCTTTTTATACTACATTAAATAACAGAGAGTACCATCAGGGACAGTAATACTATCAATTAATAAATTTTTTTTGGTTCTCAAAGGTGGAAGACAAGATCGCAAAATTAACAATATTTTTGGTAACGTTAACTCTGGGTTAAGCGAATAGTCTTAACCTGCAGTGCGAGTTTTATGGTCAGCGTTTTGTCATACCAGTTGTTCAAATCGAAGTATCTGAAATTTGTTTTGGTCTCAATGCAGTTTGCTATTCTAAAGAGCCTTGCCGCCTCTACGCAGGTAAAAAGCCTAGGCAAAGTGTACATTTTTTTTTCAATTTTTTTGTGTGATTAATATATTGTATTTTTTTTTATCACAGTGCATTTTATACGTGTAAATCTCTGTGTTTGTATTTTACTCCATATACATTAATATATATCTATATATTCTCGTATATTCTTTGTTTAAGCCATCTGAAAAAAAGAAGTAATAAAATGAAATTTTATAAGATACCTATTACAAAATACCTGATCCAGGCAGTCCGAATGTGTTGCCCAATATTTTTCTTTAACATATTCCAAAACTTCTCATACTCCATTGCCTATTCAGATAACAAATCACGAAATTATTCAACGATTGTTTCATTTGTTTCGAAATATAACTTTAAATAAATTATTCAAATTTATTGAACATTTTTCTTTTCAAGGCATGGAGACGGGATACATTTATTGGCAATTACTCATTTTTTCGGATTTTTTCTGTTTTGATTATTTACTTTGTTTACTTGATATTTATACTTTGGAACATGCTCCCGGGACGTCGTTTGATCTCTTGATCATGTATTTTCGATTGTTTGGATGTTCAAAAATATCGGCTACATATTTATTTAAGGCGTCAGATTTATGTAGATTGCCGCCGTGCAAAGTATTTCAATTAATTTATAACGGTAACACTGACGCATATTCAAAATCGAAATTAAAAAAATTGTGTAAGAGAACAGCTGCGTACATCTTACTATGAATTAGATCCTTCTTCGTATTTGCCAGGTGTTGAAATTAATTTTACATATAAATGTGCATATTGTGCAACAATAACCAAACATATTAATTATTTTTCCCAAGTAATTTTTTTTTCTTCATCAAAAGAAGCCACCATTTTTAAGAATCTGATGTTTAAATTTTATTTTATTTTTTTTGTATATTCCGAGATTTCACAGTTGTTATTTGTGTGACGGTTACATTGTATGTATGTATATATAGATATATCTATTTTTTTACTATATCATATGACGAGGTTAAAATATCACCTACCTATTGTGTGAAGTTTGAACGCAAAGGGGTTAATAAAGATATTATACGGTTTCGATTTTATTTTTATTAACATTATTTTGTCTTCTCGGATTTATTGTTTTAGGTAGGGTTAAGCATTGGCGCTTTGGACATGTGTTTGTTTGGGTCAAAACTTAGATATATAGGTTTATCTCATTATTTTTATGAGTGAAGAAAAACTACTTTTTTATACTACATTAAATAACAGAGAGTACCATCAGGGACAGTAATACTATCAATTAATAAATTTTTTTTGGTTCTCAAAGGTGGAAGACAAGATCGCAAAATTAACAATATTTTTGGTAACGTTAACTCTGGGTTAAGCGAATAGTCTTAACCTGCAGTGCGAGTTTTATGGTCAGCGTTTTGTCATACCAGTTGTTCAAATCGAAGTATCTGAAATTTGTTTTGGTCTCAATGCAGTTTGCTATTCTAAAGAGCCTTGCCGCCTCTACGCAGGTAAAAAGCCTAGGCAAAGTGTACATTTTTTTTTCAATTTTTTGTGTGATTAATATATTGTATTTTTTTTTATCACAGTGCATTTTATAAGTGTAAATCTCTGTGTTTGTATTTTACTCCATATACATTAATATATATCTATATATTCTCGTATATTCTTTGTTTAAGCCATCTGAAAAAAAGAAGTAATAAAATGAAATTTTATAAGATACCTATTACAAAATACCTGATCCAGGCAGTCCGAATGTGTTGCCCAATATTTTTCTTTAACAAATTCCAAAACTTCTCATACTCCATTGCCTATTCAGATAACAAATCACGAAATTTTTCAACGATTGTTTCATTTGTTTCGAAATATAACTTTAAATAAATTATTCAAATTTATTCAACATTTTTCTTTTCAAGGCATGGAGACGGGATACATTTATTGGCAATTACTCATTTTTTCGGATTTTTTTCTGTTTTGATTATTTACTTTGTTTACTTGATATTTATACTTTGGAACATGCTCCCGGGACGTCGTTTGATCTCTTGATCATGTATTTTCGATTGTTTGGATGTTCAAAAATATCGGCTACATATTTATTTAAGGCGTCAGATTTATGTAGATTGCCGCCGTGCAAAGTATTTCAATTAATTTATAACGGTAACACTGACGCATATTCAAAATCGAAATTAAAAAAAATGTGTAAGAGAACAGCTGCGTACATCTTACTATGAATTAGATCCTTCTTCGTATTTGCCAGGTGTTGAAATTAATTTTACATATAAATGTGCATATTGTGCAACAATAACCAAACATATTAATTATTTTTCCCAAGTAATTTTTTTTTCTTCATCAAAAGAAGCCACCATTTTTAAGAATCTGATGTTTAAATTTTATTTTATTTTTTTTTTGTATATTCCGAGATTTCACAGTTGTTATTTGTGTGACGGTTACATTGTATGTATGTATATATAGATATATCTATTTTTTTACTATATCATATGACGAGGTTAAAATATCACCTACCTATTGTGTGAAGTTTGAACGCAAAGGGGTTAATAAAGATATTATACGGTTTCGATTTTATTTTTATTAACATTATTTTGTCTTCTCGGATTTATTGTTTTAGGTAGGGTTAAGCATTGGCGCTTTGCACATGTGTTTGTTTGGGTCAAAACTTAGATATACAGGTTTATCTCATTATTTTTATGAGTGAAGAAAAACTACTTTTTTATACTACATTAAATAACAGAGAGTACCATCAGGGACAGTAATACTATCAATTAATAATTTCTTTTTTGGTTCTCAAAGGTGGAAGACAAGATCGCAAAATTAACAATATTTTTGGTAACGTTAATTCTGGGTTAAGCGAATAGTCTTAACCTGCAGTGAGTGCGAGTTTTATGGTCAGCGTTTTGTCATACCAGTTGTTCAAATCGCAGTATCTGAAATTTGTTTTGGTCTCAATGCAGTTTGCTATTCTAAAGAGCCTTGCCGCCTCTACGCAGGGAAAAAGCCTAAGCAAAGTGTACATATTTTTTTTTTCAATTTTTTTGTGTGATTAATATATTGTATTTTTTTTATCACAGTGTATTTTATACGTGTAAATCTCTGTGTTTGTATTTTACTCCATATATATTGATATATATCTATATATTCTCGTATATTCTTTGTTTAAGCCATCTGAAAAAAAGAAGTAATAAAATGAAATTTTATAAGATACCTATTACAAAATACCTGATCCAGGCAGTCCGAATGTGTTGCCCAATATTTTTCTTTAACAAATTCCAAAATTTCTCATACTCCATTGCCTATTCAGATAACAAATCACGAAATTATTCAACGGTTGTTTCATTTGTTTCGAAATATAACTTTAAATAAATTATTCAATTTATTGAACATTTTTCTTTTCAAGGCATGGAGACGGGATACATTTATTGGCAATTACTCATTTTTTCGGATTTTTTTCTGTTTTGATTATTTACTTTGTTTACTTGATATTTATACTTTGGAACATGCTCCCGGGACGTCGTTTGATCTCTTGATCATGTATTTTCGATTGTTTGGATGTTCAAAAATATCGGCTACATATTTATTTAAGGCGTCAGATTTATATAGATTGCCGCCGTGCAAAGTATTTCAATTAATTTATAACGGTAACACTGACGCATATTCAAAATCGAAATTAAAAAAAATGTGTAAGAGAACAGCTGCGTACATCTTACTATGAATTAGATCCTTCTTCGTATTTGCCAGGTGTTGAAATTAATTTTACATATAAATGTGCATATTGTGCAACAATAACCAAACATATTAATTATTTTTCCCAAGTAATTTTTTTTTCTTCATCAAAAGAAGCCACCATTTTTAAGAATCTGATGTTTAAATTTTATTTTATTTTTTTTTTTTTTGTATATTCCGAGATTTCACAGTTGTTATTTGTGTGACGGTTACATTGTATGTATGTATATATAGATATATCTATTTTTTTACTATATCATATGACGAGGTTAAAATATCACCTACCTATTGTGTGAAGTTTGAACGCAAAGGGGTTAATAAAGATATTATACGGTTTCGATTTTATTTTTATTAACATTATTTTGTCTTCTCGGATTTATTGTTTTAGGTAGGGTTAAGCATTGGCGCTTTGCACATGTGTTTGTTTGGGTCAAAACTTAGATATACAGGTTTATCTCATTATTTTTATGAGTGAAGAAAAACTACTTTTTTATACTACATTAAATAACAGAGAGTACCATCAGGGACAGTAATACTATCAATTAATAATTTCTTTTTTGGTTCTCATTTTTTCGGATTTTTTTCTGTTTTGATTATTTACTTTGTTTACTTGATATTTATACTTTGGAACATGCTCCCGGGACGTCGTTTGATCTCTTGATCATGTATTTTCGATTGTTTGGATGTTCAAAAATATCGGCTACATATTTATTTAAGGCGTCAGATTTATATAGATTGCCGCCGTGCAAAGTATTTCAATTAATTTATAACGGTAACACTGACGCATATTCAAAATCGAAAATAAAAAAATGTGTAAGAGAACAGCTGCGTACATCTTACTATGATTTGGATCCTTCTTCGTATTTGCCAGGTGTTGAAATTAATTTTACATATAAATGTGCATATTGTGCAACAATAACCAAACATATTAATTATTTTTCCCAAGTAATTTTTTTTTCTTCATCAAAAGAAGCCACCATTTTTAAGAATCTGATGTTTAAATTTTATTTTATTTTTTTTGTATATTCCGAGATTTCACAGTTGTTATTTGTGTGACGGTTACATTGTATGTATGTATATATAGATATATCTATTTTTTTTACTATATCATATGACGAGGTTAAAATATCACCAACCTATTGTGTGAAGTTTGAACGCAAAGGGGTTAATAAAGATATTATACGGTTTCGATTTTATTTTTATTAACTTTATTTTGTCTTCTCGGATTTATTGTTTTAGGTAGGGTTAAGCATTGGCGCTTTGCACATGTGTTTGTTTGGGTCAAAACTTAGATATACAGGTTTATCTCATTATTTTTATGAGTGAAGAAAAACTACTTTTTTATACTACATTTAATAACAGAGAGTACCATCAGGGACAGTAATACTATCAATTAATAATTTTTTTTTTGGTTCTGAAAGGTGGAAGACAAGATCGCAAAATTAACAATATTTTTGGTAACGTTAACTCAGGGTTAAGCGAATAGTCTTAACCTGCAGTGCGAGTTTTATGGTCAGCGTTTTGTCATACCAGTTGTTCAAATCGAAGTATCTGAAATTTGTTTTGGTCTCAATGCAGTTTGCTATTCTAAAGAGTCTTGCCGCCTCTACGCAGGTAAAAAGCCTAGGCAAAGTGTACATATTTTTTTTTTCATTTTTTTTTTTTGTGTGATTAATATATTGTGTTTTTTTTTCTCACAGTGTATTTTATAAGTGTAAATCTCTGTGTTTGTATTTTACTCCATATATATTGATATATATCTATATATTCTCGTATATTCTTTGTTTAAGCCATCTGAAAAAAAGTAATAAAATGAAAGATTATAAAATACATGATATAGGCAGTCCGAATGTGTTGCCCAATATTTTTCTTTAACAAATTCCAAAATTTTTCATACTCCATTGCCTATTCAAATAACAAATCACGAAATTATTCAACGATTGTTTCATTTGTTTCGAAATATAACTTTAAATAAATTATTCAAATTTATTCAACATTTTTCTTTTCAAGGCATGGAGACGGGATACATTTATTGGCAATTACTCATTTTTTCGGATTTTTTCTGTTTTGATTATTTACTTTGTTTACTTGATATTTATACTTTGAAACATGTTCCCGGGACGTCGTTTGATCTCTTGATCATGTATTTTCGATTGTTTGGATGTTCAAAAATATCGGCTACATATTTATTTAAGGCGTCAGATTTATGTAGATTGCCGCCGTGCAAAGTATTTCAATTAATTTATAACGGTAACACTGACGCATATTCAAAATCGAAATTAAAAAAATGTGCAAGAGAACAGCTGCGTACATCTTACTATGATTTGGATCCTTCTTCGTATTTGCCAGGTTTTGAAATTAATTTTACATATAAATGTGCATATTGTGCAACAATGTGTCCCCGATCCAACATTCTTTACAGGGTTGCATGTTGTGGCACTCGAGTTCATCCTGATTGTAGGAATGAAATACAAAGTGGGAGGTTTTGTATTTATTGTGGAAAAGAATTTCATTATAGGGATCTTCGAAAATATTCTTAACAAAATCATATGTATGATCCTTTTCGGACGAGATTTTATGTAAAGATAGATTTTTAAATAGACATCCACTTTCAAGTAAATTTAATGAAAACATTATAGACAACTTTCATTTTCAGTGTTCGGCTTTATTTAAACTTCTCAGCGAAAATAATTAATCAGTATCTTACTTTTTTTTGGAAACAAATCTTGTGGACAATAGTAGGGGGAATTTATCGTAACAAAAAAAATACATAAAAATAAGAAAGCAAAATAATTGGGTGTAATGTGCTGAGAGAGATAACGAATGCTAACTCTATAAATAAAAATAATGATAGATGCTGGCCACTAGGGTTTGACCTTTTAGCCTGTGCGGTTCCAAGGAAATGATGCATTGGAATGCGGTTTGTTACTTGTTTATCAAAAGATGTATTTGGTTAGGAGAAAGGAGCAACCAATAGTATTGAGGTGACCAGAGGTCAGTTGTGGGTATAAATTAGCTACAACAAAGAATATTTAAAAATTATGCAAAAGATAGAAAATGATTTTTAAAGTGCTTTAGGAAATTAAAAAGTGTTGGAGGAGAGAATAATGGTTATTGAAATTCAAATTAAAATTTAAAGTAATTATGGCAAATTTCGAGGGAGTTACAAATATGGAGATGTAAAACTACAAGGGTACACCTGGTATAAAATGAGCGGACGGGCAGACGTCATTCAGTCAGAAAGTGGATTGTGTCTGTCTCTGCTTGCATTTTATACAGGTTGGGTAACAGTGCCCCTCCTTAACACCTGTTAGCCGCTCTGGTGAGGAAAGGTCCTCAGATCTTGAGGGAAATTGGAATTGTAATATTCCAGGGTCATTTCGCAAAAATCAAAAATGACTTGGGTCATTGCGACCAAGCTCAAGGAATATAAGAGTTATTCCACTTGGTGCGTCCTCTCACTTGCAAAGCCAAAGATCCCGGGTTATACAAACGAAAGGCATGATCGGCCCAATGTCATTCGGGACTCTGCCTCCTCAAACTTCAATGGTTGAGGTATAGGGAAACAAAATAATTAGGCTGGAGTCCGGAATGAGGTTGACCCGGTTATGATAAAGTTATTAAATATTTATACTTTAGAACATAGACACGGAACAGACAGGATATTAAACCTAACTAAGAACCAGAGAATAAACTAGCTTAAAATAAAGGCTTGAAATTCCTCTAAAACCACTTATGAAAAATGGATATCCAAAATTAATTTATATTACTACACCAACAAACTGTAATAAAATTATATTTCCGTGCAAGTTACCGAATCAAGTGCTAGTTGAAATTCAAAATGGTCGATTTCGCTTTAAAAATCACCTTCAACAAAGAATATGAGAATTAATTAGCATAAAAAATACGAAAGAAAAGCCACTAATTGACCTAAAGTGGCTCAGTATTATGTTTTTCAGGATTAAAATGTTCAAAACGCTTCTTAATTTTTTGAAACTCTCTTTAGTTTGACCCAGTGTTTTTGTATTTTAACTAGAACAATTTATGTACTCCTTCATTTCGCGTAGATTTAATTCATGTGTTCTCTGCACGACCTTTGTTTTGAGGCCTCAACTGACAGTGCACTAAAAGACGGGATAATGTGACCCCGTCTAAAATTCTCTTATTACAATCCCTACTGATAATTTTTTTTTTCCCTGAGCCCATTATAATCCCCTAGTTTCAATTCAAATGATTAACGTCACTGTAGAAAACCCCTGCTACAAAGAACCTAATAGTTAATAAGTAAAGAAAATTGATAAATAAGACGGTGGAAATATTCTTGAACCACTAATTAACAACGGCGTTCCATTAAAAACCCCAAACTCATGACAATATTCATACAATTTAACCGAATCAAGAGAATCATTACTACCCCTAGATTAAATTCAAGAAGGTTAGCATAACTGTAAGAAATCCCCGCCCTGTTTGCTTCTATTCTGACTGACCATTCCCCAAATTAGGCTGAAGATGAGATTCTTTGACCAGCAGCCAAGATGATGCATTCCATCGGGGAGGTTCACAAGGGATTCACACATTAATGTGAACACATTTCTCTGTGAAATATATAAAAGAAATGGCATTTATTTTGGCAATCCTTTCAAAATTAATAGTTTTTCCCTTCAAAAAGACACGTGCATCGCTATTGAGAAATCATTCATTGACAATCCGGAAACTTTGATTCTATACGTACATATTTGAAGACTATGATCATTTATTGGTTTGAGAAGTTCGTACTTATGTTACTCCTATGCGTAATCAGTATTTTTTTTTTTTAAATATTGATTGTTTTGGAAGAATAACAGCCCGTCTATCAATTATTCATATTAATATATCCTTAAACGAAGAATAAATATTCAGATCCAGTCGAACCATTTTTTGTACAGGGGAATCTGTGAATCAGTTTTCATTGAAATATTAACCCGTTCAGAGAAGAGTCGAGAGTTAACTCAGCTTTGGTAATTTTGGCAGGACTTTTGTCTTCGTAAAAATTATGAATCTTTTGCATAATTGAGAAAAGTGAAAGCCGCGTATTTTGAAAGATTGAGTAAATGGTTCTTCAATACACATTTTACTTTCATTAGTATAGAATGTGGTCATAATGCAGGATGACAGAGAAAATGATTTGTCTGTGAGAAGGGTCACATTAGTGCAGTAAATGTGAATTTATTTTGAAACAAGTTTGGCTTTCCAGAAAGCCATAAATGTCATCTCTTTGGCTTCATGAATGTCACAGAATAAACAGTGGAATGTTACATTATTTTTTCAGCTATTACATGCAGTAGTATCGCTTTTGAAAAAAAAGGGGGGGGGGAAATCGACGACTTATCTGAACAATCTTTGACAAGGGGAAAAAGGGGCTGTCCAAACTCCACATTTTCATTTCTTGAAAGGGAGGATTAAAACTTTTCCAACAAACATATTTTATATTATAGTACATTCCCATGGGATGATTTGACGTACCATACTGCAACAAAAGATGGAAGATGGGGCAAGGACGCGCCTTTGAATGAATATTTTTAATGTTTGGGAAAAACATGGAAGGGGGACGACCCTCCTGTTGCTACATGCCTATATTATTTTACTTGTTGTAAATATGCTTTATTCATTTTGAATATTTTTTGTACAATGTCTGTAAAAAAAAATCTAACCACCGAGAAATATTCGTAAAAATTAGATATAAAACAATTGTTCCGTATGAAGATGGATAAAACCTTAGCGTTTCTTTTGACTTTAGTTTGTAGTCGCCTACTACAACAGCAAAGCAGTTTTAAAGCGCTAACTTAAATTAATCCGAACCTCAATTATAATTTCCAAAGATTTTCCTTATTTTAAACGTATCCTCCGAAGTGACTTGGCTATCGAGCCACTGGGAATATCAAGGAAAACATTGAGACACTCAGGACTGCATCATATCCTTCTGCTGCCAATATGCAGATTCATGTGTTAACGCTATATTATGTTTATATAATATAAGTACATGTACACGTATACGCTTGTGGGAAAATAGCATGCATAGAAAGGTTATAAAATTGAAAAGTTACCATTTAAAATTAAGTATTGGCACACTGAAAAGAACCTCAATCTACCAACATCGATTTTATACGCTGTTTCACGAGACACACATTTTATAATTTTGGCTTTATTTCAAGAATACGAGGAGTGATTTTTTTTTTTTTTACTTTTTTCCATTAACAAAAATATGCAAATTAGAATTGCATAAAGAATTAAATTGATAAGTTGCTTTATTTATTAATCCTTAAAAAACCTGAGCCAGGTCAAGAAAATTGTGTTTTTCCTAAAACTTTTCCGCAGGAGTAATTTTAAAGGAAAAAAAGAATAGTGAAGACATCCGAGAAAATACTCATAATGATTCTTTACTATTTTTATTCCAATGCCTGCAGCACTGAGCTACTTAAATCAGAGACATTAATTTATGTTTCTGCTTAAATTGTGCTTTTAGGTAATATTTCTTTTCTTCGAAATTTATTTTTTTGAATAAGTTCTGTTTTATTTTTCATATACGGCAGTAAGTACATATAAAAGTAAAGTTTTTGCCATTGTATATATGCATTTAATGTGAGTTGTTATTGAAATGTTTTCACTGTTTTCTTTCGTCAGTAAATTTTGGATCCACGCCTTGGCTTATACATTCAATATGCCATGTTTTATGTATTTTGATCCCCGCGCGCTGACCATCGTTTCTGCTTCTGCCAAGTATTGTCCACAATCAACAAGCTGATTATTATGGCAAATTTGGTGCGCATGATATGACCAAAAATTAAAACTTTAAAAGGTTAATCTTAATAATATTTCTTACTTATGGTTAGAAGATGATCACTTGAGACCTAAAGGTGTCAGGTGTATTCGCCGAGACTATCATTCCACTCTTTGATGGTCCAAGGGAAATAGGAAAACTTTTTACGCAATAACCTAGATACAATGTTTATGTGTATTTTGAAGACCACCACCCCAGCAATCCAACCTCTATTATCCTAATGAACCCTGTGTAGTTTTACTTTAAGATGGACCATTTTGTAATAATAAGGCAGAACGCTCAATTTTGTTTACATCTCTATATTTAGAAATCGTGTCATCGTCAGGTCATTTGCCAGACCACCAGCTTATCGATGGCAGCTTACACTAGGACTTCACTTCCGGAAAACGAACTTAATGTGTCATCTCCCGAGGGAGATGACAAAAAGTGTTTTCTAATGTTTCCTTGCTTGTAAATTGGTAATCTAGGGTTGATGTATGAGTAGAGCTTCAATCCATGAAAATGTAACTTTTTAAAAAAAAATTGCTAATGTAGCGCAGGCCAAGCTGCGGGGGAGTCAGCCTAAACTGCTTGATAAACAATTACTGTCCGAGCGGTTTTTACTTAAATTCTTATCCCTCCTCAGTATAATGCTGAATAACTATGAAGTCCGCATAAAAGTTCACTAATTTATTTACATATCTACACACAATATTTACACATATAGTCCACACTTCACATTAGAAATAATAGTAAAACAATCCAGGTGAAATATATAAAATCCTAAACTCCCGCTATTCTGTCTAAATCCATTCTGTCTGATATTTAAAACTAGTATTACAACAATTCACTACACAACTGCACCTACTTTAACTGTACAAATGATCAAATTAGCTCACTTATATACTATAACGAGCCTCCACAATGTGTGGAGTGAAAACTCTACCTCCTCTAAGTGGGGAGGCAATACATAACAATAAACAATTACCACCTGTGATTAACTAATTATCACTATAATTAAAAAGCAATAAACTGCCCTAGCTTACAAATAGATAAGACTAAACAGCTAAAATTAATAACAGGTAGCTATAACCATGATAACAATCCGGAATCTGACAATCAACTATTATAAATTTGCTACACTAACTTCGTGCTAAGGTACATGAGTAGTTATGGGTTACAGGACAGTCAAAGTCAATGACATCATAGGTCAATAAAAAGGTCACAGTCACTGACGTCATAGGTCAACAAGGTCACAGTCATTAGCAGTCACGTGTTGAACCCAGGTCACCTAGATCATCTGATAAGATCAGGATTAGCAGTCACGTGTTGAAACACAACCTGATAAGATCAGGATTAACAGTCACGTGTTGAAACCCGACCTCATTAAAAAACAAAAGGTCACAGTCACTAACTCCAATATATTAATTTTAAATTTTTACTAGATTTATCATTAAAAAAAACGAACAATGGAATACCAACAAACACAATACAAATGGGAAATTATAGCCTGGAGCGCACTCAAAAAAGATAAAAAAAAAATGGACATTACACGAGAGTGACTGGTTTAATACGAAAGAAGAATGTATCATCAACTTTAAAGAAAAAATCCAAAGAGGATACGACATTGCAGACAGCTGGGGGAGTGAATGTAACAGAGCAAGGCTAGAATCAGGACAAGATAATAACAATTAAAAGAGATTTTAATTTGGTTACATACGTCACAGTTTCAACACAACAATTAAAGTTCAATATAGAATTCACAAGGTAATAAAGTGATCGTATAGTTTTCAAAAGAATGTTTCTATTTCCAAAATAATTCGAAGTGAACGTCTTAAAGATTCTAAAGACACTTATCAAAGTCAGGTACTTGCTTTGCCAGTTCAGGGGAGGAGGTATTCCAGAGTCTCTGATCGTTCTCTGTCTCGGTCTAAGTCTCTCTCTCTCTATCTGGCCGTCTCCTCCGGTCTGGACCTTTTTATACCCATGTCCAGTCTCCAAGTTACTGGTGTATGACAACACTCGTGTCCAGGCAAACTGCTGGTCATGGTTTATATCTTACTGATCCTATTAAACCACTTATGGGATGTTTTGGATCAGAATGACTTTGGTCAATAAAAGGCAGAATAAGTTAATGATCCGATTCCAGCTGTTAATTTGTCTTAGTGGCTTAGGTTAATCACCTTTTAAGCCAGAAATAGAAATGTGTTTCTTAAGATGAATAGATGAAATTCGGACCAATAGAATAATCCGATGATCCAATCTCCTTTTAGAGATATTTTAAATTAATTCCATAATTCGGATTAAAAGAAGTATCACATTTCAGTACATTTGGTTCTTAAGACAAACACAGGGATTATTATGCCCTGAGACACTTGTTTGTCAATAAGATAATTTTGTTATTATTATAAGAGAGATAGTTTTGTTATTATAAGAGAACTCAGATACAGAGATATCATAAATAGATAATGCATACAAAATATATAATAGATAATGCATTAAATAAACATACTAATAAACATAAACATTATTAGTGTATACATCAATTGTGTTATATGAAGAGTACATAATAAAACGTAAACGTATGCCTGCAAAATATAGACCCTAGAAATATAATCATGCCTAAAGGACATAAGAAGGAAGTACGATTTGATGATAATACACAGACTTTTTATGTTCCATATGAAGAACGGAGGGGTATTCGGATGACGTATGCTATAAATAGAGCGCACTTTAAAAGGAGAATTAACAACACTGAAAATCTTATTCAAACCGTAATACAGAACAAAATGTTATCTATTCAGAAAGGATTTTTAAACGACACCTGTGTCATTCAAAAAGGACAAGTGATAGATACCTTGTGTTAAACCAAGTTTATCTCTAGCACATATATCTACTTTAATAAACTTTTAAAAAACCAACGTCTCACATCACACCTGGGTAAAAAAGGTGTTAAATCTTATCTTTGAGTAAATACATGTGAGGGTCACAAGTGAACAACATAGTTACCTGCTTAAAAACAACTTTACCTTTGAATACATGTGAGTCACAACCTGATCAACATAGTCACCTGGTTTTTTTTTTTTTTTTTTTTTTTTTTGGTTTTTTTTTAAATTTGTATACACCCGAGAGCCACAGTCACGTGTTTTAAAATACATCAACCTTATCTTTGGGTCTGCACACGTGCCAGTCACAGTCACAACCTACAGTCACTAAAGGTCACACCCAAAAGGTCAACAAAGAGGTCACAGTCACTTTCTTATCACTGATCACGTTTAAAAGAACGTGACAAACCTGACAGTCACAGTCACAACGTGATCATCATAGTCACGTGTTTAAAAAAACAATTTATGTGTATAAATACGTGGAAAAATCTGACCACACTCACAAATCTTTACCAGTCTCAGAGAAAGTTAGACGAATCCAAACAAAACATGGAAGAATACCAGCAAATTCTCATTAAATCCAATTACTCCACACTGGTGAAGGAAATGAAGGCCATTCCTGTAGCTGGATATCTCAAGAAAGACCACATCATTACAGACGAAATGCAACAAGAAATACAGTTTTAAAAAACTACTACGGTCGTAACAGGAAATTACTCAGCATCATTTTGAGAAGAGGACCCAAAGCCTTCCATGGGCTAAAGAGAGCCCTTTTAAAAGCTAGTCAAAATAACTTAGCCAAGATGTTGAATAAGGAAGACAGCGAGCCCTCTGACTACCAAAAAAAGTTATCCATGACTCGATCTTTTCTCGTCAACTCCGCAGAGAAAAGACAGAAAAACGTTGAATCATGCAGCTCAACTGTTCAACCTCAACAGTCTCAAGAAACACGATGCAAAATCAATTTAGACAACTTTAGTAAACTCTATCTCACAGCCCTACCTTACCAAGCTGAAATCATGGTACACATCCGTCACTTTTCTGAATCTAACGGATTTCAATTCCCAACAAAGAAAGGGGTTGTCTTCCCCTTACCCCGTTGGCTGAAATTTGAATGTCTCCTGGATGAGATTGAAGAATATCTACAGAGCCATAGGAGCCAGGAAGATGAGATGAAGTGGCACATTGGTGGTGGTGTCTACGTTTCCCTATCCCCCGATTTCCCAACGGTAGACATTAGACACTACTGGAAACCAGATGATGCAAATGAACCAATTCCAACAAAGAAAGGGATCACATTGAACAGAGTTAAATTTGATAGACTTAGATCCGCAGTGTATGAATTACGTTAGAATGTGCCTGAACTGAATGACGCTCAAATATGTATGTTTAGCGAATCCCATCAAAGTCAGTTGGGGGTACTTGGTTGTCCAGAATGTTCCCCCTTCGGTTATGAAGCACAACAAGAGCCGATGGAAACTGAGCAAAGTGAATCCCAAAACTCACTGACTATCAATGTAGACTATGAATAAATGAGAATTGTTTTTTTGTCATATAATTTTTCTAAAAGACACAATCTTTACATGTATACCTGTAAACAAAAGCTATGTTGAATGAATGATATAATTATACAACATTGTCATAATAAATTATATGAATTAATTATACCACATATGAAAAACGTATCGCTTTCTTGTTTTTCTTTATATACAATTTTATTTTAAATCATTTTAACTCAGAATGTCAAACTATGAGGATTATTTACGACAACTGTATTACACCCCTGGTAATCAAGGAGCATTCTCGGGTCCTGAAAAATTATATCAAGCAGTCAAAGAAAATGGAAAATACAAAATCAGTAGAGCAGAAATTAAGCAATTTCTAAACAACGAAGACGCCTACAGTCTACTCAAACCCACCCGTCAAACATTTCCACGCTCAAGAGTTGTCGTGAACACGATCGACTCCATGTGGGATGCAGATCTAGCCGACGTTAGCAACATTTCCAGCCACAACGATGGTTATAAATTTTTGTTGGTTATAATCGATATATTTAGCCGTTATTTGTTTATACTACCGTTAAAAAGTAAACAACATCAAAATATCATCAATGGATTTAAAATCATTTTCCAGAAGGGGAGAAAGCCGAATACCCTACGAACAGATAAGGGTACTGAATTTAAAAACCGCTGGCTTAAGGCATTTTTTAAAAAAGAAAATGTAAATATCTTGTACACACAGAATGAAACCAAGGCCAACTATGCAGAAAGAGTCATACGCACAATGAAGAATATGATGTATCGTTATTTTTTAAAAAATAGAACCTATGAATACTAGTATACTAATATTTTACAAGACTTGGTAAAAACGTACAATACCAGACCACATAGGATGTTAGGGGGGTTTTCACCTGTATCAGTTAACAAGAAGAACGCTGGAGAAGTCAGATATACGAGCTACCTAACGAGGAAGAACAAAACCACGGACAAGAAAACTAAGATACAGAAACATGTACTAAAAATTGTTAAAAAGAAAAAGAAAAATCCATACAATCTAAAAATAGGAGATAATGTGCGTATAACAGAGATTAAACACCCCTTTAAAAGAGATTATCAACAGAAATGTACAGAGGAATATTTTAAAATCAGTCAACGCTACCTGAGAGATGGAATTCCTGTCTATAAATTAAAAAATTTAACAGACGATGCAATTGAAGGTACATTTTATCAATCAGAACTTCAGAAGGTTATCAAGCCAGACGATATTCTTTACAGGGTCGAGAGAGTACTTAAAAAAAGACGTAGAGGTCAGACTAAGGAAGTATATATAAAATGGGAAGGGTGGCCTAATAAATTCAACTCCTGGATTTCTGAAAGTTCCCTGGAAAAATTCGAATAAAATACCTAATCTACAACCAACTATGTTCATTTTCACGATGAGTATCCGTATGTTATTAT
Organism: Saccostrea echinata; assembly: GCF_033153115.1. Lineage (NCBI taxonomy): Eukaryota > Metazoa > Mollusca > Bivalvia > Ostreida > Ostreidae > Saccostrea > Saccostrea echinata. The sequence goes on along the minus strand of NW_026889782.1, from coordinate 15,549,250 downwards.
CGTCTGAAGACAGCTCTGAATATTTTCAAAACAATACCAACAATTTTACAATCCAGTTAAATAAACAAATTCAATTTGATGGGTACTGGACCGTAGCTTTAACCGAGTTCAATGTGGAAAGCTGGCTTTCAACATCCAAAATACACGAAGTTTTTGTATGCTGTAATATTTGTGAGGAAACCATGGTCGGAAGTAAAGAAATGCCTCTATTAAGGAAGATTTATTTAGAACAAAAAACAACCGACAATATGATTTTTACATTACCATATTATATTCCGGTAAAAGTAGCTCAAATACATCAGATATCATTGTATATAACGGACAAGGACGGTAAATTAGTTTCATTTTTAAACGGAGCGGTGAACATATCACTACACTTCAAGAAGTTTCCTTACATTTTATGATGAACAGTCGAACGTATGTGAGCGACCCTAAAATATGGGAGGCATTTTACAAAAACATGGCTGAGAAAAAATTTAATCCCTATAATTATAAACCTAAGCAAATAGGTAGAAGTATGAAGACACGAAAATCATATGTCATCCCTATTAGACCTCACTCACAACTGGAAAGCCAACAAAATTTCACACAAGTAACACCCTTGGCAGCTGTAGAAGAACGTGCACGAGTGGAACATACCAGCGATGTTGAAAAGGGAAATCCCCATGTCAAACTAAAAAGTGGTATAAAAAGCCAACATAAACAGCCATCTGTCAGTCCTCTAAAGGAACTGAAACGGTTAACATCATCCAAGAATAAGATTAAACCCATCAGTCAACAGAGAAAAATTCGAAACATATCTACAAGCGCCCAGAAGAAAAAAGATATTAAACAGAGAAAAACTCCTAAAAAGCCAATATCTACAAAGGCAAAAGTACTTGCCATCGACAGTTACAAGAACATATTCAACGAATAAAAAAAGATGGCCTTTTTAAGCAGGGACGATAAAGATATTGCTCAACCAATGGAACTTTCATTATTTGCCTCTCCCACTAATCAAGTAGCGGTTGAAAAAGTCTACTTCACGGAAGCAAGACCCATTTCCAGCCTCAGTGCGGACAGTCCCATTGAGATGGTAATTTCTGGGGCTGGAGCGGAATATATTGATTTAAAGCGACGTAGATTATAAGTCAAAGCCCGGATTTTAAAAGCCGACGGCACATCTTTGACAGCCAACGAAAAAACAGGCATCATCAATTTGCCACTACAAAGCATGTTTTCTCAGATGGACGTTTATCTAAACAACAAGCTAGTATCTTTCAATACGAACAACTACCCCTGGAAAAGTTATTTGAAAACAATATTGTTCAGCGGTAAAGACGAGCTATCTTCACAAAAACAATCGGAGCTCTTCTTTAAGGATGAAGGCAACTTAAGCGATGCAAATGCCTACAACGGGGGAAATGCTGGATTGGTCCTACGTTACGGGTACACACAGCAGAGTCAAACCTTTGAATTAGAAGGAAATTTGATGGAAGACATATTTGACATAGATAAATACTTAATCAACGGGGTAGATATTTACATTAAACTGTTTAGATCCAGTGCACCATTCGTAATTATGTCAGCTGCCACTTCACCTGCCTATAAGTTGGAATTACAGGATGTTGTCTACAAAGTAGCTAAAGTCCGTGTAGATCCCGGTATTTTACTAAATCATACCAAACAAATAGAAACGACTCCTGTCAAATACCCCATCACTAGGAATGAATTAAAGATGAACACAATCCCAAAAGGCTCGACCGAATTTTATTGGGATAACATTTTCCCACAGGCAATACCGGATCGCCTGGTTGTGGCCTTGGTTGATCAAAAAGCTGTCAACGGAGATTACACCAAAAATCCGTTCAATTTTGAAAATTTAGACCTCACTGATGTAGGAGTATACATCAATGGAGAAAGTGTTCCAGGAAGACCCTTACAGACGGATTTTACGGCTGGACATTTTTCCACAGCCTACACACGACTGTTTGAAGCTTGCGGAAAATGGAATCGAGATGAAGGTCTAATCATTACCAGAAGCAATTTTGGTAACGGATATTCCCTTTTTGTGTTTACCATAGATCCATGTGGATTTGGCGAGAAATATCTTAACCTGATCCGAAGGGGTAACACCAGACTGGAATTGAAATTCAAACAAGCAACAACCAAAGCTGCCAACGCATTGGTGTTTGCCACCTTCTCTTCTTTGTTAGAAATAGACAGATCACGTGATATTAACAATATTCAACCATGAATTCTAAACAGCTCCACGATCTAGTGGAAAAGGATCCCTGTCTACGGAGAGTTGTGAAAGGAGTTTATGCTAGCAATACCCTACCAAAACATGTTCAACACTATCCTAGCGCGTTCATTGTGAACAATCAACCGCTTCCATTTCCTGATGAACATTGGTTAGCCATTATCATACACAGCCCATATCAATCAGAATTTTTTGACAGTCTTGGGAAGCCATTGACTGCATATAATCACCATATAAGAGACTTTATTGCTAACAATAGTAAACGTTGTGATATGAGAAATACAAGACTTCAATCCATAAACTCTAACCTCTGTGGAAATTATGTATTAATGTTTTTAATTGTACGATTGTATTATAAACAATCACTGATACAGTTATACACCTTATTTTCTGATGACTATCAATTCAATGATCATTTTGTTCAGAACTTTGTTTATCGATATTTTTTAAATTAAACTAATTCCGATGAAAAAAAGGGGTTTTTTCTATAAAAATTGGATTTTCAATGCTTCATAATCACAATCCTAGAAGTTGACAAAGGCATAACATGGAAACAAACGACAGCGAGTGGTGGAAAACAAAGTCTTTGCTTCCTTTCTCTGCACCAACTACTATTTTGATATGTGGTAGTACCCAGAGCGGGAAAACGTATTTTACAAAACAATTGCTAGAAAAAGCTAATGAGATGTTTACAATGCCGGTGGATAAAATAATATATGCTTATTCTGAGCATCAAAATATGTTCCACGACATGGAACAATCTATACCCACTCTGGTATTACATCAGGGATTACCCACAAAGTAAGATATAGAGAAGTATACAGAAGATGTGTGTCATACTATCATCGTTTTAGATGACCTTATGTTAAAGGTTGCACAATCTCAAGACTGTGTACATCTATTTACGGTGACTTCACATCATCGCAACATAACCACAGTGATGCTTTCTCAGAATCTATATCCCCCCGGAAAATATGCCAGGACCATTTCTCTAAACTGTCTTAATGTGATCTTATTTAAGAACTACCGGGATTCACGGCAAATTATCACCTTCGGATCCCAAATCCTACCAGGAAATGTACCATTTTTTAAAGCGGCTTACGAATTAGCCACACGCCCTAACTTTGGTTACTTACTTGTTTGTCTGGAACCTACCCAAAACAAAGAATATCAACTGCGATCTCGCATTCTCCCCGGTGAAGACATGATTATTTATCAACCATTATAAATACTTTCAACAAATGGTTATGCAATTCATACTACGATCATGAAGCAAAGAGTGCGGAAGCACATTGCTCTCCTCCGATTTCTGTTGGATATAGACACTGCTCAGCAAAAACACATTATCAAATTGTTAACCGATGAGCAATGCGACGTAATCAGTGAAATAGCCCTCAATATTTACACTGGGACATACCCCTTGACAAAACAGTACATAAGACAACTTACACCTTACAAACCATTCATTCGGATGTTGGGATCCCGTGAAACCAGTTCAAAACGGAAACGACAAATATTATCAAAACACATTCAGTTACTGTCTCTTATACTAAAACCGATTGTTCAACATTTCAATAAACGAAATGGGAAAAGAAATGATATTAGTACCGAAACTAAAATACGAACACCTGAGAAGATTGCAGAATAATGACGAGTGTGTTCAAAGTGACATCTCTAATCATGAAGACAAGGAGACCAAAGACAAGTCTCTCAACTTATACAAAAACCCTCAAGAAGCAAACTCCAGCGTGGGGAATGAGATGCATGACTTACAGTCAGGAGGTGCTTACATCAGCAAGATCAAAACAGTATCCGGACCCTCCAGGTCTTTCCAGAACAAAACAAGGACGTCAGAGAAACATTCCTTGGCATACATATTAATTGTAAAACAAAATAAATCATTATTTTGTATTCAACATTTTATTGCATAAAAGCTTTTCTAATAAAATTTACAAGAAAATGACAGCAATATGTTGTTTATTTTTCCACTACTTAAAATCCAAATGGCAAGGTGTCTAAATTTGATAACAATCTACGTTTGGTATATACCATTTGGTAGTTTTTATTTTCTTTACGATTAAGCAATTTTCTTTTTCTTTTGTCTCGCGAGATTTTGCAAGGATTGTGAATCTCAATTTGTCTATCGTTTGCTGTACAAATGATGTCTTTTATGGCCTCAAAGTTGATCAATTTTGAGTTCATCCAATTCAAAGTAAAACCCCGAACTTTGCATTCCTCTTTACCAGAAAGGGTGCGATAAGCGTAATTTTTGGGGCCTCCGGATACAAATTCGATAATGTGGCCGTCTTTAGGATCGATTTCATTCGTCATTTCACCCAAATAATTACCGATAGGGAGATAACTCAAGTCATCTGACTCGTGGGTCTTGAAAATGACACTATCCGTATCAAAGTACAATACCCTATCACCTAACACATTCAACACGCTATACAACTTTAGACGAGCCCACATTGTGGTAAATGAAGCCAAAAATATGTTGGTTTTTCGATCAAAGGGTGTAAACAGAGGGTGTTCATTCCATTCTAATTGTACTGTGTCCTTTGATACAATGTGAAAATTGTCCGGGATTTTTGTTGGATCAGATAAAATGCGGAAAAAGACCTCGGCTTCACTCTCATGAATAAACATGGATTGCTTCATATTTAACCTTTGACCAAATTTTCCCCAGAAGCTGTTTAGACACAATTTGGCTAGACACCGCAAACCGGGGTTTTTCTGAATTTTATGGTATTCTAACCTGATCCCTTCTTTTTCTTGGTATTCTCTAATGTATTCTAGTTTTGCCTCCTCCGAGTCGCACTCAGTAGGAAAGTCCGAGGCCTCTTGTTTGATTTTTAAGAATGTATTTACATATTGAGTAAAGAGACCCCCCGTGCCTGATACTCTGTCATATTGGGATGACTGCTCAAAATGATAAACTTCGTATATTTTTAAGATTTGATATCCTTTTGAAATTGCCATTTGGATTTCTGGTGTACACCACGTACCCGTAATACATCTTTCATGTATTGAACAATGACATTCATTTTGATTTTCAGTGTCAGCACATTTTTTACACAGAGGGAATTTTAGTTTTTGATTGGATAAATACGGGAGACAGGCGTGGTACAATCCACGGGGTGGTAGTATGGTCACCTTTGCCACTCCGAAATATTCAGACAAGTCTTTGAAATCCTCCGTGATGATGGTCGGGTGACCGACGGGGTATCTGCAATACTTATTCGTCCAAGGATAGAGACTCGTGAAATCGTAATATTGGATGGTTTCATTCTCAGTGGCTTTATAATGTAACTTCACAGCATTTGTCCGTCCACCGAAAAAACTGTCCCGTGGATCTAATCTATCCTGAAGATCTAAGGTTGAGACGAATTGTCTTAATGCCGGATTTTTCTTTAACTGATAGTCAAAGTCGTGCTCCCATATAACGACCAGATCATAACCCAGTGCTTTCAGTTCTCTTTCCCGTCGTTTGGTCATGTCGTATAATTGGTGAATCGACTGGTTCGTAGATGGGTATTTAATGGTAAACCGATCGTGGATATAACACGATAAGCAACCGTGATAGGCACAGCTAAAAAACAAAAGAAAAAAGCATTAGATGGGTTACCGGTGCGCGGCCGCCCCTCCCCTCTTTAGGGGGCACATTAAATCAATTTTTTCATATATTTACCCGTAGAACTCGTAAATGGTGCCTTTTCCGTTCTCTTTTTCTACGAACCCATCGCATCTGTAGTTAGTACCAGGTATACGGTATTCTCCCTTGTTGAGCGCATGTTGAATAAAGATCGGTTTTCCCCTATGTTTACTTTTCTCCATGAGCCACTCTAACCATTGGATTGAGACTTTGCTGTAATTATCTCTACCGTTGTATCCGGTTGAAGGTACAGTGGCAATCGGAGTTGTAAATGTTTGTCTCCCGACTTGCAGGTTATCAAGTTTTTTCAAGTCGGACACTGACATCCATCTGTGGTTTAAGTACACCCCCTGTACCCCTTCCTTGCAGTGGATGTCGTGCCAAGTACACCCCGAATCTTGAATGATTTCAACCTTTTTTTCCTCACTCAGAAAGAGAGTCTTGAAGATCCCCATACATACACTCGCTATTGTGACGTAGTCAAACGGATCAACACCGTGTGTGGCGGACGTTTCTTCCGTACCGTCTGGATGTACCACGCGAGTTTCCATTGTCGTGGCCTTAATCATCAGATCCCTAAATGCCATACATCCCCGCCTTAAGATATCGACATCAGAACGACAGTATTGCAATATTTGCTCTTGGAAATGGAACTGTTCATACATTTTACTTTTGTGCCTGGACGAATTGAATGTCGGTTGATCAGACACTCTAAAATAGGGTAGCAATCAAAGCTCTTGGAATTGTGAGCTAAAAAGATCGTATCCCTACAGTACTTGATAAAGTAAGAGCAAAATTGTTCCGCTGCATCATCTCCACGAAATACCTTTTCCCTATATCCACACGTACCAGGACAGGGTGAATGTAAAAAGCGTGATTTTTCCATCTGAGAACATTGTTCGCATCGTATTCCGCAATTGTTGCACGTCGAATCTGTTTGCAATTCTTTATTTTCACAGACATGACAACAGGATTGTATGACGGCGAATTTAACTTTGTGTTGGGGTAGACCGCAAGATGCATCCTGACAGTTCTGACAGAGCTTACAACTAACACACCGGTGTTCTTTTTGTACACACTGATGACATCTGATAGAAGGGGGGTTATACCCTTGATCACAATTAAACATATCATCCTGACGCGTTTCAAAGTCATAGAAAACAAACTTTTTTTCCCTTTTGTTAAGTGTAGATTTTTTAGCTCTTTGAAAGCAGAGGTGTTTCTCGATAAAATACTCCTTGCAATTTGGACATTGCCATTCATGACAAACGTGTTGATGAGGTGTTCGGTCCTGGTACTGTAGAGTAATTCTACACTTTTTACATTGGTAAAATTTCTCACAAGGTGCTGGAACTCGATCTGTAGGGGTCTTTTTGTGTTGTTCAAAGCAAGCCTGTGATCTACAAATCCTCCCGCAAGATCGACATCCTAGTCGGAGTTCGGTCTCGAGACAATCGTGACTTAAACACACATCACAATAGGTAGAACATTTGTGTCTGTGCTTGTCAGTGTACGATTTCAGACAAGTATGACAGAAATATGACCCTTGAAAAAACCCTTGTATGTTGGCAATGCCATGCCAATGTTTTTCCTCGTCTACCTCCACATGATACAAGTAAAGGTTGGGTTTGTAAGTATTTTCCCTTACTCTGATAAATTTGTTACCCACCCGTGAGGAGACAACATTTATGTTCACATTTAATAATACTTCAAATGGGTCAATGTCGTTTAACCCCAAATACCTGTGTGTGGGTACACCAGCCATGTGACATAACTCTGATGCCATTTTTGTTTGCATTTTCCTCCTTTTTTTCAGAATATTGTCATAATACGTTTGAGGGATAGTTTGGTGTTTAAGTGCTAATTCAAAGGTTGTCCCCGACATATTTGCTCTTAGAGTTCTCCATGTATTAGAATTAACTTTTTTACATGTTTTCATAAAGCAAAGCCCAATAGCAATGGCCATGCAAAGATTATTGTCGTTCTGCACTTCAAATATTGAGTATTTTCTCATCAAACTATTTCCGGGCCCAGTTAAGGTGGTGATGGGTAATTTATTTCCACCCCCTCCTTTTGGTATATCAATGGATCCAATAGTCACAAGTAGGTCACTATCTACCGGTACATCTTCATTTGAATTTAAGACTTTAGTGACCTCGGACATGACGGTGTCGGCATTTAAATCCTCCCACTTTCGTAGAGAGACCACTATAGCATTATTCAATTTGGGGTGTTAAATTACAACTCTGCCTAAATCAGAGTCATCTCCCTTGGCTTCTGCCAACACGTCATCGAACATGTCATGTACCTTGTCATAAATATCTATCAATTTCTCACCAGCCCATTGCTCATTAAATTTTAATTTGAAAGTCGTTTCTGTAGCTGTGTTCTTCTTAAATGTCCGTGAGTCTTTTTTCCAAATGTAGTATGGTTTTTTACTATCGGACATTGTTTGCCCACCCCCTTGTTGTATAGAAATGGTGGAAGCTGGTTCCTGGAGTTTTTGTCGTTTTAAAGGGGGGTCGTCTTCTATCGTCTCCAAGACTTCCCTCCATAAAATATCTATATGATTTTCCCATAATTCCTTAAGGCGATTTTCAACTTCCGCGTGACCAGAAAGACCATGAATTGAGGCAAATAGATTTACAGTTTCAGCATCGGTTAAGGTAGTTAAAATCTCCTTCAGATGGTTATTTTCTGTCATTTTCTTAAAAACAAAAGAAAAAATTGAAAGTTATAAAAGACAGGGATTTTTTTTTTTTAAATATCTTTCTTTTCTAAAATGAACTAGTTAGTTAAAACAACTAGCAATGTGGAGTAAACGCTTTTTATTAACATGCTTTGAACATACAAATAAAAAAATAAATGTATACACCATCCTTTTGGTATAATCAATAACAAAAAAAAACTGGATATAATTGTGGAGATATAAAAAAAAAACACAATCACAGATATTTACACCAGGTATCTTTTAACACAATCACAATTTTCAAAAAAAGTTCTATACTCGTGTACCATAAAAAAATAGCATATATTTTTTAAAATGTTTTAAGAAACTTTTTCGATAATTTTTTTTTACCTTTATACTAATTTTATATGCTATTTTAATAATGTTACAGTACAGTGTTTTTTATTTGTAAAGACTAGATAAAAAAGAATCATCTTAAAAAAAGAAAAGATGATAAAAAAGCTTGCGTATAATAAACTAACTAGTATTAAACAAGTGAAAATATATCACTTAACAATCATTGCAAATCTTCATGGTTGAAAATGATATTGTAGACATATGGTAACTTTTTTAACACAAATAAAAAAAGTTTGCGTATAATAAACTAACTAGTAACAAGTAAAACTATATCACTTAACTGTCATCGTAAATGTACATGGTTGAAAATTATATCGTATACATAAAAATGATTTACTTTAATGGTTGGAAATGATATCGTATACATAAAAAATGATTTACTTTAATAATATTGTAATAGTTTGATCGAAAAGTTAGTAACCACTTATTTTAGTTTTGTACTGAATAAAAAATCACCAAAAGACGATAAAAACTAATCTATAATACACTAAGTACTAAAAAAAGAAAAAAAATGTATTACCTAAAAAAATTTTTTTAAAAACAATTACTACACTAAAAACACTAAAAAAAATTTACACCAATTAAACAAAAAGAGGGTTACATCTATTGAGTAATATTTTGAACACAATAACAAATTTTGATTTTCATGGAATACACTTATTCGTTTTTCCCTATGGAATGTACTTGTAAAAATACCTTTAGCATTTTTTTTTAATATGGAATGTTATTTTTAATCTGGTAAAAGAAAATTAAATGTTGTAGTATTAAAAAAAAAAGTTTTCTAAAATTTGAGTTACAGAAAAAAAGATTTCTAAAATGTGTGGGTGTGGGACAATTTTAAAAAATTTCAATTACAAAAAAAAAAAAAAAAAAAAAAGTGTTTTAACAAAAAAAAAGAAGTTTTAAACACCCTCACTTTCTGTAAAATAGCTGAAAATTTACATGATAAAGTTATTAAAATGGACTTTCATAGAACAACTTCTTGGATTTAAGGCGGTGTTTTAACAAAAAAGAAGTTTTAAAACGCACTCACTTTCTGTAAAATAGCTGAAAATTTACATGATAAAGTTATTTAAATGGACTTTCATAGACCAACTTCTTGGATTTAAGGTAGTGTTTAACAAAAAGGAAGTTTTAAAACACCCTCACTTTCTGTAAAATAGCTGAAATTAACATGATAAAGTTATTAAAATGGACTTTCATAGAACAACTTCTTGGATCTAAGGCGGTGGCTGATGGGGGATTCTGGTAGGGGTGTGGTGGTGATCGTTTCTAGAGGTTGTGGTTGTGCAGTTTGAGGAGACAAGGTTGTGATTGTGGATTGGGGGGATGCAAGTTGGTTGATGTCATCATCTTGCACATTCAAATATATAAGCAATTTCTTGATCATCTTCTTTGCAAAATAAATCATAAGTGCAAGAGTTACACTAATTGCCCATGCTAGAAAGCCTACCACAATGAAAAATAAGAAATAAATGAAAATTAAGTGCTATCAGAAATATTAAATATATCAGTATCGTCACTTTCATCAGATTCATTATTTTGTTTCAAGGTATAGGTTTTCCAGTCCATGGTTTTTAAATCTAAGGTATTTCTTCTTTTTTTATTATTATTTTTTTTTTTTTGACATGGGCATTTGTTATAAAAGATTGATAAAACAGTTACAAATATGATACAAAACACAAAAATAATACATCCAAGAGTTAATATTTCATAAATAATATGATGGTTACCCGTGGCCAGATCATCTAATAGTGTGGTTACTTGCGTTGTAGTTTTCGGGAATTTTTTCGTCCATGTGGATGATGTGTCTAAAATGATAAAAAGGGGGGATTTTTTTTGAAAATAAGTATCAAAAAGAGTTCTTAATCTTGTATTAGAAAAAAAGATTTTGTTTGGATGTAAAGAAGTTTAAAATACTTAAAATATAAAATATTTTAAAAGATACCTAAATCTATGGTGGTGGATGTTTCGTCCTCTGTGACCTTACTGGCAGTGGTTCGTTCTGGCACAGGTGACCTTGTCTCACTGGCAGTGGTTCGTTCTGGCACGGGTGAGGTAGTCTCACTGTCAGTGGTTCGTTCTGGCACGGGTGAGGTAGTCTCACTGGCAGTGGTTCGTTCTGGCACGGGTGACCTTGTCTCACTGGTGGTGGTTCGTTCTCGTAGAGGTGACCTTGTCTCGCTGTCAGTGGTTCGTTCTGGCACAGGTGACCGTGTCTCACTGGCAGTGGTTCGTTCTTGTAGAGGTGACCTTGTCTCAATGGCAGTAGTTCTTTCTCGTAGAGGTGACCTTGGCTCACTGGCAGTGGTTCGTTCTGGCAAGGGTGACCTTGTTTCACTGGCAGTAGTTCGTTCTGGTAGGGGTTGGATTGTCTCAGTTTCTGTTGTTAAAAGTGTATAAAAACGATGAAGGATATAAAAAAGTTTTTATTGTTTAAAACATAACTTCACATATATAAAAACATTTTATTGACTATGGTATGTGACTTTACCGATATGTAAATTCTTTTTTAAAAGAGTTGTTCAATCTTTTTTAAGAAAAAAATGATTTTGTTTCGATATAAAATATTTTAACACTAACATACACCCAAAAATTTATTGGCGGTTGTCTTATGAGAAGAACTGACCATAGTTTTTAATTAGGATTGAAGTATGGGTCAGAATTGGATAGGTAAAAAAATATGAGAGTAAACATATTTAGATTCCACCCTAAACATGATCGATTTCCTAGAGTTACCCTCCACTTGTACGTGAGGGTGGAAAAGATAATTTTGGATAGCGATTGAAATGTGTTATGATTACACCCTTCGTGTGAGTTGATTAAGTGTTACATAATAGTAATATGTATATGCCAATATGGGTTACATACTAACCTGTATTCTGAACATGGTCTTTTTTCCATTCGTAGGGTTCTAAAAATATACAAAAGTTCGATAATACAAATACAAATATTTTATTGGCACAAACACAATTACAATAATTGGCAAAGGCCTACTGAACATTGTTACATAATGTTTACATAATTAGGTCTTTCCACCTTTCTGTGGAAAGACCTCTTGAAATGCTTATGTTTATTATTCACCCCTACCAATGTGTTCGGATGATATTCTTTATCGTTGTTAAGTGTAGCATAACATCCGAGGGGACGATTTGACCTCTAACGAGACCAGCCTCGAGACTGTACGAGATCTGCACCAGTTCTGTTAGATTTAGACAGGAACTGGATGTGTGGTTTTGGATTTATGCGTTTTACGTAAGTATAGCTCATTTTATTTATCTTTATTCACTTAAACATTCTTTTGCACATAAAAATTGATTCATTTAGTCATTTTTTCTCGAATTCTATCGCCTCGAAAACTTGCAATGAGAAACGGTAAATCATATACATTTAGAGTTATCGTCCTTTGTTTACATGCCTCCACGTGGTGGAAAAAGAAAATCTTTTGAAGCTATAAAAATACTTTGGGCTTGTCAATATTTTTGAAAATATTATACAGAATATTTGATATTGTTCTTGGTGTTGTGAAATATTTTACCATAGTATTAAAAAAGGGAAAAATGATTCAGTGTGCAGAAAATGTTATAGTCTGTTTTACTTTTTACAACAGCTGATACACACACTCATACTGGTAATTTCTCAGCTGATTGCATGTGATATGAATAACATTGTGAGGAAATGCTTAAATGAATATAAAATGAGTGGGACATTAAAAATATAAGAGGTGGTCAATGTACATCTGTCAAGTGATCAGCTGGTGATCCTACAACTAAATTAATAAACATGTCTTTCTCTCTCCATCTCTCTCTCACTCAAAAAATAAATGAAAAATTATAGTAATAGAGAGGTTTAGATTTTAAACTTGTATGAGTACGTGTACGTGTGCACAAACTTTGACGTACATGTACACGTTTTTTGTAATTTGTCTGTTGAGATTTTAATGATGTGTAACATGAACGTGTAGACTGCAATCGCTGTCTCTGCATGTTTCAACTAATTAGTAGTTTTGTGACATTAGTTTGACTTTAGTTAGTTAAAGTAAGTGTTCATGAAACTAAACATCCTTAATAATGGACAGCAATAACAGTTTCACACATAAATTGACTAGTTTTTATTGAAAAAGTTACAAGTTTACACCTACGTGTAGATCATCTGCCTTAATTTTTACAAGTTGAAGGAACTTGTAGAAAGCTTATCAACACGAAAACTGATGACATAATACACGAGAAATTTAGGGAATTCTCCTACTAGACATACCTGTACACATATGAAATCTCAACCTAGCTCTCTAATATTTTAATTGCATAGCTAAACTTACTAAGGCTGTATCAATATATCGATATATCAGTATGTATCGATATTCAAGAATGTATCTTATTGTAAAAAAATAGCTTCGAATACGTATTTGGCAGGCAGTTTTTCATATAACTTTGTGAAAAAGTTGGGAATTTCAATCACCAATTAGACTGGATTTAGCTGTTTTGAATTAAAATTGATCAGTAATGATATAATCATTGAGGAGGTAACACATCTTAGATAGTTATTACAAAATACATAGACAACTGTATTTGAAAATTACAGTCGTTAAAAGTTTGAATTTGAAGTGTAATCTGTAATGACTTTGAGACAATAACTTTAAAATAAGTTGCAAAACAATTAGTTTTAATAAAATTCATGCATTAAATGATTTCTAAGACTATTTTGATAGACTTGTTAAAGAATCCAATATATCGCTTAATAAAATATTGTATTGTATCGTATCAAAATATTTTGCTCTATTATAACACAGCCTTAAAGCTAATTACTCGAGACTATGGCCATATATGCAATATAAATGCAGTGTAACTTTTGATCCATACATAGTAGAGGGCTGATATTTGGACATTTATATAAAGTCTCCATTCCTTATGTAAATAAAGGTCAAGGTCATATCAAGAGGTCAAAGGTCAAATATTGTGACGTCATCTACTGAATCTTTCACTTGTTTGCTATTGAAATTTTTTTTTAATCGCAAATTTATGAAACCATTGGTTCAATTTTCCTTATTTTGACACATTTTAATCTGTGATCCATTTCAATCAATTTGTTGATTTTTTGTAAAAATTGAAGTATATATTTTCTCTTAAGAGAACTTAAAGTGTAGCATATATTTACATGTGAATTTTCAATTCCGGGGCTGCGTATGTTCTTGTTTTACATCATATTTTACTCAAATAAGGCACATTCTCTAATCAAATGTCTGATTTCACAATTCTCTTACAGCCCGGGGTTCTGATAGGCCATATTTCAAACTATGTAGGCAAAAAATCTTTCATGTTACATATAAAGAGAGATTTTGTATCCTAGAACAAAATATCAAAGTTTCAAAAAAATTGAATTTGAGGACAATTTTGGCCTATATTTTGTATACTACTTTAAATTAATGATGATGTCATAATGGATCTCGCACCAAAAAGTCTGTATTTACTAGATCTTGACTGTAAGTTATACCATAGGATTTTATGCAGTGTTGTACAATGTTTGCATTCATGTTGATAAACATTTTAATATAACTTTCAGGTCTCTGCAGCAATGTTATTTCACAGAGTTCTGGAAATGTACTTCCATCGCCCCATACCTATATGTTGAAAAACAGTGGAGGCATGGGATTAGACAACCAGTCATCTACAAGATCCCTCAGCACAAGTCAGGGAGGGAACCCTTATTTCAAGTGACAGCCCACTCACATCCACACATACAGAGGGAATTCCAATGTACTACATATGAAGGATTTGTCAAAAGTGTAAGTCCACAGGTCCAGAGGCTCAGAGAAGTTTCTGATTGAAATATGTGTCTGTTGTGTATTGGTGTATACATTCATTGTGAGTATTGTTGTCCTTGGTGTCATCTTTGTAAACTTTTCACATTCTCTTCTTCAGATCCATTTGCCAATTTCAACCAACTTAATTGGCACAAAGTATTCTTGAATAAAGGGATCGAATTAAAGTTTTAAAAAAGTTCAAAGGAAGGGCAATGACCCCTTCCAAGGGGAAGATACTAATAATGAATAAACATGTTGGTTTAACTTCAGATCAGACATAAAAGCTCCCTTACATAGCATAGATTGGTTATCATTGCCCTGGTGGGTTCGGAACAATAGCCTACTAGGGTAGGTCCACAGTAGGAATACAATTTTAACATATAATTTTTGATATATATGAAAATCTGTCAAGAACTCCAGGGCCATGATTAGAATGATATAAAATATATACAAGCATTTTTAAGTAGTGCAGATTGAAGATTGTTCAAATCAAGACCATGGGGGAAGGGTGGACTAAAATAATTGGGGTAAAAAAAAATATGATAAAAAAGGGGCAGGGGCCAAGGTGATTCAGGTGAGCCATGGGCCTTGTGTTAGCATTTACCCTTTATTTTTCTAAATTTGACAGATATATAATTACTCAAAATGTTTAAACATATGTTAGATTTTGTCTTTCAAATATTTTCATTTCTCTCTAGATCTCTAAATGCAATAAAAATAAGAAGATATCATATAGTTTGAGAAAAATCCATTTTTTAAGTACAGTTAAGTACTGGTACACATGTATACGGGTATATCTAATGAAAAAGTCAAAATTCACAAAACACAAATGAATTATTTTAACTGTAAATGCTTTCTATCTCTTCATGGCTTTTTAATTCAGACAATTACAAAACTAACTACCTTTAACAAATGTTTTTTAATGTTCATAAACGTGACCTCATTAACTTTATGATGTCACCATAGCATATAAAAGTATCATAACACACACTTTTTCAAATGCCTAAATATTCTACTCTATTTATTTAGGTATTTATGACAAAGAAGCTTTGAAATCAGTGTGGATGTGGATATTAAAACTACTTGAAGGATGAGGAAAAAGAACTCTTTCAAGGGTACATAATAAGTTGGACAAGGTTATCATGGTAATATTGTTGATTTTAAACATACATGTAAATATATGGGATGATATTGCATATATGGAGAAAGGTTCAATACATGCATTATTTAATGTATTGATCCCTTTGTCCAAAGAAATTTTAAAATCTTTTAAGAGGTTGTTTGGATGAAATGATGGATTAAATGGCAGATTGCTTCACTTTTTGTTCATTTAAGGACATTGGCAATGCAAGGTTTTCCAAAGAAAAAAGGTTAAATACATGTGTTTTTTCCCTTATAAATAGTGATTGAGAGTGATCTCCCATGTAGAATTCTCCACGCAGTGAAAACCAATAAAATGTATGTTACAGAGGTAAACAAAAGCACATATGCTTCCTTCAATGGTAAAATTATCTGTACAGGAAGAAAGAAAAGTAGTGATGGCTTTCTTGTATATTGTGTTAGGGGACAGAGAACCAATGTCGTTTACCAATTTAGCTATGCTGGGAAAGGCAAAGATGTTACAGATGCTGAAAGGTAGACCGGATGAGAACAGTTCTTAGGTCGCATGAAGAAGGAACCATTTAGTAACTACGAATAAAAATTAAAAACAAATCCATACCAATATTTTATGACAATTTGTTTCTAATGAAGTAAATTACATAATAGAAACAGTCAACCAGCCTCTTGACCATTCAATTGGAACATCACTTGGCCCTTTGCGTCAAGTCAAGATTTCTTGACTTGATGGATTAAGGCCGAGTGATGTTCTGATTGTTGACCATTATGAATAATAATATATAGATGTTAAGGGAAGTAGCCTTGCCATTGTCCTTAATTCCATAAAGAACATTATGTGGAGGATGCTCAGTGTTTTTTTAATGTGATGTTGAATTTATTTCTCGAATGGGACAGCATTGCTAAAGAACATTTAGGTTTTGAATGAGATCTGCATATTTCTTCAAGAATTAAGTGCATGATAATTAGTGAATTTGAAGAACTCCAACAATATCCAGAACTTACAAATGTTTTTGATTGCTGATTCTTGTTAATATGTACAGTCATATTTGCCTCAATCCTAAGGGCAATGGATGAGGTCATAAATCATTCAACTTGAATGGAAAACAATATGCAGACAATGTCAAATCAGTATATAGGGGGTGGATATATGCATGATTTGTGAATTAAAATGTGGAATTCCTGCCATTTCTTGGTCTTTTGGTTTAAATTTATGGTCATATTTCATCTTCATTGACAGGTCACAGATGAGCATCATGGTCCATAGGCCTATAGTCAATCATTTAGCACAAATTATTGTGAAATTATTAAGCAGCTAGATTTGAGTAATACAAGAACAGACTGATGTGATACATGTATAATCTTTGAATTGGTAATTATTTTGTTTGGGTTTTTTTTAAATCTAGATCATGCATTTATGAAAGAAGACAGCATCAGCACTGCCTTAAGATTCCAGTTGAGACCTTTATTTGTGTACACAGTCAGAAGATAAAAAAAAGACAATCACAGAAAGAAACACATGCTAGCAGACACTGATGTAATTGAATCTAGAATATGGTGATCAATTTTGAATGATTTTATCCTCTAGCTGCAGGTTGAAATAATATTGATCCAATTTTATAAGTGGTTGACAATGAATATGAAGTACTAATATTTTGTTAAAATGGCTTATTAACTCTGTAAAGCATACAACATTAAAATGTAATAAGTTTTATTCAAATAAAATTTATTTTTAATGCATCAAATGTGTAGGTAATGTATATAGGAGTCAATTTTTATACAGGGTAACAATATAATTTTTTCATCAATTAGAATTTCCAAAAAGTCTTTCTGATGTAAATATGAATAATAGAAGTTTATAATCCTTTCTTTTTTCTGTCATTGAAATACTGCAGTGATAAACTACAATTTTACAACAAAAAATTTTAACATGAAGATTGCAGCTTATATGGCTTTTTATTGAATTATCTCCCTTGACAACAGATTCTTTGTCAATATTATTTCAGAGAGTGGGAAAGGTTTTGTTCTGAATTCTGCTGATTTGAATTCAAGTATATGACCTTGATACAAGTATATATCACAAATGAAATAATTGCTACTATCAAACTATTTACATATATTGTACACAAATTATTGGTCTTCCCAGAGTTATTTCCCTCATTCACAGTGGAAAAATATCTTTTAGACTAATAGTATCAATGACACATATGACTGTTTTGCTAAAAGCTTAAGAGCATAAAATTTATTTATATGTTAACTTTCCTCATTGTGTTAAACATCTGTCAATCTTCTGTACAAGTATTCAATTATGTTGAAATAAACTGTGCCATTATGTTAAACAGTGCTTTTAAATCACATATATATTAAACCCTGTAATCATTGGAGCTGTGGTCAGTGTTTTGCCAAAACAGAGGTTAAAAATATTTTACAGAGTGGGAAAAAAGGGTAATAAAATTTATATGCATGGTAATATTTAGAAAACATGTTTTTGGATCTTTGTCCAAGAATGACCTAAGTTTAATGGTTGTAGAAGGAACCCTACATATGTTTATATTCTAGATTTTTAAGTGTTAAAACAACCCTGAGTTCTATGGTAAAGGCACATACAATAAGGATTCCTTTTAATAGATATGAAGAAATTTAGCTCACCTTGACCTGGGGTAGGTCATGTGTCGGTTTGGTCAACTGACACCTACATGTAACAGCCAGATTTAAAAGGGGCAGACTAGAATGGTATGGTATGTTATTGCAAAATCTGACAACCCCCACCCTTCAGATTTAAAGCTGTTTTGTGCGTCTTGCAGAAATATACTGTGCCTAAAGAACACCATTCCTTTGGGATAAGATTTTTTTTTTCTTCTTGAAATGTTCATTTGATACTTTTTTCATTACAAACACCAATATTTTTCAAATCCAGAGATATACTATTGAATTGACAATTAAGTATATTTTGGGAATCCAGAAAAAGCTTGTAGGGGTTCTAATGACCCCTCCCCTTCTCTACCTCCCTGAAGAATTATAAAGTTTGCTAAAAAAATAAATACTAGGCATAAATTATAGTTATTTTATAGTTATAATTCCAGGATCCGGCAATGCTTCTAAAAATACTATTCTAGATGCCCCGGAAATCAATAAAGCCCAAAGATATGGAGTAAAAAAAATACAAGTATGAAGAGGAGAAAAAAAATATTGGAAAGGGGGATGGATGGGTCCCCCTCCTCCCAATAAAAAGAAGTTGTAAAGTTAAAAAAAATCATGTAAAAACTAAAAAAAAAACTATTTGTGGGGAGAGGGCACTTCTCAGGAACAAGCTGCTTTAGTTTCCTGTGTGTTTACGACTTTTCGAACCAACTTGCCATGTGTAGATCTAGAGGACCACGGTTCCGAGGAGGATCCAAGTCATATAAGTTACATGTACTTTATTATTAAATTTAATATATAGCTATGAACATTCCAGGGACTTCCACCATCCCACGCACACACATCCGTGCCTGGAAGGGGTTATCAGATACTGGAACCCTACTACAGGCCCGTAGAATGCGGGGGTTGGGGGGCACTTTTTCTGAGTATAGTATTTTGCTATAGTAAATTTTCCTTTAGATGCTGTTTTTTTTTGGGGGGGGGCAGATAATTTTGGGAAGTTGCCCTCCTCTCCCACTTGTAGACTTTTGGTCATTTTGGGTTTGTTTGGATTCTTTTTTTTTTATTGTTTTGCTTGTCAGATAATTGGAAAGTTGCCCCCCCCCCACTTTTGGTCAGGTTTTTTTTTTGTTTTTTTGTTTTTGTTTTTTTGCTTGTCAGATTTTTTTGGAAGTTGCCCCCACCTACCCACTTTTGAAACCGTTGCTACGGGCCTGTACTATTAGAAATTCCTGAAACATGATGAGGGAAATATTGTTTTATAACATGCATAAGTTTGATGTATATTTCTCAAGGAATTAAATAATATTCATTACAGTAGAAAATGCAAATGAATATATAGAATGTTGAAAGTCAGATGAAGTATAATCTGTTAATATATTGAAATGATGACAATGACTTTTGTGTGGATCTGCTTTGAAAACTGGATGAAATCGTTTACATAGTTATACAGGACTTTGCATGGTATGTCATGAGTCAAGAGTTTTATACAGAAAACAGACTATAGGTGTGAATGCACTCCTTTACTGCGAACCTAATGACCTTTGACTAGTTCAAGAAAAACCACGTGATGTAAATTTAAATAACAATAACATTGGTAGGGGTGTTATTATGATTAGGTCTTTCCACCTTTCTGTGGAAAGACCTATTGATTTTCTTCTGTTTCTTATTATTTTTTATTATTTTTCCGCCGTGTGATTTTGAGTTTCAATGTTTATCGGGAAGATTTATAGTCCATGAGAATGTACTCCGTAAAAAATTTTTGCAGTTGACCCTGCGTATCTGAACTCTGATCCCTCTAGGAGTTATTACCTCTTTCACAAAAAAGCTTGTTATCACTACTCCTTGGAAACCGTAAACCATAGAGGTACGAAACCTTCACCAATGTCTTTGACTCATTGAGGGGACTTTTCAATCTTTTCATTGCGAAAGTATTCGTTGACCCCCTTTATGAGTTATTGCCCCTGAAAGTTTATGATGTTTACGAATAATTAAAAATTTTCAAAACCATAAGTTGTAGAGACATGGGACCAACTGCATAAGATTCATTGACCTTTGACCTTTACCTTAGGGTGAAAGAAAAATAACTCAGACAAGAATTTTTTTTTCCTTTCCAGCCAGTGATCTTGAGCTTGGAGGAATGATCTTTATTCAATATGAGGACACACCCTCGGATCATTAGCAAGCTCTGTTTCAAGTAAAGCTACAAGTGAATCACCATTACAAAGTTGGAGTTCAGACAAGCATTTAATATGTTTTCGTCAGTGACCTTGAACTTGTCAAAACCTATATGGGTCAAGGTCATGAATTACCCATGGTCAAAAGCATTCTCTGTACAACGTAACCAGGGGTGTGCAATTAGCATCGCCCGACGCCCGGGGCTACCATTTTTTGGGGTCTGGCTAGTAGTTTTCTGCACGGAGGTAGCCCCTTGGGCTAGTAAAAATTAAAACTACCAATGTAATACATGAAAATCACTATCAGTATTTTCTCTCATTTTTGGCTATAAAATTCTTAAGCAATGAAAATTTTTCGGCAGCATGCGCCTATTATTCGTAAATCTATATAATATTATCCATTTTGCAGTACCACCTGACTTATTTACTTCCAAAAACGATCGTTTTTATCTAATTCGAATTTCCTCTATTCCTCTGTTTATGGTAAATACGCATGCAGATATCTCATTAAATTATTTACGATCACTCAATCAATTGAAAGATAAGTGTTATGTGGTTTACATTATATACTCCAGCGTATTTAATGATTTAAGATGAAAAAAAATGATTGTCATTTCATTTTAGATAGGATAATTTATTTTAATTCATTTTTATTTTCTATCATAATTATTAATCTATACATGATTTAATTTTACTAGTGAGAATTAAAAAGAATCACATTAAAACCCTAGCTGACTTTTTCAACAATAAACTATTTTCTTTTAATATTAGAACTTTGTTACCCACCCCCTTTCCCCTACATTTGGGCTAGTAACTTTTTACTTGGGGCTAGTAACTTTATTTCTGCCACTAGCCCGTGGGCTAGTGCTGAATTTTTTTAATTGCACACCCCTGACGTCCTTTTTAGAAAAAGTAGAACTTTGTTAACCCCCCCTTTCCCCTACATTTAGGCTAGTAACTTTTTACTTGGGGCTAGTAACTTTATTTCTGCCACTAGCCCGTGGGCTAGTGCTGAATTTTTTTAATTGCACACCCCTGACGTCCTTTTTAGAAAAAGTAGAACTTTGTTAGCCCCCCCCCCCTTTCCCCTACATTTGGGCTAGTAACTTTTTACTTGGGGCTAGTAACTTTTTACTTGGGGCTAGTAACTTTATTTCTGCCACTAGCCCGTGGGCTAGTGCTGAATTTTTTTAATTGCACACCCCTTGACGTATAAGCCTATTAATCCTCAATTACAAAGTTAAAGGACAAACCAGAATTTTATACTTTCTGTAAGTGAACTTGAACTTGCGCGCAAAAATGGGTTAGGGTTAAGATCGGCTTTACTCTTAGGTCAAAAGCAATCTTTGTACCAAGTATGAGCTTCTAGTAATTCTCCATTATATAGTTTTTCTGCCAGTGAATACGTACTTGCCGGAATGACCTAAGGTCAAGGTCAAGAAACACTCTTGGATCATCAGCAAATTTTATTCCATGTATGAGCTTCCAGAGATTCGCCGTTACAAAATCACTTATTACCATGATAATTATAAATTTTTTTACCAAATGACCTTGAACTAATCAAAATGGCTTTGGGTCAAGGTCTTAACACACTTAGGTCAACAAAGCTATTACTGTACTAAGTATGAGCATCCAATGATTCCCCGTTACAAAGTTTTGGACGGACAACAACATTATACACTTTTTTTGCCAGTGACCTTGAACATGCTGGCATGACCTTGTGTCAAGGGCATGGCACCTCCTTGGGTCATAAGCAATCTCTGTACAAAGTATGAGCTTCCAGTGTTTTTCAAGTTATAGCGAGAAGATTGCATGGACGGAAGGACACACAGTAAAGGGATTTCTGTATAACACACACCCCAACCCCCCAACTCCGCAAGCCCCAAACTTTGTTTATGTGGGATATTTGAATATTTGTTACAATTTCAATAGCACAGGAAGATTCAACAAAAAAGTAGAAATAGCCAGTCAGACTGCGCAAATTCAGTTTTACTGCAAAAATGTAATATAAATATTTTTTAAAAACTTTCATGAATACATGTTTGTGCTAAATATTACTTTCCTTGTTGCTAAGGACAATTTTCTGTTGCCATGGGAGATGGAAATTTTTTTAATTGCATTTAGTTTACACAGAAGAATATTGTATATTTTATTCTTTCAAAATTTGTGTTTGGTACTCAATGATTACAATATAAACATTTGTTTTTATTGACCTTTTGAATTCGGCCTACTCGTGCCCATGCGGACTTTGTCAGGAACTGACTAACCTCAGCCTTCGGCCTCGGTCAATCAATACCTCACCGGTTCTGCATTGTCACAAGTAGACCTCATCAAAAGTCAATTTTTTTTAATTACAAGATTACTGTTTTTTTAAAACTTGTCAGAAGTTAGACTATCCAATTTTCGATGCAAATATTGGTCATGATGCAAAATTTTCAGGAATTTGCAAGAAATTTTAAGACTCTCAAGTCTCAATTGGCCACTGGCATGAAAAGTAGGTCATTGATTTACTATTTCAAAGTGAAAAAAAAAATTGTCAGAAGTTAGACTATCCAATTTTCGATGCAAATATTGGTCATGATGCAAAATTTTCAGGAATTTGCAAGAAATTTTAAGACTCTCAAGTCTCAATTGGCCACTGGCATGAAAAGTAGGTCATTGATTTACTATTTCAAAGTGAAAAAAAAAATACCACGGACATAAGTCAAATAAATGATTTTTCATTCCCATAAGTAGAATGTTTTTGCCTAGTAAACATCCTTTAAAGACACAAATTTTGTTGAGGAATTGCTGCATACTGATTCTTTATAAAATACATATGTTGCTATGTAGACAAGTTCTGTTGCTATGGATGAATTAACTTAAAAAAATACTTTTTAAAAAACAGTTTGACAATGTCGATTCTGGGTAATAGCAATCCAACAATAAGAATCAGATAATCTTTTAAAACTTAGATGAATATGTGCTAAAAATAACTTTCAATGCTTTGTTGCTAAGGAAAATTTGCTGTTGCTATGGAGATAGCTTATTGTAAAATAATCTTTGGTATACAAGGAAGAATATTGAATATTTTATTAGTTTAAAATTTGTATTTGGTACTCAATGATTACAATTAATACGATTTTTCTTCCAATGTTTAACAATTATCCCTTTTTAATTAATCAAACCATCCATTTCTGTTGCTTAGCAACAGATAGGAATTTTCATATTTGCAAAACTTTTTATTTCAAATTCTTAGAGAAGCTTTCCTGTAGTTTTACATGAAATAGATGAAACAGTTGTATTAAGATGGTGAAATGAATAATATTGACTTGATTTTTGCTAAAATCAAGCAAAATGCTGAATCAGCAAAAAATGGGAAACATGTATCTTTACCTGTGTCTATAGCAAATATATTTATTAGAGAATGTAATTTCTTTTTATTTTGTTGACAGAACACTTTAAAAATGTATCTTTCTTATTACACTAGATAAAAGAAAAATCACTTTATTTACGTTTCGTATAAAGCCTTCAAAATGGGTGAAATTTCGTCAATCTACAAAGAAAAATTGGGCGGTTGCTAGGGAAATTTCTTTGTCCAGGTTTCCATAGTAACAATGACCCAAAATATTTTCCCTTCCACATACATGGCTTATAGACCAAGAAAAAACTGTGAGTGAAAAATCATTAATTTCTGAATACCCTTTGTACATGTATCACCTCCTGCCTGATTGTTACGTGGACCTGTACTTAAATTGTAGAAAGTATATATTGCATGTTCCTGCAAAGAAACCATCCAATCTTGTGCAATAGGGTATCTAATATTGTAAGTTGCAACAATTTGATAATTTAACAAATTTCTTTACAGCACACTCACCCACCCACAATTAACACAAGTAAATTAAGGCAAGTATAAAGTCTACCATACAAAGAAGGGCCCACCTTAAGATTGGAATTCCCCACATATAAGCCTTTCAACTGCCGCTAGGGTTTGCAGTTAGGAAAGGTATGTCTGTTGAACGTTATAGTTTAAACAGATCCTAATATAAATGATGCACAAAAAAAGCACACAGAGAAAATTACGATGCAACATGTTTATTATCTAACAATTGTCAGACTTGAATATAGTCTTCTTCACAATAGGCTATTGCTTTGGCCTTTTAAATCACAAGGGTCAGAATTTTATTAAAAACCAACTATAAACAAGTTTTATGTCATACAACTCTTGAAATACCACATTTGGTCATTATATTTATAAGGAAGTTATTTGTCCTAAATAAAAAAACATTAATATTTATTTATTTGTTTGATGTACTCAGACCCACAATTTTCATGTTGGGTAGGTAGGTAGGTTTTTTTTTTTTAAATTGTATATAATAATCTTGCTATAAATCACAGAGTACATATACATGCATGTTTTAGGTTTTATTTAAGACAGTTAAACACTTTCATTTATTAAAGTTCATTTATCAATCTAAATGAGTTTTGAACATGACTTTGACAGTTTGTATTTCTTTGCAATCAAAAAAAAAAAATCAAATTCAAAAATGAATATGCTGAAAAAAATAATTAGGTAGGAGCAATTTTGATGGGTCAGTAGGAGAACATCAAACAGATCTATTTTTATTTTAGCCCTAAATGCATTTTTAAGCATATGTGAAAATTGAAAAATTAGTTGAAAGGCCTACCATTTGGGTCATGGTCTACATACATGAAAGAGATACCAGATTTGACATTTGAACAGTTTTGCATTGTAAGGAGGTGCCATATGATACCCTTACTATAGTCTGTCCCACAACCGGAACGTCACCACTTTTTGCAAGATATCTCAAAATAAATAAATACCTTGGCCTTCAACCTAGGTCCGATCGGTAGGTTGATTTTTTTCCAAACTTCCTGCTTTTATACGAACCATCGAGGTCAACCAGTGTATACACACGGCGGCAAATTCAAAGTCTACGGGGATTTAACATTGCCAAAATGGCTGCCACTTCGGAAGGGGATCCGTCATTAATTTTTATTCTTCGGAATTTTCCGTAGCCTTCCGTTAGTGACGTCATTGACGTTTCAACGCTGCGCACGTTGGCTCTATTTACGCATGCGTTACAAAAATAACGTGTTTTTGCAATTCACATAGGCCTTAAGCATTTAATTTTTAAAGAAAATAACCAACTATCACAGCAGAATTTGCAAAATGCCACGGCAGAAAAAGAACAGACAAGTTGTAAAATCACTACAGGTACATGTATAAGCATGATAACTGAGGTATATATGTTGACAACTTTGAGCTATGCAGCTATTTTTGCAACCATGGACCTACGGTGCTAGGCTATATTCTGGAATGTCCATATAAATTCCTAGAACAAGCATTTGTGTAGAAAAAATTGACTTTACCTTATGTGAGCATACCTTGGTATAGTTAATCCAACTCAGAGGACAGGACATTAAGCCTGTATACTTCAGAATCTCGGTATCACCAAACAGTTGCACACACATAGGCCTATAACGTTCACCCTTGTTAAATTATATCCAGTGCTATATTTCACCTCAGCCATAACTTAAACACTATAATTGCATTCCATATTCAGAACACTCTACACACACACAAATCCATAGTTGGTAAAATATAACAGGCAACAGTTTTGAAAATTCTAGCTGTTGTGTTGACTGTTGTCTGCTCAAAAATGACGTCAAGAAACGACCTTGCCCTTTAAAAAGTGTGGTGCAAGGTCTATTCACACCCATGTAAATTTTACCCGTGTTATTAATATAGGCACATAATTAGTGAGAGAGAAGAAGTCTAAATTTAGCATACACTGTATATGGTTTTATACCTGGCCATGCCTTTTCTTTCACATTCCAATAAATTAAAAAAAAATCAAAAACCAAAAAGCACGTCTTTATTTTTTTTTTTATAAACAAGAAAGACGACTCTTAGATACTGAATAAAAACTAGCATCTCAATTGCTGGCAAGAGTTACTTCCCACACAAGTTAACTACTCAAGCAAAATAAACCGAGACAAACTTACCATAATGTTTCATTTTTCACAGTAAGGACAACAAATCAAAACTTATATTTTGTACAGAAGCAAAAATCTTAAATATCAAAGATGAATTTAAAAACTGAATATAGTGATGCCATGAGTTGCAAATCTATATGCATAAGCTATCTATTTTTATTGTTATAATATGTATGTTATAAATGAGGTTCAAGTAAAAGTTATATGTATATGTCAAATATGAGCCTTTCACAACTTCAAGATGAAATTTTCATTCTTCTAAGTAATGTACATATATGTACTTGTTTAAAATTGAAATCAGGAATATTTTTCTTTTAATGCATGCAAGAAGTTGTGATTGGACAGCATTGTTAAATTTAAAACACAGTAAGAGTGCATTATAAAACCTTGCACATTGTCTTGAAATTCAAATGAAAAGGCTTATGGGTCAGGCCCGTAGGAAGCAATTTCAGTTGGAGGGGGGGGGGGCACAGCCATACATTTTCAGACGTTTTTATTGCGGGGGCACAAGCATATAGTAGTTAATATGTTTTCTATATATCGGCAAAATTATCCCCCCCACCCCACCCCCATGGCCATGTAGGTTATAGTGTTCATTTAATGCACAGCTGAGTTTAGAGATTTATGATTTTTTTTTATTCTAAGTTAGATAATACATCTATATTAATAACATAGAAAATATTGCATATTTTCAAGGATCATTGTTATCATTATTTAGCTGTTGAAATAAATGATAAATCTGCTGTGTTTAGAATGAACATTGTGTCTCCTGAGGCTTTTAGGATTCCAATACTTAATTTGGTAAAGCTGATATTGTCAATTAGGCAAAAATTTTTTATGGGGAAAAAAACTGTTCTTCATTGGAAAAGGGGAAGGGGAGAAAATAAACCTAAATTCAATTTAGCTCACCTGTATCATATGAAAAGATTTGAAATTGATTTCATAGGTGTTCTGAATATCTTATAGCTCAAAAAGTTCATATAAACAAAAATAGTAGCCATAGAATGAACTTAATAAAATACATATTAAGGTGGTCTAAAACTATTATTTTAACATTTTTTTTTATAATACATAGGTTCTTGAAATTCTTAATAAGGTCTATCAGACTTTTGAGCATGAGAGCAAACAGGGAAGGGTAAAGAACATCTCTAACCCTCTGAAGAGACTTTCTACAGCAACAGGTATTAATTATCATAGAAATATTTTGTTACTGACAGATATCTGTAATAATGGACCTTTTCACAAGATATCCTGCAACTATCACCAAAAAAAAAATCCAATTCTGAAAAAAGAAAATCTAAGTTATTTAGATAAAACAAGAGGCCCATGGGTCATATTGCTCATCTGAGCACTCTGTTAAGGAAAAGCAAGATTAATTTCAGAATTGAGAAGTCTAAAAAATATATATATAGTCTCACCCTATCCCAGGGAGTAATGATTTGAAACAAACTTGCTTCTATTTTCATATATATGATTCATCATAACTTAGCTGTTCCTGATAGAAGACTTCTTCCATATATATTCCCTTGTAAAACTTTTATTGTCTAATGTAGCCATGCCATACCCCCCAGGGGTAATGATTATAATAAATTTAAATCTACACTAACTGAGGATACTTTAGAATTAATGT
The DNA here is from genome assembly GCF_033153115.1 of Saccostrea echinata. NCBI lineage: Eukaryota > Metazoa > Mollusca > Bivalvia > Ostreida > Ostreidae > Saccostrea > Saccostrea echinata. Next base: position 15,520,905 of record NW_026889782.1, on the reverse strand, counting down.
CCCTAATAATATCTCAGTTGTTCTTGATAAAAAAACTGTTGAAAGATATTTCCTACATCTTCCTATGTATAACTTTAATCCCCTGTTTTGGCCCTGCCCTACTCCCAAAGGCACCATTTGATTAGACCCCAAATCTACACTATGCAATGAAGCTTTCACACAAGTTTTGCAATGAAACTTTCACATAAGTTTCATCTCTTCTGTCCCAGAGGTTCTTAAGAAGAATTATAAAAGATGCCACTTTATTTCCAACATTTGAAAATTATCTCCCCTTTAAAGAGAGTGGCCTTTCATGTGAACATATTTGAAATTCCTTTACCCAAGGATGCTTTGTGGCAAGTTTGGTTGAAATTGGCTTAGTGCTTCTGGAGAAGGAGATAAATTAGTGAAATGTTTATGTTGCCGACAATAATGAAAACGACAGACAACAGACACATTTTGATCAGAAAAGCTTTCTTAAGCCTTTGGCTAAGGTGAGCTAAAACTGTCTTGCTTCTATTGCATTAAAATGAATTGTGAGTAATTGTTTAGAAAAAAAGATTATTATTATATAAAGAAATGACATAGTTATCATATTTTAGATATAGTTCTCTACTTACACAATAAGTCATTTTAATAAAATTATATAAAAAGAATATATAAAAATATATAAAAAAAAAAAAAAATTGAAAACATAGTCTGTGCATTGTATCCTCTGGTACGTGAAGTACATAAATATTTTAATATATTTTAGGAATATCTGAAAGAACCCTGAAAGCAAACATCCTGGTTGATCCTGTAACAACTGTGATTGAGGATCTGCAAGTCCCTCCTGTACAGCAGAAGGTCCACTCCAATAAGGGGCTTGATGACTTCGATGAGGACCTGGTGAAAAGGACCATCCATGAAATGCAGTTGAGGGGCGAGTATGTATCTCTTCGTCGACTGTCAGGTGTGTTGGTGGAAAGGGGAATCAGGCTCACCAAGTCATCTCTGGCAAGACTTGTGAAGAAACTTGGGTTCAGGTAAGAATCAATTAAAAAATATAACCTACAAATAAAGCATATAATTATTAAAATTGTTTAATAATATACATTTATTGACTGGGTTCGAGTGCGACAAGCATTTTGTCAGACCCACAGGGTCGACAAAATGCATTTTGCCCTTGAACCAGTCAAGAAATGTTGTTATACCTTTTATTTTATTATTATTGTCCAATATCTTGCTCCGCAGTCAAACATCGATTTTTTACCTCACCTGAGCTGAAAGCTCAAATGAGCTTTTCTGATCACTCGTGTCCATCGTCCGTCCATCCGTCTGTAAACTTTTCACATTTTCAACTTCCTCTCAAGAACCACTAGACCAATTTTAACCAAAGTTGGTACAGAGCATTTTTGGATGAAGGGGAAGTTAACTTGTTAAAATGAAGGGCCAAGCCCCCTCAGAAGGGGAGATTATCAAGAAAAGGCAAAAATAGGGTGGGGTCATTAAAAAATCTTCTCAAGAACCACTGGGCCAGAAAAGCTATAACTAATGAGGAAGCATCCTGGGGTAGTGTAGATTCTTATTCGTTAAAATCATGACCCCAAGAGGTAGGGCAGGGCCACAATAGGGAATCCAAGTTTTACAATGAAATATATAAAGAAAAATCTTTAAAAATCTTTTTCTCAAGTACCACTGGGCCAGAAAAGCTGAAACTTATGTGGAAGTATCCTGGGGTAGTGTAGATTACACATTGTTAAAATCATGACCCCTGGGGGTGGGACGCACAGGCACTTGTTTCGTATACAGGGCACCTACTTATTTTTACTACAAGGTACCTAACTCAGTTTCAGGCACCCCCTCTTCAAGCTCGTATTTTGTTCATATATCAATCATTAACCTACTTTAAAATTATATTGTTCACTTCGAGAGACTTTTTCCTTGTCAAATAAATCCTTTCAGACGTCTCTGGTCGAGCCTCTTTATTGTAAACCACTCATTAATTACCTCGATACATTTCAAGACTTTAGATGGGACACAAATTTCCGGTTGGGGTTATAAACGAAGGATAAAACCAGAGACCTTGGAATGGAATACTTGGAAGTCTCTGGTTTTATCCTACCCCCAACCGGAAGTTGTATCCCATCTAAAGTCTTAATATCTATTGAGGGAATTTTCGAGGTACCTTGTGGTAAAAATAAGTAGGGATGCCCCGTATACGAAACAAGTGCCTGTGGTAGGACTGGGCCACAATAGGTATTACATGGGAGAAAGTCAGGTGTGAAGAACAGCAGGGCCAAACTTACTCAGGTGAGTGTTGTGGCCCATGGGTCTCTTGTTTTATGACCACTCAGTAAACATAGGAAATGCTAGACTTATTTTAGTATAGATTTATGTAGGAACAAATTTTTAAAGGTATATAAATAAACATCGTTTGCATGCATAAAAATAGAACTGAACTTTATCTTTTTTTTAAAAAAAATGTTTCATTCTCTTTCAGATTCTACAAGTCTGGTTCAGATCGGAGGTACATTGGAGAGCGTAATGACATTGTCAGTATGCGCCATACTTACCTGAGGTCCATCCGAAACTTTAGAGAGGCGGGTCGTCCTATCGTGTACTTGGATGAGACTTGGTTGAACACCAATCATGTAGCAAGGGGAGATTGGGTGGACTGTCCTAGGACATCTACCTCTGCCTTTGAGTCGCATCGTGGAGGTCATGGGCGCTTCGTCCCACCTGGGAAAGGCTCTCGTCTGATAATTGTGGATGCTGGTTCTTCGGCTGTGGGCATGATCCCGGGGTCATGTCTAATGTTTGAGTCGAAAACTGGCACTCAAGATTATCATGATGAGATGAACTCAGGAAACTTCACGAGGTGGTTCACTGAGCAGTTGCTCCCTAACCTACCGGGTAATTCAGTCATCGTGATGGATAATGCTTCCTATCACAGTCATCTGGATCCCGAGTCTAAGTGTCCGACATCGTCGGCGCGAAAGGCCGAGATCCAGTCTTGGCTTGATAGAAAGGGTATTCATTACACTCCGGCAATGATTAAGGCTGAGTTACTCACATTGGTGAAGCAGCATAAGCCTCGACCAAAGTATGTGATTGACGATTTGGCTTCACAGGCAGGTCACACAGTTTTGCGTCTACCTCCTTATCATTGTGAGCTGAATCCCATCGAGCTGGTTTGGGCTGAATTGAAAAGCTTCGTCGCCAGGAGCAATACCACATTTAAGAAAGATAAAGTGATGGAGCTATTCAATCAAGCAAGATCAGCATACGATGTGGAGAAGTGGAGGAGGGTAGAGAGCCACGTGATAAATGAGGTAGAGACAAAACTGTGGAAACTTGACGGAGTTCAGGATGATGAGGTCGCTCCGGTGATCATTGACTTGACGGACTCGGAAGACAGTGACAGTGACTTAGACACAGATTCTGGTGATGACGAAAATGACGTCGACTCTAACGTATCCATGAACTCCGTCGAGGAATCTGATGATGAAGTCACTTGTTGCATATGTGGTGACTATAATGCTCCTGGAAGGTCTCGAAAGATTGCGTGGGTGGAATGTGAGTTGTGTGAAAGGTGGAGTCACCGCATATGTACCAAGCCCTCTCTAAAGTCAGGTAAGTGCCTTCGATGCTGGAACAGTTTGTATGGACTGAATCCTCTTTCTTCATGAGCCTTGCTTTGATGATTGGTGAACTGTTCCTCTTTAAAGGTAAAAGAAAGATTATTAATCATTCATTGATGCATGTATCACCTAGTGTTTAATTATAGTTTTAAGTACTCATATTTGAGAAAAATAAGCCATTGCAATAAACTAGGATTCAGAAAATTTTACTCTAAAATTTTGACACTGTTGGAATGCAATTGATAATTTCATAAACAGATGAAATCCATTGATTTCAATATAACTTGGCACACAAATAGACTACACTAAGATACATAATTCTAAATATCGGTTTTTGATTTCAATGAAAGGTGTTGCCATGGTTACTAAAAATAAAAATTTCTGTGAAATACATTCAAAATGTACTCATCCTACAGTTTTGGTCTGATTTCAATATAACTTAATACACAAGTAAACTACATAATTCTATTCATAGCTGTTGGAAAGTTTCAAATCCATGGGCTATTTTTCTCTTTCTTTGTTATCAGAACAAACCGGTAGAGCTACAGTCTCATCAGACATGTTTTAATGTGCACCACATCTTCTATCCGATAGTTCAGCTGACAAAATTTAATTTTTCAATTTAATATTAAATATTGAATACTAAATAATTAAGGAATTAATTTAATAGCTACCCAAATTTATATGGTATAAACAGTTTATAATGTATAAATTGGGTAGCTATTAAATTAATTCCTTATAATTTAATTTTCATTTCATTTAGTGTAAGGAAAAAAGATTATTGCCTTGAAAATAATTCCAAATTGTACAAAATTTAAATATATAAACGTCAGGCGGATCGATACATTTTTGACACAGTCATTGTGATGTAGGCAACCCAATTTATACAATATAAAGTAATTTTTTTATCCAATCAAATATCACGTTATATCCAGAATTAAATTACTTAAAAATGAAAAATATTTAAAGTCTCTTAGGGCAATAAAACTCTTCAATTCATTGGTGAATCTATGATACATGCATGTTTAATGATTAATTTGTCTTTCAAAAGGTGGGCCTGTGTGTAACTAATCTTTTTTATGTATCTTGCCTATATTCATGAGACTTTACGTTAATACATTGCTGTAATCACACTTTTGTCCTTTGGGTGAAATTTCAACAGTATGGATCAGCTATAACTGAAAATAAAAAGGTCATTACAGATTTGAATTCCTATTGTAGATCCATGCAAACTTAAATCTATAGACTATATGCACATGCTTGGATATGAATTTTGTTTTACTCTGCTGTTCTATAGATCATAAATAACCATATCAAGTTAGTAAAGTGCAGAATTAAACTTTAATGAACAAGTCATAATTTCACTGCATTTGGAATGAGTTAGAACTGAAAATACACTCCTTGTACCTGTAGATCTATTTCAGTTATTTCAGGGTTCAAATAGAGTACAGCATATGTAAACATAATCATGATAATATACTGCCTGATTAGTTACACACAATGCCCCCTACCGAACCAACAAACCTGACTTTTGATGAGTGAAGCTGCTTCCCCTCCTCTGTATTCCATGCATGTTAAATTTTCACAGGGCAGCATTTAGTCTCAGTTCCTTATTGTGATTCACTTCTCCTCTACAATTGGGACTTGCATGATCAATATTTTTTTTTTCATTTCTTACATACACTTTGTAAAAATTAATTGCAAGAAAAACTTCAAAACAAATTTCAGTGGTTTTCATTCATGAGATATATATATTGATACATAATTTATTCAATTTTTATAAAAGCCCTACTGCATTTCAAGTTTTGTTTAACTTAACAAGACCAATTTACTGTGATAAAACCTACTGTGATAGATATGCTGGTTTTTTTTTTTAACATATTATGTACATAATTATTTGCAAGAAAAACCAAATTAATTTCAGTGATTTTAATTCATTTGTGATTTTTTTTTTATCATGATACATAATACTGTTTATTAAATTTAAGCTTTAATATAAAAAGCTTATTAAAAGCATACTGTATTTCCATTTCTGACTTATCAGTTTACATGTACCATGTTTACTGTGATAAAATCTGCTGTGATAAATGTTATTGTTTAACTAAATATGTACATTTAAACATATGAACTGTAATAACAACAAATTAACTATAAATGGTATTGTTACTCTAAAGTGATTATTTACATTTTATTTTTTTTTTCTCATTATTTTATATTTTCAATCTACTTTTTATGCACTTTGGCACTGTGATAAAAACTTTACTGTGATTATTGCTTTTATTTAATATCGAAATACTCAACAACAAACTTAGTGTCACACTTCAACCCTATAATACTCTGTATCAGTGATTGTTCTTAATCATGTTAATCTGAAACATGCATATTTGTGTTCAACTATATTTTATATATTTACATAAATATATACTGTAGTATTTTTCTCTTCTTAAATTCTCTGTGAAAAAAAAATTTGCTGTAAATTACACCCTCTTTTTTCTAATTATCTTTTTTTTTCCTTCAAATTAACCATTGCCTTACTGCTACTTATTAACTGACTGTAAATGCTATAGTTTCATACAGGGACATAACTTGCTTATTCAACGATTTTGTGCTCTAATTATACCATAAACAGTTGACTATGACTGTATGTTTGCATTATGGATATATCATGTAATACTTAAGGTTCTTTCAACCAAACATTGAATGTGTACAATGGTGTTGGTTTGATATGCACAACAACAAAGCTAGTCAAAAAAAAAAAAAAAATTAAACTAGCTATCAAGTTTGTAGTCTAGCATAGCAGTAACTTACTGCATGTGATAAATATATTTATAAACTAGACTACAATAAAGTTATATATACAAATACTGAGCCCATTTCTACATGGACCCATGAATGGCATATGATTACAGTGGTAATTTTCAGTACACATTTCATTGTTGGTTTACATGATATCGAGTCACTGGCACGACAGAGATGTCTGTAAACTTCCGTCTTTGTGACATTACCAAATGCTTACATACAGGGCAAGATATTTCAGAAATTCCCAAAATATCTTAATTTCATATTAATACATAAAGCAAGTAGTGTCTGTGATTGAAATACTATAGGAATATTTCAAATGTTTGTCTGAATTCTTTATATTGATTTCTTTGATAAGTATAATATGTGTTGTATTCAGTAAATCATTGTTAAATATGTTATGGGATGACACTATACAAACTTCTATCACTACAAATTTCTGAAATTTTCTTTAAAATATTTTGTTAACATGGTTAAGAAAACTAAAAATTCTGCAATGATTTTATACATGCATTTTGTGATTATTCCACACCCGATACCAAGGATATTGTGCAATATAGTAAAAAGGATTAATTGTAAAATAATATGAGTTACATGTATCAACTTATCCTGTTATGTGTGTTCATCTTATATAATATATGTACATATTATCATGCAGATTTTCTTAAATTTGTGAAATAAATTCTTTGTTGAATTACATACTATATTTGTTTTTCTTTCAAAGATATAATGAAGTTTCATAACTGAAGTATGAAATCCCATATCCTTAGACAATATGCTGCATAATGCATTACTATGTGTATATGATATTGAATAGTCATATTTATTGTTATATACAGCTACTTGTTGTTTGACAAGATATGAAAAATATGGGTAAGAAAAGATACCTGTTTCAAACAAGGTGAAAGGTTATCCTGACAGTGAGGTCCATCAGAACACCTGTAGAAGTCTATTCACCTGCAAATACATGTATGACAATTAAAGCTTAACTTGGATTTTACGAGGCTAAACAATATGTTTGCTTCCTGTAACAGTAAACCTGGATCAACTTAAGCAATTTGCAATTTTTACACAGTACTATAATGTAAATTAAACCCACTCTGTACATAGAGGTTGCATCAGCAAGCAAACACTGTTAATGTGGGTGGCATGTGACCTGTGTCGCAGTGTGTGCACAATGAATTAAACCTTTTTAAAAATATACATGTCAAATAAGTCACAACCATTTACATTTTATAAAATTCAATTATCATTGATCATTGTTGATTTCTATAGTATCATCATTTAGCATGTCTTCATTGACTTGGAGATTGTTTGTGAAATGTGCCGTAAGATTGCCATATACATGATATACATGTATAGGGCATGTGCTCCATGTCTGAAATCCTCCATAAGAAAAAAAAAAAATCAGGAAAGAAATTTGAGTGCCAAAATATTGGTATTATTAATATATAGAAAATAGCATATTGAATGCTTAGTTAGGGTATATTATTTTGACTATTTCCTGCACTGTTACTGTCAATTTATCAAATTTATGCATAAATACAACTATATTATACATCTTTACATGTAGTGTTAAACTGTTAAAAGCGAAAGTAGACATTCTGCATAATCAACAGAATAAAGAAAATTTAAGAAATTAATTTCCAACATAAAAAGAAAGTCAGCATTGTGTTTTTAATTTTATCTTTTTTTCCTGAGTAGCTCTATACGGTCATATCAGTTCATTAAACAATGTTAACCTGTTAACATATTAAAACTGGACGAATACATGTTGTCTATAGTAGGTCACGGGTATTTTGTCATCTACAGGGACGTGCGTGTACCATGCGTTTTGGCATATTTATCATAAAACTTGAAACACTTCTTCATTGAACATTTGTACTGCAGTAAACAACAAAAAAAAAAAAAACAACATTTAAAAAAACTTACCTTTCTGAACAAGGGATGATGTGATTTGCATCTACCTCCGGCCTAATGTGAATGATGAGTGAGTGCGTCCATAAGCTGTACTGTACTATATTCGGACTATTGACTCATTTTTCACGATAAAACTCGCTAAAATATTTTTGAATATTATGTGTTTCTAATATTTTTACTAAAAACACGTTGAACTAATTTCTTTCATTTTAAATACATTTTTTTCATTTTTCATTTGGAAAGAACAACTACTCCCTTGATAAACTGGTTCTCCGCCCCGTAATCTAGACGATAATGGACGAGTTTACCATGTTAAATCCCCGTAGACTTTGAATTTGCCGCCGTGTGTATACACTGGTTGACCTCGATGGTTCGTATAAAAGCAGAAAGTTTGGAAAAAAATCAATCTACCGATCGGACCTAGGTTGAAGGCCAAGGTATTTATTTATTTTGAGATATCTTGCAAAAAGTGGTGACGTTCCGGTTGTGGGACAGACTATAATAAATGATGCAACAAAAAAATCATACATCATGGTTTAGGTACAAGAAATCTCAAGACAGAAGAAAATCATACATGATAATTTTGATAGAAGCTTCCTTGCTTAATATAACCATGATCATAGTTTGCATGCTAAATGTCTAATTTCCCAATTTATCTTCCCCTCCTGCTATAGATGCAACACTATATATCGTCATGATACTCCAAGTAGTTTCAGAGTTCAAATGTTACTGCATGACGGACAAAAACAGATAGCAGTAGGTCACTTGAGTGGTTATCTTATACCAGGTAAATCTAAACAATAACAATACCTTTCCGCGAACTTAAATAACATGCTGGGTGTCCAACATTTGTTTTTCTAAATCCGTCAATTCCAGGCTTAAAGATTTGTCCACAGCAGACATTTCTTTTGATCTGTTTTCGTAGCATTTCAAACTGTAGTGAAACAATTTTTTTTAATAGATTCGCTGAACTCGGGTCTCCTAAAATCTATATCTCAGAAAACATTTAGAGAAGGAAGCAAAATCCGAATTTTTGTCTATTAAGTCTTAAAAGTGACAAAGCTTCACTCTTACTTTTTTTGTATCAAATTAAAGTTAAAACTGTAACCATAAAAATTCATGTAAGTATGCTATAGGGCCACTTTCAGATGTAGTGTAAAAATAATGTCCGCCACAAAACGGTGGCTGCTAAAAAGTATTAAACAAGTTATGAAGAAACTGATACACATTAAATTGTTTGTTTTTCATTTATACAGTAAAACTTATCTAATCCGGCTTGGGTTGGTTCTGAAAAGTTTCGCTGAATTAGACAACATCCGGTTTGGAGCACATTGCAGAAATTTAATTCAATATTGACTAACATATATTTTTTTGATGTATTTGATACATATAATTTTTTTCAGCCTGAAAGCGGAAACAAACCTATTTTTTTTAGGCCTAAGTAGAATCGTGGGTCTCAGAACGACAGATAATCGATCGTCGGCGACAATCGTTTCATCACTATAAATAATATGAAATACGTTCTTAACAAAAAGAGAAAAAATAACCGACTTCCCTATGTTGATTGTCTATAATATGGACGTCACATAAGTGATTTTTTTAAATCCAATTCAACTATTTATTACAGAGTTTTTAATTGATTTGTTAGAAAATAAAGGATTAACAAATATTTATGGACAATAACTGTCATTTAATATTTTGTATTAATAAAGAAAACAATTGTTCAAAATGAGCGTCATTTTGTAAGTGCTTCATTAAAATTTTGTTGTCATGTCATACTTTTGTTAAACTATATCTGAAACAAGCCATATAGGCAAAATTGTTATTACCTTTAAGCCTCAAGTTCCCCAGGTCTTCGACGGTTGTACAATAGAAGTCGACTTTCGGAGAGTATAACTCCTTTTCTATAATTATCTGGAGTCATATTTTCCACATCAAAATTGGCAAGTTCATTTGTGATGTGCTTTGCTAATTTTGCAATGTCTTCGGGATCTGGTAGACTCTTTTGAGCATTAAAATGACGCTCATTCAGGGTTGATTTTGCAATTTTTGTTACTTTAACAGTCCATTCTAACTTCATCAGGTTTAGAAAGTTTGAAGCATCTAAACGCCCTTGTTCATCTCCAGATTTTATACTGTTTCCAAGTTTCACAGACGCTAAACGACAAAGGTCAAACCCAATTTTTAAAGCCGTGCTTGGGTGGTCCAAGTCAAATTCATCAGATTCCTCCTTGTCAACACCATCACAAGCCTTAAGTGCACAAGACACAAAAACATCAAAATATTTTGGAACCAGAAAATCCGACATACTAAGAGATAGGTTTGTTGTTTCTCGAACAAGGAGGAGTCCAGCAAGTCGCATGTGGTAACTCGCATAATGTTTTCGTTTTCTTTTATTATCTATGTTTTTACTGAGCCATATATCTCCAAGCATCAGAATAATGTGGTCCTCCAAAACACAGTCTGTAATGCTGTCTCTTCTCATCGCTGGAAGAACTTCTTTTTGAAGTATTTTTGAACTTTCTGGAATGATTTTTCCTGCCATAACTTTAGCCTGAATGATAACAGACCCTTTGCTCTGGAAATCTGATCCTGTCTTAAACGCTGGACAAGAGGTCCGATGATTTGCAACTGATTTCTCAAGCTGAATCCATTCAAAACATTCCGGGCAAGGCCCATATTGTTTCAGACTGAATTTATTCTGGGTTCTTCTTGAAAGTAGTATTTCGCCCTCACCTTTTTGAAGAACAGACATATTGTGGATATTGTCTCCCTTATTGCGAATCAGCGTAACTTTTCTATTGATTTCCTTCATAAGGTCAGTTTTCTCTTCTGTGTTGCAGAACTCTTTTTTCTGTTTCATGGTTTTAATTTCTTGTACCTCTTTTTTGTTGCCATGTTTGTTCTCAATGTGAGTTTGGATGTTTGAATAAAGGTCATGACAAAACATACATGAATGAACAAGGTCGTATGTTCTTCCGGTTTTTGATCTTTCATTATTTCCTTTTTGGAACTTTTTGAAAAAAATGTTCGGATACTCTATGTCGAAGTCACATTCTTCACATGACAAAGTTTTTTTTCTTTTTTGAGGAGAATTCACATTTTCAATACTCTTTAGAATTTGATGACTGCCCTTTTTAGAAACACTTTTGTCAACATCTGGAAGGTTTTCATCGTTTTCACTTTCACTTGATGCGTTATCAGAATCGCTTTTACTCGATGAGTTATCAGGATCACTATCTGAATCAATCCAAGATTCATCAGAATCATCCATATCAGACTCTGACTCTCCATCATTAAACTCTACGTCTGACTGATGAGGGTGGTCACCTAAGAAGAAGATATCAACAGAGTCATCTTCATCAGATATCAATTTCAAACAACTATTGCCCTAGTTAGCATAGTCAGATATCTCACCTGCATGTGCATCTCCAAGGTAAGACTCAATCACTGCATCAACAGAACCCAATCCTTCATCTGACTCTCCATCATTAAACTCTACATCTGACTGATGAGATTGGTCACCTACAGAAAAGATATAAACAGAGTCATCTTCATCAGATATCAATTTCAAACAACTATTGTCCTAGTTAACATAGTCAGAATTCTCACCTGCATGTGCATCTTCAAGAAGAGACTCAATCACTGCATCAACAGAACTGGATCCTTTATCTGACTCTCCATCATTAAACTCTACGTCTGACTGATGAGGGTGGTCACCTACAGAAGAAGATATAAACAGAGTCATCTTCATCAGATATCAATTTCCAACAACTATTGCTCCAGTTAGCATAGTCAGATATCTCACCTGCATGTGCATCTCCAAGGTAAGACTCAATCACTGCATCAACAGAACCCAATCCTTCATCTGACTCTCCATCATTAAACTCTACATCTGACTGATGAGATTGGTCACCTACAGAAGAAGATATAAACAGAGTCATCTTCATCAGATATCAATTTCCAACAACTATCGTCCTAATTAACATAGTCAGATATCTCACCTGCATGTGCATCTTCATGGAGAGACTCAATCACCTCATCAACAGAACCCAATCCTTTATCTGACTCTCCATCATTAAACTCTACATCTGACTGATGAGGGTGGTCACCTACAGAAGAAAATATAAACCGAGTCATCTTCATCAGATATCAATTTCAAACAACTATTGCTCCAGTTAACATAGTCAGATATCTCACCTGCAAGTGCATCTTCAAGGACAGACTCAATCACTGCATCAACAGAACCCAATCCTTCATCTGACTCTCCATCATTAAACTCTACATCTGACTGATGAGATTGGTCACCTACAGAAGAAGATATAAACAGAGTCATCTTCATCAGATATCAATTTCAAACAACTACTGTCCTAGTTAACATAGTCAGAATTCTCACCTGCATGTGCATCTTCAAGAAGAGACTCAATCACTGCATCAACAGAACCCAATCCTTTATCTGACTCTCCATCATTAAACTCTACGTCTGACTGATGAGGGTGGTCACCTACAGAAGAAGATATAAACAGAGTCATCTTCATCAGATATCAATTTCCAACAACTATTGCCCCAGTTAGCATAGTCAGATATCTCACCTGCATGTGCATCTTCAAGAAGAGACTCAATCACTGCATCAACAGAACTGGATCCTTTATCTGACTCTCCACCATTCAACTCTACATCTGACTGAAGAGGTTGGTCGCCTACAGAAGAAGATATAAACAGTCATCTTCATCAGATATCAATTTCCAACAACTATTGCTCCAGTTAGCATAGTCAGATATCTCACTTGCATGTGCACCTTCATGGAGAGACTCAATCACTGCATCAACAGAACCCAATCCTTTATCTGACTCTCCATAATTAAACTCTACATCTGACTGATGAGGGTGGTCACCTACAGAAGAAAATATAAACCGAGTCATCTTCATCAGATATCAATTTCAAACAACTATTGCCCTAGTTGGCATAGTCAGAATTCTCACCTGCATGTGCATCTTCAAGGACAGACTCAATCACTGCATCAACAGAACTGGATCCTTTATCTGCCTCTCCACTATTAAACTCTATATCTGACTGATGAGGGTGGTCACCTACAGAAGAAGATATAAACAGAGTCATCTTCATCAGATATCAATTTCCAACAACTATTGCCATAGTTAGCATAGTCAGATATCTCACCTGCATGTGCATCTTCAAGGACGGACTCAATCACTACATCAACAGAACCCGATCCTTTATCTGACTCTCCACCATTCAACTCTACATCTGACTGATGAGGGTGGTCACCTACAGAAGAAGATATAAACAGAGTCATCTTCATCAGATATCAATTTCTATCAACTATTGCACTAGTTAGCATAGTCAGAATTCTCACCTGCATGTGATCCTTTATCTGACTCTTCATTTTGTGCATCTTCAAGAAGAGACTCAATCACTGCATCAACAGAACTGGATCCTTTATCTGACTCTCCGCCATTTAACTCTACATCTGACTGATGAGGGTGGTCACCTACAGAAGAAGATATAAACAGAGTCATCTTCATCAGATATCAATTTCAAACAACTATTGCTCCAGTTAACATAGTCAGATATCTCACCTGCAAGTGCATCTTCAAGGACAGACTCAATCACTGCATCAACAGAACCAGATCCTTTATCTGACTCTCCACCATTAAAGTCTATATCTGACTGATGAGGGTGATCACCTACAGAAGAAGATATAAACAGAGTCATCTTCATCAGATATCAATTTCAAACAACTATTGTCCTAGTTAACATAGTCAGAATTCTCACCTGCATGTGCATCTTCAAGAAGAGACTCAATCACTGCATCAACAGAACCCAATCCTTCATCTGACTCTCCATCATTAAACTCTATATCTGACTGATGAGATTGGTCACCTACAGAAGAAAATATAAACCGAGTCATCTTCATCAGATATCAATTTCCGACAAGTATCGCCCTAGTTAGCATAGTCAGAATTCTCACCTGGTTGTGCTTCTATAGATTCCAAGGCCCACTTGACGTCTTTTTGAAATGCTTGCAATGTTGCTTTTTTTTTCCCTCAAAATATCTGAAATTGAAATTTTAATTGAATCCTTTCATACATGTGGTAAGCATTTTGAAGAAGATTCATCTGAAAAGTTTTGGAGAGTTCATTCCTTAAATAGCCAATAATTTGAAGCTCAATATCCATTTTTTTTTCAGATTAATAGCATTAATAGAGGTCAACATCCTACTTAACATGGAAAACAAAAGCTTCTTTTTTCAGTCCATATTTTTTCTAATTTCCCAGCTTTTTTAAAAACGTTTACTACCAGAGAATACTTTAACATAAATTTCAACCCTGTCCCAAGGATGCTTTGTGCCAAGTTTATTTGAAACTGGCTCTGTGGTTCTGAAGAAGATAGTGCAAAGTAAAAGTGTATGACGATTGTAATGCAAATGATGACAACATACAGCAGACTAATTTTAATCAAAAAAGCTTAGTTGAGCTTTAAGATCATGACATGCAAGTTAAAATGTTAAATGATTAGTACCAACACATCCAAAATATCATATGAAATCAACAAAAGAATGATGAACAATCACCTGAGTATAATACAGTCCTTTCAAATTAAATAAAAAGGAATTTGTGTAGTCTGAAATCACTTGCATATCCTAGCTCAGCTTTTTATTTTCATACAATTGTCAAAGCAATGAATTAACTTTCTTATTGTGTTTTTAATGCAAAACTAAATGTCTTTGCTTCATAAACACAATATAAATCTGCCATGAAGTAGGGATGACAATCCATTACAAAATTGCTAATTGGTTAACTGCATCCCATTTTGATTGTTATCATGAAAGGTTTGCGATAAAAAACAATTTTTTTTATTGAGACATAATAATAATTGTCTGAATTTGCCTTTTGAAAATTTGAACCGATAGATTAGCTAAAATTTTTCAATGATATTGATTTACACTAGGGTCATCAGCTTTCCTGCCAAATCTGGATCAGAGTCTAAAACATTAAAGAATGGATCAGATGCAAATTTGATAGAAATATTACATGTTTCTTTACTGTAGTAATTTGTTTTTTTAATTATTATTATTATTTTGTATTTTAACATTTACAACTAGTACTACTCGAGGAATATGATAAAATTGGCATAAAGGTACGATGACCTGCAATTTGTAAACCTAATTTTACAAAAAAATGTCTTTATGATAAATAATTTACTAATTACTTAAATTACTTAAGTCCAAGTGTGCCCTGTCCTACTTTTATACCTCTCAGTTTTAAAAAAAATTTGGTATAAGCATCAATGCATATCAAAGCTGTTTACTAAATATGGTTTCATCGATATTTAGCGAGCACCAATTATTGTGGATTTCATTGTTGAACAGACCCATGAAAAGAAATGTGCAATGAATTAAGCAATTAGCTATCAATCGTTTTACGTATCTTTGAAACTGTGTATTTTACAAAATCCAGGAAAATTGATGCTGCAACAAAAATTGATGAACCACAGTAGTTTGTCTGCTAAAAATCAGCAAGAAGCCAATACAAATTAAAAACCTGCACTACTTTCAAAACCTGCATTCAATCAAAAGTTTTTACATAAAATTTTGGTGCCTATGGATCATAAATTTAAGGAATAAAGTTTTCTATAAGTATTGTCAAAAGATGTAACACATCAATATCATGACTATGATAATATTTGCTTTGTAGATTATAAGAAGCAGCTTACACAAATGAATTTTTAAGCTATATAATATGATTGATGCACGACATGAACTTATAAAGATAGCAATAGGTCAGTCTCAGATGACCAAATTGAAAAAAAAAAAAAAAAAAAACAAATAACAATTTCAATTCATTTTAAACGTTTGTTTAACTCATTACATTCTCCTTTTGCTTTCCATATCTCCATGTTTTCGAGAAACATTTCTACCTGTCTGGTCTTGTATCTAAGAAATTTTACAAAAAAGAAACTAGCTCAATTTTACAAAACTACCTTAACGATCTCCGATCCTCAGCCATGTTCGATAACTCTAAATTATCCATTTTTTTTTAATTCGTACCATAAATCTGTCTTTTATATAGAAAAATTTAATTAGTCTTCTAGTGTTAGTATTACAATCAGTCATTCAACGAAATGTTTGGCTTAGTGGATCAATGGAGATCTACTAAATATAGGTAAAGGGGTTCGAGCCACCGATGTACTTGTACAACCTTTTTTCCTCCTCAAATTGTATATTTATTTCATTATATCCATCATGGGCAAATTTGCAATAACTTTGTAAAATGCATGGATACCACCTAAAAATTTGTTTTTTATTTCATTTATAAAGTTTGAAGGATAAATAACATTTTTAAGATGAAAAACATATACTTTGAGGCTGAGGATTGGAGAACCTTAAAAGGAGGCTGAAATATTGTCTTGTTATAAAAAAAATTCAAAAATGTTATTTAGTTATTTAATGCAAATCCTTATTTGAATATATATAATGCTTTATCATTCTGACACTTGTTTACACCAACTATGATTTAAGAAAGATGAACAATATTTATAAATTCTTTTACAATAAAAACATTATATAAATTAACTTACATTACAGTATCTGCCTTACAATACACATGATATTCTTCATGATCATCTGAAATATCCACATTTTCTATTTTTACGGGCCAGAGGTAGGAAGTTGACGGCAGTTTTGCCCAAACAAAATCACCAGTACTACATGTTTTGATTAACTTCTTTTTTTTTTTTTGCAGTTGCAGTACATGTATCTCCTAATGCTGGTTTCCTTTTCCTCCTTCCCATTGCAACCTATAAAACCAAAAGCATAGTATTTTATTTTCAAGCAAAACAATGAAACAACCAATCTATGTGTTTAACTTGGGTAAAATGTACTAACTACTTCTCTTGATCTCCTCTCTCTGATTTATCCTAATAAATTGCCTAATTATATTTTTTAAATTTTTATTTGAATTTTTAATGAGAAGGATTTTTTCACATTCTATTTTAATTAAACAAATATTCAACATGTAAAATTTTTAATGACTCATACATACCGGTTACAGTTGCAGTTTTAGTGACAATATTTAAAGCAAACCACAGATGGAAATTAATTTTCAATGCAAAAAAAAATGTATGTCTACTGCATTAGTCTTTTATTCCAAGAATAAAAAATTCTGTTCCATTTTCTGACAGTTCTCAAAATCATTGCACCGATCACCACAATGAAAATCATCACCAACAATATCATACTCAATAATGCAACCTCAGACCAAAGAAAATTTTTTATGTCCTCCATCTTTGGCAACATGCTCTCAATGAGTAATGAATAATTCTTTTCAATACATTACTAGTAAGAAATATTGTGCAGCTTATTCAAACATGTTTAGGATTAAGATTTAATAGCAGTCCGTTTATTTATGTGGCAGGGACAACTTAGAGCAAAATTCAAGGGGTACTTCAATTCTCCCTCACAGAAAAATGGGAATTTAACTGAAATTACTTAGATTCAATCATGTAATTTTTAAAAAGAGAAATTCCACGTTATATAATATATTCAACACAATTACAAAATTCTGAGTTACCAACCTCACTATAATTTATAAACAGTTGGTTCACAGTATGTTGAGATATTGCATCACCTGCATTTATAACCTCATATGGTTAATGAAACTCATTTAAATGACATGATTGACAATCTTATGAGGTTTTACATACCTTAAGTTCTTTTTGGCCAGATGGAGAAATACACCAGAGCAATTATGATGAATATCAGATCAATTACAAAAGAAACTCCCAAAATTAAATGTACACCAAACTGACTAAATTTTGAATTGCTACTGAAAAAAAACCCAAGAACTCTTAATGCTAAGCTTAAAACAACATACAATCCTATAACAAAAACTTCTCGTCTCTCCATCATAAAATTTTAGTCTCTAACAAAATGGCTACCCCTTTCCTTTCAGTCATGGGTTACCAAATATCACTTTATACACGGACATTGTTCCATTAAAAGAATGAACAAACAATTTACTGTCTTCTAATCTTAAAGCTGATCAATGCTTCATGACATATATACGCTAAACTTGTAACACAATAAGTAAATCTATAATAATACATAAAAATATATAATTGTTTATTATTTTATTTAATATAACTTACCTTCATAATAATTATTAAAGCTTTAAGAATTTTTCTACTGCAAAACCAGAAAGGACACAAAATGCTCTACATGCATGAAATTCTGGGAGACAAAAAAATGTTAAACAGCAAAAACCATTGAGGAAGATCTCTAGAACACCAATATCAAAATCTGAGCAAAATGAGCAAGCCTGGGCATAATCATATGCAGAATAAAAAAGAATAAATCCAACAGGAGTTTCTCCATCCATTTTTGCCATGTGTAACTTAACACTTCCTGTTGACCCCACAATCAATGGACTTTACACATCATCTGTGCAATATTTTATCCATTTTAATCCATTTCATTTTAAATGTAAATTATAACTTGCAAATGTATAGGCTTTAAAATTTACTTCATTACACACGCATCTGTAAACGACTGGGTCCATGTGTCTTTTTATACCATTTTTTTGTCTACAAAGTATGATATGAAATAATTTTCTATACAAAAGAAAACTATCAATGTATTCATAATTCTACATTTTGTTGAATAATTGTGTCTGTTGCTGTTCATGTGTTATGGGCTTTTAGTGTCTATTGTTTGTGAGTTCTGAATGGGACACTACCATGAAAAGCAACAATAACGAACAATTGAACTCGTAGTCCAAAATGAAAATTACAAATCAGGAGCAGAGCAAACACGGACCTCTAAAAAAAATTAGAGGTAGGATCAGGTGCCATGGAGGAGTAAGCATCCTCTGCTGACCGGTCACACCTGCCGTGTGCTCTTTGTCATCATGATCGGTAAAATGAAAAGTCAAATCGGTAAATAAATAATGACCTAGCAATATGTATGAAAAACATCAGTCAGCATTTAATTTAGTGGAATATTGTATTTGCTGACAAGGTCTTTGTATTGACAATAGAACTTAATTACGAAATGATGACTTCAATCGCGACTGTTGATAATCTTGTTTCATCAACTTGATTGACAGTATATTGCCTCGTTTTAGAAATTGTTCACGAGTTATGTGCTTTTAATGTCTACCTATGATGAGTTGTGAACATTTAATAAAAATTTAGACACTTTTAAAGAGACATTACAGCTAATTTTCCTAATCTTGGTTATTTCTTTTTTTTTTAAACGCAGTTTGACTAAAGAATAGAAGTTATGCATGTGCTTAAAGTTTGAACTTTTTTACTGCAATAATAAGCTCACAATTGCGTGTTGAATATTTTTCGGAATTTAAAATTTATATCATACCGACACAAACTTTGAAATTTTATTTACATCACTTGATTTTTAATGACAGCAGTCGTTAACATGGTCAATGGAATTTGAGCTGTATGAATTGGCCAAGTTTATAGAAATAAACAGGTAGTGAGAATATTGATGCACAGAGGATCTTGCACACAGTAACTGTTAAGAACTTCCTACTTGGTACGACTTGGAACGTCGTGTTAAATGAGGCACCTGACGAAGAAGGAAAATGAATATACTCGGCAGATCTAGGTGTTTAAAAGATAATCTTAATAAAATAATATATTGATGACCCTTGTAAATTTAACATTGTTCTCTTTTATATAGGTAAAAAACGCACTTGTATTTTGTCTATATCTCTTTTGATCCCTTTGCGTAGCTAAATCTGTCAAAATTCATGGTCTTGTCATACTCTCTGAACATGCTAAAAGCCATGTCAAAATGTTTACAATCTATATGCATGCGCTGATGATCAAAAGGCTGGATTAGCAATATTTATTGTATGGACCGTCAAAAACTATTAATTTTTGCGATGAATTGATACTTTTTAGATTTCACAAAGCGTAATTTTTGCAAAGTTCATACTTTTAACATTGCAGCAAAATTCATTTAAGTTGTGGGAAAATGTTCATTTCATGGTTTTTGCGCAAAATGGGCTGTAGTGTCCCTTCTTTTTGTTAAATGATTGTGTCTGTGAGTTGTGTGCTTTTGTTGTCTATTGATTATGAGTTGTGAACAAGACAATTTTAAATTGAATTCTTCATTTTAATAAATGATCATGTCCGTGAGTTATGTGCTTTTATTGTCTACTGATTATGAGTTGTAAACAAGACACTTTTAAATTGAATTCTTCATGGGTTATGTGCTTTTACTGTCTATTAATTACGAGCTGCCAACAGGACATTTTAATATTGTATGGTACATTTGCTATATAATTGTGTTCATGAATTATGGGCTTTTAGTGTCTAACGTTAATGAGTTTTAAATAAGATGCTTTTCAATTTGTTTAAAAAACTATGTCTATGAGTTATGTGCTTTTAATGTCTATTGATTATGAGTTGTGAACAAGACACTTTTAAATTGCAGTCTTCATTTTGATAAATGATTGTCTGCATGAGTTGTGTGCTTTTATTTTCTATAGACTATCAATTACTTTTAAATTGCATTCTTCACTTTGTTAAATAATTGTGTCCATGAGTTATGTGGTCTAATGATTATGAGTTGTGAGTAAGAAACTTTTCAATTTGATAAATGATCATGTCTGTGAGTTATGGGCTTTTAATGTCTTGATTATGAGTTGTGAACGAGACACTTTTAAATTGCATTCTTCACTTTCTTAAATAACTGTGTCCGTGAGTTGTGTGCTTTTAATGTCTATCGATTATGAGTTGTGAACAAGACACTTTTAAATTGTATTCTTCATTTTGATAAATGATCATGTCTGTGATTTACGTGCTTTTATTTATAAATTGCGATTTGCCAATAGGACATTTTAATATTGTATGGTACATTTTGCTAAATAATTGTGTTCATGAATTATGGGCTTTTAGTGTCTAACGTTAACAAGTTTTAAATAAGACGCTTTTCAATTTGTTTAAAAAACTATGTCGAGTTATGTGCTTTTAATGTCTATTGATTATGAGTTGGGAACAAGACACTTTTAAATTGCATTCTTCACTTTGTTAAAAAATTGTGTCCATGAGTTATGTGGTCTAATGATTATGAGTTGTGAGCAAGAAACTTTTCAGTTGTATTCTTCACTTTGATAAATGATTGTGTCCATGAGTTATGGGCTTTTAATGTCAATCGATTATGAGTTGTGAACGAGACACATTTAAATTGCATTCTTCACTTTCTTAAATAACTGTGTCCGTGAGTTGTGTGCTTTTGATGTCTATCAATTATGAGTTGTGAACAAGACACTTTTAAATTGTATTCTTCATTTTGATAAATGATCATGTCCGTGAGTTAGGTCCTTTTATTGTCTATTGATTATGAGTTGTGAACAAGACACTTTAAAATTGTATTCTTCATTTTGATAAATGATCTTGTCCGTGAGTTGTGTGATTTTTTTGTCTATCAATTACAAGTTGCCAATAGGACATTTAAATATTGTATGGTACATTTGCTATATAATTGTGTTCATGAATTATGGGCTTTTAGTGTGTATAGTTAATGAGTTTTGAATAAGACGCTTTTAAAATTGTATTTTTTCAATTTGTTTAAAAAATATGTCTAGGAGTTATGTGCTTATAATTTCTACCTATTATGAGTTGTGAATAAGGCACTTCTAAATTTAGATAACCTTCGTCGAGGTGAGCTTCGTAATCTTTGATTACATTTGTTTTAGGTGATGTTGAATTTTCAATATGAAGTTTAGATGAAATCTAAACAGAAATTAATGTATTAAGGTCAGACGATACGTTCCTCAAATATCTGTTTTGTATATTTTTGTAGTGTACCGTCGAAATATGGCTGAAATATTGCCGACTCGGCGTTAAACCCTAATTAATCAATCAATCTTTGTAATGTATGAAAAATATTCAAAAGTTTAATTACCTTCTGATTTCTAAACTAGTTTCTAAACGTCTTTGAGAAATCCAAACACTAAAAAAATTCGATATTGGTAAATTACATTTTTCCCCAAAGGGATTATATAAGAAAAGCTACGATCTGGTATCTTGCACAAATGCCTGGTAAGGTACCTCAATTTTTTGTGAGTTAACGTGTTAACGTAGCAATACTTCAATGACAAAATCTTGGAGAAAATATATTATTGAGGAACGTATCGTCTGTCCTTAAGCGTATTTTAGTGCTTGTGGCTCCTCCATCTTTAACTTGATTGAGGGTATTTTTAGTGCCTCGGACTAAGATAATTGGGTGTTTAAACCAATGAAAGGTACTTGCTTAGTCATCTTTAATAGTTTAAAGTATATGTACCTGTCCATTTTTAGCTCGCCTCAACGAAGTAGGGGGAGCTTATATAGTACCGTTGGCGTCCCAGGTTAAAAGTTTTTGGAGCAGTTTTCAAGTACTTCTATGCCCTATATTGATCAGAGATGCATGGAGGATGCTTCTAGTGTGTTTCATTGTACCAGTCAAGGTTTTAGATGCTGCAATTTCAGCTAAAGAATGACCAGGATAATGTTTTTGGAGCAGGTCTCATTTTCCAAGTAACTTTAAGTCTTATGTTGACCAAACCTGCATGGATGATACATCTAAGGATGCACACTACTGGACTTGCTTCGGATGCTGGATCTGACCTACATTCTCGGGTGAGTGACCACGTTAAAGTTTTTGGAGTAGATCTCACTTCCAAGTAACTATAAGGCCTATCCGAATCAAACGTGCATGGATGATGCATCAAGGGACGAACACTCTCAAACTTGCTTCAGATGCTGGATTTGACTTACATTTTCTGGATGAGTGACTAGTTTAAGTTTTAAGATAAGTCCATTCCCAAGTAACTGCAAGCCCTATCAGACCAAAATTGCATAAATGTTGCATCTAGGGATGCACACTACTAGATTATTAGTTTAGTGTGGGACTTTGCCTTACTTAAAGACAACATTCGTTGAGGTGAGCTCTGTTATCTCTGATTAACCTATGTTTAACTTTCAGAAGTATTTTATTTCCTGTGACTAAGGGACTTTGGAGCTTTGGGAGTCCAAATAATGGGAGCTAGGACCCTGTCCATCATTTACTTGATTAAAGAGTAATTTTTTTTTATATCTGGCTTATGAGTTTCATGTCTCAAACAATAAGAGGTAATTGCTTGTCCATCTTTAACTTGATAATGGTGCACTGGCGGATTTAAGGGGGCGTGGGGGGCGCACGCCCCCCCCCCCCTAAAATTTTCAAAGTATGATATGACTAATATCAATAATGCCATACTTTGGTATATAACAAACCAATACCGCTATTTTTGTGCCTGGTTTTACTCTTAAAATACACGAAAACCCAGGAGCTTCCGGGGGCTTCGCCCCCTGGGCCCCCTCTATTCAAAGTATGATATGACTAGTATTAATAATTCCAAATTTTGGTTCATATAAACTAACCAATACCCCTATTATTGTGCCTGGTTTTACTCTTAAAATACACGAAAACCCAGGAGCTTCCGGGGGCTTCGCCCCCTGGGCCCCCACCAGGGCTTCGCCTTGGACCCACTGGGGGCCTTAAGGCGCCCCCCCAGACCCCCTGCCTGAACGAAGTTATTCACGCCCCCCCCCCTAATCACAAATCCTGTATCCGCCCATGTGGTGGTATTAAGGACCCTCTCTACAGTAAATAAAAATGTTTTTTGGACATTGAGAAAATTATATTGTATAAAGGTGTAAATATTGAGCTTATTTATATCATTTTCAATATAGGGTGCTTGGCTTTTACCCCCAGGAAAAATATTCAAAGTTAACTAAGTTTTGATGAACAGAAATCACTGTTGTTTACCTAAGTGGGGAAAATACATGCAGATGGAGTGTTTAATTAATTTATCTTGGCCTATCAAAATGTTTAGAATGCTTGAATTAATTAGAAATTGATTGATAAACTGTATATTTCAATTTATTTCATTTTAGATCTAAGAGCAGATTACTCTAACTGCATAAAAATACCACAGAATCAGAACTCTTTAGTGTGCAGTGTATAGAGGGTTCTTAAAGTTTTTATGAATAAGGGATCTGGAGTCCGAATATCGGGAGATACCAGCCTGTCCATCCTTTAGCATGATTAAGGGTTAAGCAGATGTATGAGTAGTGAGGGGTATAGTCTGTAGTCTCTGAGGGCAATGACGTCATTGATATAGGCCAAGGTCAAGGTCAAAAAGTAGGTCAGATCAAGAGTACTAGGTCAAAGTCAATACAAGGTCACAACTGTCTGAGGTCAAACCCGTTTGAGGTCAAAACAGTCTGGGGTCACTTACATTAGTCATCAAAACTGTCTGAGGTCACAGCAATTATGAGTGACACCTACAATGATCACGAACTAAATCACACAAAAACTAGTCTGAAGGCACCTCATTTAGAGACATCAAAACAGTCTGAGATCAATATGTCTGAGGTCTTATTGCATAATACCATCTGTTGTCATGTCATCCCCAGCAAAATGATCTCAGGGTATAAATGTAACGGAGAAAAAGTATCTTTTATCCTTGTTTAAAATCTAAACTAACAAAGATGTCTCAATACAAATGGATGATTGTAGAGTGGTGTGCTTTACATTCAGTCAAACGAGAGGAACATATAAGGATAGAAAGCGACTGGTTTAAAAATAAATCAGAGTGTCTGAAAGATTACAACGAAAAAATGAAAGGGGATTACGATATTATAGACTGTTGGGTTTCAAAGGAATTCCTTGTCAAACGGACACCTTTGAAATCATGACGTCAAAAATAGTATTTAAACAGATTATATCACACACATATTTCATTTTTACGGAGATGGCTGAACAGATGTTGATTAGGGAACTGCTGACAGGTGATTGTGGCAACGAGTGTAAAGGGCTGCTTAAAGAGAAGTTAAAAAAGAAAATGTGGATCGTGGTACCTGCTTTCCTAATAATTACGCTTATAACCTCCCTATGTATTGTTGTAAGTGTCCTGCATGAAAAACAAAAAAATCAGCCTGTGGACTGTGTTTTAAAACCGACATTTACAAAAGATATTCTCATAGCTTGTGCATATGTGGATCAGTATCCTCTTACTAACGAGATTTACGCTCGTATATGTGTCAACGATACTATACAAGTCGACATAAGACGGTGTCATAACGGAATTCCGGGAAAAGAAGGAATCACATTGAGTCAGATGCAGTGGCAATACCTGAAACATTCTGCAGATCACATGGACAAATCTATTCTGAGACCCCAGAAAAATATAAACTAAATGCTTTAATGTATCACGTGTAAGCATTTGCCAAATATTGCTATATAAGACATCACGTATCTTATTTAAAAAAAAACATTATGGCTTGTCATTACAAATGGATGGTTGTAATTGTGTACAGAGACGGAAAAGAGGACATTTTGCTAGAGAGTCAATGGTTTGATTCTAAGATTGCCTGTAAAAAGGACTTTAACCAGAGAGTGTTAAAAGAAGGATACAGTTTACCTGATTCCTGTGGATCCAGAGAGTACATTGTTCGGAGAAGAGAAATCTGCTTTTAAAATAATATGGACAAGACAGTGAGATTTTCAGACGAAGTAAGGATAATTCAAATTCCTTATGAGGATCGGAAGGGAGACTGGATGAGAATAGCTCTGGACAGATGTCGTTTTAAGAGAAGAATAAATCATGCAGCAAAAATTATTAATCCTGTCCTTTTGAAACATTTGGAGATTTTAGCACTCAAAACACAGTGAATCCTACGTCTACCGTCAGTTATTCTACAGTCAATCACGTGAACAGTACGATGCGTCTGAAGTCACTTTCGAAAGTACAAAACAAGCTGGTAGGGAAAGGTCTGCAGTCAACTATTTTACGTCATAATACTGCTATAAAACGTGGTGATTTAAACATTTGTTTCATTCAGTCTAAGTTGAACTTGGAAGAATACGTGTTCCTCTAGCAGACATGGAGCAAAAACATCAAGATATTATTAAAGCCAACTACACGACACTGGTGAAGAAAATTATGAACTCTTCCGTTGTCGGACATCTCCTTGCCTCCAACATCTTAACCGATGAGATGAGACAGCAAATTGAAGCCGAAAAGACCAGTTATGATCGTAACAGAAAACTTATAAGTATCATTCTACGTAGAGGACCAAAGGGTTTTACAGGTCTTAAGATGGCACTCATGAAAGCCAATCAAACAGATTTATCGAAGCTTCTCTCAATCGGTGATAATACCATGTCCGAGTATGAAAAGAAGTTAGCTATGGCCAGGTCACTGGTAGTAAACATGACGGAAAAACGAAATTATGAACCGAAAACTAAACCCTCAGAACAACAAAACTCACATGAAGAACGGTGCAGAATTAGTCTGGATGACTTCAACGATCTTTTCCTTACAGCCGTGCCGTTCAAAGGGGATATCAATATTCACATCCGTCACTTTACAGAATCTAATGGTCGTTATTTTGCAACAAAGAAGGGAGTGACATTCACGTTGTGCAGATGGCTGAAATTTGAGTCTCTTCTACCAGATATTGCCAACTATCTGGAAAACAATGGAGCTGATGGAGAGATGAAGTGGCACATTGGAGGGGGTGTTTTCGTCTCTGTCAACCCTGGGTATACCTCAGTAGA
Organism: Saccostrea echinata; assembly: GCF_033153115.1. Lineage (NCBI taxonomy): Eukaryota > Metazoa > Mollusca > Bivalvia > Ostreida > Ostreidae > Saccostrea > Saccostrea echinata. The sequence goes on along the minus strand of NW_026889782.1, from coordinate 15,493,953 downwards.
CATTAGGCACTTTTGGAAGCCAGACGATGCCCTAGAACCGGTACCAACCAGAAAAGGAGTGTCTTTAAGCATAAACAAGTTGACTAAATTACTACAAGCCGTTGAGGAAGTACGAGAATGTGTTCCGGAATTAAATGATACAGAACTGTGTGCGTTCAGCGAGTCCCATCAAAACCAGCTTGGAATGTTAAGTTGTCCAGAGTGCACTCCTTTCGGATATAATCCGAAAGAAGATGTGTCCATGGAATGTAATGTCGGTGACTTACAAGACTCAAAGGCAATTGAATGTGATTCTGAATAAAATTGATATTGAATGTAAAAAAAAAAAAAGTACTCTTACATTATTTTGTAAAACAGTGACTAATGTAATACTTATGTGTATTCATGTTTATGTACATGTATAATAAATACTTTAAAATTCATAATAAATTTACATCTGAAGTAATTGTTATGTTTGATTTGGTATATAATACAAAACTGGGAGGAAATATTAATCAGTTATATATAGGATGGCAAAGTATACAGACTATTTAAGAAAGCTATACTATACTCCCGGAAATCCAGGGGCATTTGCAGGTCCTGAGAAACTTTATCAGGCTGTCAAAAAAGAAGGAAAGCATAAAATTGGAAGAATAAGAATCAGACAATTTTTGAATAACGAGGATCCCTACAGTTTGTTGAAACCTATCCGTCGGTCATTTCCTCGCTCAAAGGTTGTAGTGAACACGATTGACTCCATGTGGGACGGTGATTTAGCCGATGTCAGCAACATTTCTTCGGAGAACGACGGTTATAAATTTTTGTTAGTGTTAATAGATGTATTCAGCCGCTTTTTATTCATAGTACCTTTGAAAAATAAGCAGCATCAAAACGTCACAGAAGGTTTAAAGTCAGTTTTTCAAACAGGACGAAAACCTCATACGCTCAGAACAGATAAAGGGAGCGAATTTAAAAATCGCTGGGTAAAAGCGTTTTTAAAAAAGGAGGGTGTCCATGTCATATACACCCAGAATGAAACTAAAGCAAACTATGCTGAAAGTGTTATACGCACTATGAAAAATCTTATGTATCGTTATTTCCTGAAAAATAGAACATACCGTTATGTTGATGTTTTACAAGATTTAGTGACTAGTTATAACCATAGACCTCACAGATCTCTTGGAGAGCAAGCACCAGTAACTGTCACCCAGGAAAATGCAGATGAAGTCAGACTCATTTCCTACCTCAGTACAAAGAAAAAGAATCCTGTGAGCAAGCTGGAAAAAACAATCAAATCGTCGACTAGAAAGAAAAGAACCAAACCAAGTTTTAAGTACAAAATAGGAGATGATGTACGTATTTTACAGCTAAAACATCCGTTTCAAAGAGATTACCATCAAAAATGGACTGAAGAGTATTTCAAAGTGTCTAATCGCTACAAGAGAGCCGATATACCTGTGTACACGATAAATGATTTAGCCGATGATCCAGTAAAAGGCACTTTTTATGAGTCGGAACTTCAAAAAGTCAAGAAATCGGGAGATGTTCTGTATAGAGTGGAAAAGGTGTTGAAAAAGAGAAAGCGCGGTAATACAAAGGAAGTGTACGTAAAATGGGACGGATGGCCTAGTAAATTCAATTCGTGGATTCCCGAAAGTTCTCTAGAAAACGCCAAATAAAAACACTTTTTTCAACGAATCATCATCAGTCAAGATGAGCCTTCGAATGGTGTTGAGGTCTACAGACAGCTCCGAATATTTTGACAATAAACCCAATTGTTTTCGAGTTCAGTTGAATAAACAGATTCAGTTGGATGGATACTGGACAGTTGCATTAACAGAATTTACAACAGAGAGCTGGGATCCCGCGAAGAAAACTCCCGAGGTGTATATATGCTGTGACATATGTGAGGAAACCATTGTTGGTGGCAAAGACGTACCCCTCTTACGACGAGTTTTTCTCGGAGAAAAGCAAGAAAACAACATCATCTACAATTTACCTTATTACCTCCCCGTTAAAATTGGTCAAATACAGCAGATCTGTATATATATAACGGACAGAGCAGGCAACTTAGTGTCATTCTTAGACGGACCGGTGAGCGCTACACTTCATTTTAAAAAGTTTCCTTACGTTTTGTAATGAATAGTCAGACGTACATCAGTGACCCCAAGCTCTGGGAAGCTTTTTACAAAAACATGGCTGAGAAAAAGTTCAACCCGTACAAATATAAACTCAAACAAATTGGAAGGGGAATGAGAAAACGAAAATCTTACATCATTCCCGTTAGACCTCATTCACAGTTAGAATCCGTTAGTCCTATTCCTCAAGTGACACCCGTGGCTGCCGTGGAAGAGAGAGCCAAAACGGAACATGTAAAAGACGTAAAAGAGGGCGTTCCCTTTGTCAAGGTCACGAAGGGTATAAAAAGACCATCGCAACACTCCTCCATCATTCCTACCAAAAAATTGAAGACGTCAACATCGGGCAAAAGGAAGAAAAGCAATCATGTGAAGAAAACATCAGTCTCCGGAAAGAAAACAAACGGAAGATCTAAAAAACCACCAGGTGGAAAAAGGTTATCACAAAAGCCAAAAAAACTCTTGAAGATCGATAGTTACAAGAACGTTTTTCAGTAGTAAAAATGGCCTTCTTAAGCAGTGATAATAAAGACATAGCCCAACCAATGGAACTTTCTCTCTTTGCTTCACCCACTAATCAAGTTGCAGTCGAAAAAGTGTATTTTACGGAAGCTAGGCCGATATCCAGTATTGGAGTGTCCGATACCCCCATAGAAATAGTCGTATCTGGATCGGGAGCGGAATATATCGATTTAAAAAGAAGTCGATTGTATGTGAAAGGGAGAATTTTGAAAGCGGATGGTACCTCATTAGCGGCCAACGAGAAGACTGGAATTGTGAATCTACCATTGCAAAGCATGTTTTCTCAGATGGATGTCTACTTAAATAACAAGTTGGTTTCCTTTAATACGAATAATTATCCTTGGAAGGCATACCTGAAAACAGTCTTGTTTGGTGGAAAAGAGGAATTATCTTCCCAGAAGCAGTCCCAGTTGTTCTTTAAGGACGAAGGAAGTTTGGGTGACTCTAACGCTTACAATGGAGGCAATGCTGGTCTAGTCCTGCGCTATGGTTATACACAAGAAAGTAAAGTATTTGAATTGGAGGGTAACCTTATGGAAGATATATTTGACATCGACAAATACCTGATCAACGGCGTAGATATCTACATCAAGCTTTTTAGATCTAGTGCACCTTTTGTAATGATGTCAGCACAGAGCACCCCGGCGTACAAACTGGAATTACTAGATGTCGTGTACAAAGTGGCCAAAGTGCGAGTAGATCCTGGTGTTCTATTGAACCACAGCAAGCAGATAGAAAGTACTCCTGTGAAATACACCATTCCTAAAGGATCTACTGAATTTTACTGGGACAACATTTTTCCTCAGGCAGTACCCGACCGCATCGTTGTAGGTTTGGTAGATCAGAAAGCGGTAAACGGGGATTACACAACCAATCCATTTAATTTCGAACATTTTGGTGTAACGGATGTAGGGATATACGTAAAAGGAGAAAGCGTCCCAGGAAGACCCTTAAAAACCGATTTCACGACAGGGCATTATTCATCAGCATATGCTCGACTGTTTGAGGCCTCCGAAAAATGGAATCAAGACGCTGGTCTAATTATTACTCGAGACAACTTTGGAAGTGGATATTCTCTGTTCGTCTTTACCATAGATCCCTGTGGTTTTGGTGAAGAATATTTAAACCTGATCCGAAGAGGAAATACCAGACTCGAACTAAAGTTCAAACAAGCAACAACAAAAGCTGCTAACGTTTTGGTGTTTGCCACCTTTTCCTCTCTACTAGAAGTGGACAAGTCACGAGACATCAATTATATTCAACCATGAATTCAAAACAGCTCCTCGATTTTGTGCATAAGGAACCTGCCCTAAAACGATTTGTAAAAGGAGTATATGCCAGCAATACTTTACCGGAAGTCGTGACGCGTTACCCTAGTGCCTTCATCATCAATACGCAACCGTTGCCATTTCCAGGAGAACATTGGGTCGCTGTAATCATACACAGTTCCTCGGAGGCAGACTTTTTTGACAGCCTAGGGAAACCACCTGGGAATTATCAAGAGATTGAGAAATTTATTTATAAGAATAGTAAACATTGCAACTTTAAATGTAAACAAATTCAACCTTCTTATTCAGATTTGTGTGGACTTTACGTACTTGTATTTTTAATTTCTAGATTATGTCTTAAAATGTCTTTATCACGTGTTTATGCTCTATTTTCTCGTAGTATTCAATTAAATGATGACTTTGTACGTAGTTTCATGAATGAATTCTTGTATCAATAAACATGACATTGGTGACTTTCTAATAAATACTCGCTCAGTATTACATGTCAGATCATTCGTGAATCAGTAGAGGAAAGGGAAACATGGCAAAGCAGAGCGAATGGTGGAAAACAAAATCTTTACTACCATTTTCAGCACCCACCACAATTTTGATTTGTGGTAGTACGCAAAGCGGAAAGACCCATTTCACTAAACGACTCTTGCAAAATGCAGATGGCATGTTTTCCACTTCTGTAGATAAAATCATCTATGCGTATTCTGAATATCAACCCATGTTTGACGAAATGACGGCAACCATACCGAGACTCGTTCTTCACCAAGGATTACCCTCCAAGGAAGATAAAGAGCAGTATACAGAGGGTGTAAACCACACGATAGTGGTATTAGACGATCTAATGCTACAAGTTGCTCAATCGCAAGATTGTGTACATCTTTTTACGGTGACTTCTCATCACCGTAACATTACCACTGTGATGCTCTCTCAAAACTTGTACCTTCCCGGTAAATATGCCAGGACCATATCCCTGAACTATCTAAATGTGATTTTATTCAAGAATTATCGTGATTCCCGCCAGATCATCACCTTCGGATCGCAAATATTACCAGGATGTGTACCGTTTTTCAAAGCAGCATACGAAGCTGCAACACGTAAAAATTTTGGTTATTTGCATGTGTGTTTAGAACCTACCCAAAACCAAGAGTACCAACTGCGATCTCGCATCTTGCCTGGAGACGACATGGTTATTTATCAACCCCTATAAATACATGTTCTTCATCACAAATTATTCATAGTGCAAAAATGAATCGAAGAATACGGAAGCAGAGAGCATTTATTCATTTTATGCTAAGTGCAAACAACGCTCAACAGAAATTGATGGTCAAGTCTTTGACTAGCGAGCAATATGATGTCATCAGTGAAATTGCCCTGAATATTTACACGGGAACCTATCCTCTGAAGAAGAAGTATATAAATCGCTGAAACCTTACCAATCGTACATTCGATCACTGGGATCGAGAGAAGTCAGTACGAGACAGAAACGTGAGATTTTATTGAAACATCTACCATTAGTATCACTGTTACTGAAACCCATTGTCCATCAATTAGACAAAAATGGCAAGAGAAATGATACTAGTGCCTAAATTAAAATACGAACATCTCCTTAAAAAAATCGAGGATAAAGAAGAGCCTGTTAAACCAGACACCGTAAATGACGACACGGAACCAAAACCAATGTCTGAAAAGACCTTCGCCGATACAACGATGAGTGAATCAATCAATGACACCTCACAGACAGGAAATGGTTACGTCAGTAGAACTCAAACAATAGGAAAACCCCCTGGTGTGCCCATGAAACGACGCAAGAAACACATTCCTTGGCTTACGTACTGAGTGTTAAATTTGGAAAGAAAAAAATACTGTTCTTGTGAAAACAAATTTTATTGTACATATTGTAATATACATTATTGTAAATGATAATAAATATATCAAATGTGACTAATGAAATAAAGATGGATATTAAAATGTACATGATTTGTTTTTTTTTTAACAAAATCCAAATGGCAGCGTATCTAAATTGGGTAAAGTTCTCCTTTTGGTGTAAACCATTTGATATCGTTTGGTTTCTATACGGTTTAACAATTTTCTTTTTCGACTGTCCCTGGTTATTTTACAGGGGTTGGTGATTTCAATCTGCTTATCTTGTGTTGTACAGATCAAGGATTTGATAGCATCGAAATTAATTATTTTAGAATTAGCCCAATTTAATGTAAAACCACGAACTTTACATTCTTCCTTGCCAGAAAGAGTGCGGTATGCATAATTTTTGGGACCCCCCGACACGTATTCTACAATGTAACCATCATCTGGTTTGATTTCGTTGGTCAATTCCCCTAAATAATTTCCTATGGGTAGATAATGCAACTCGTCCGACTTTTGTGTTTTAAATATGACACTATCTGTATCGAAATACAGAACGTCCTCCCCCAACCGATCTAATACACTATATAAGCGCAGCCGTGCATGCGCAGTCGTAAAACTTGCCAAAAATATGTTTGTTTTGCAATCATGGGGCATAAACATGGAATGATTACTCCATTCAAATTGAAGGGTGTCCTTGGAAACAATGTGGAAATTGTGAGGGACTTTCGTAGGATCTGAGAGAATCTGAAAAAATTTATCACATTCGGATTCATGAAAGAACATGGATTGCTTCATGCTTAGTCTCTGACCAAATTTTCCCCAAAAACTATTAAGACAAAGTTTGGCCAAACAGCGTAAACCCGGATTTTTTTTGAATTTTGTCGTACTCTAAGTCTATGCCCTCTTTTTCTTTGTATTGCCTAATATATTCCCGTTTCGAGTCTTCGCTGACACACTCGGGGGGAAATCCCGAGGCTTCTTGTTTAATCTTCAGGAACGTATTAACATACTTTGCAAACAGACCCCCCTCACCCGAAGTTGGGTCGTACTGAGTCGATTGGTCAAAGTGATAAACCTCGTAAATTTTCAAAATTTGGTACCCTTTCGACACTGCCATTTGGATTTCGGGAGTACACCACGTGCCCGTGATGGTTCTTTCCTCTACAGAACAAGTACAGGCGTGCTGATTTTCAGCGTCTGCACATGTTCGACATAAAGGAAATTTTAGTTTTCCTTGAGATCGAAACGGAAGTACAGGGTGGTACAATTTTGTTGGCGGCAGGACTTTGATTTTGGCAAGACCGAAATAGTTTGATATATCCCGAAAATCCTTCGTGATAATGGTCGGATGACCCACGGGATAACGACAGTATTTATTTGTCCAAGGATAGAGACTGGTGAAATCGTAATACTGAATGGTTTCGTCATCTTTAGCTTTATAATGGAGTTTTATGGCATTGGTGCGTCCGCCAAAGAAACTGTCTCGGGGATCTAGTCTGTCTTGCAGATCCAGTGTGTTGATAAATTGTTGCAAGTCGGTGTTTTTCTCCAGCTGGTAGCGAAACTGGTGCTCCCATACGACGACCAGATCGTATCCGAGCTCCTTGAGTTCCCTTTCTCGCTTCTTGGTCATCTTAAAGAGTTCGTCTAATGTCTGCTTCGTCGCAGGGTGCTTGACATCAGATCGATCCTTCTGGAAGCAATCCGGACATCCATGGTACACACAACCTAACAAAACACATAAAACAAACGTTTTCAACAAAAAATTCGCCGCTGCCGCCCCCTCCCCTCAGTTAGGGGAAAGGGAGGGGCAAATTCAATACCAAATGTTGTAATACATAGTAAAAATGTCTTACCATAAAATTCGTATATGGTGCCTTTTCCGTTAGGTTTCTCTACAAATCCGTCACATCGGTATTTCGTACCCGGAATCTGATATTCTCCACCATTGAGAGCGTGACGGATATGAATGGGTTGCCCTCGACGTTGTGACTTGACCATAAGCCATTCTAACCATTCAATAGAGATCTTGCTGAAATTATCTTTACTGGCGTATCCTTGAGAAGGCACGACAGCAATAGGGCTTGTCAGTTTTTGATTTCCAACTGCTGTATTTTCCTCTTTTTCCAGGTCGCTGAGGGCTACCCATTTTCCATCAAGCAACACCCCTTTTACCCCCTCAAAGTTCTCCATCTGATGCCAGGTGGATGTCTGGTCCCTCGTAATTTCTACTTCAAGGTTGTGTTTAAGAAATAAAGTTTTATAAATACCCATACAAACACTGGCAATCGTTACGTAATTAAAGGGGTCTACGCCATCTATGGTCGTTGATGAAATAGTTCCATCGGGTTGAACATGCGAAGTTTCTATTGTCGTGGCTTGAAGTACAGTATTTCGGAAAGCTATGCAACCCCTTCTCAAGATGTCGACGTCTGAACGACAGTACTTCAGCATCTCCTCCTGAAAGTTAAATGTTTCGGAACTTTTACTTGCATGCCATTGAGCCAATTTCTTTCTCTCTCCCGATGACATTAAGTTGTATCCGTAATACTCTAGATCAGGAAAGGGACCCACGTAACTTTGATTTTCTTTCCTGTTAAAAAAAATGTGGAAAAAATCCTTTACTGAGTTCCTCTAAACCAAAGGCTTCGGGGATCTTTGCCAGTTTCATCGGTAGGAAATTCAACGAATCAAGAAAAGTTAGATTCAGTTTGTTGGCGATGTGCATGTACATTACTTTGGATCCGTTGTAGATGATTTTGTCAGGACGAATCGAATGACGGTCTATGAGAACCTCCAAAATGGGATATAGATCAAAGCTTTTGGCATTGTGGGCGATCAAGATCGTGTTTTTAAGATGAGGTTGAGTCACGTAAGAACAAAACCGTTGTGCTGCATCTTCTCCTCTAAATACAAGTTCCCGATGACCGCAGCTATCAGGACAAGGTGGACCCACAAACTTTGATTTTTTCATTTTAGAACATCGGATGCAACGTACGCCGCACTTGCTACATTTCGAATTTTCTTTTAAATCTTCATTTTCACAATCGTGGCATGAGGTTTGTAGTACAGCAAAATTGACCTTATGCTGTTCCAGACCGCAAGACGGATCTTGACAATGTCGACACAGCCTACAGCTTGCACACTGATGTCCTTTAGGAGCACATTCTCGACATCTGATGCCAGAAGAGTTGTATCCCTCCTCACACTGATAAATATCGTCTTGTCGCGTCTCAAAGTCATAAAAGATGAATTTCTTCGTCTTTCGTTCTTCGGGATCCAAACTGCAAGATTTTTGAAAACAGAGATGTTCCCCTACGCGGTATTCCAAACAACTGGAACATTGCCACTCACCGCAGACATGAAGTTTGGGATTGCGTTTAGCAGCTGAAAGTTTTACGCGACATTTCTTACACTGATGCCACAGCTCGCATGCAGGAGGAATCTGTTCTTTCTGCACAGTTTTACCCACCTTATGTCTTTTGAAACACTCGAGGGAACGGCACACGCGACCACAAGATAAGCATCCTACTTTTATTTCCGTTTCCACACAGTTATCGTGCAGACACACATCACAAGAAGTTGAACACGTATGCTTGAATTTGGTTTTGTAAGGTTTCAAACAAGTATGACAAAAATAAGCTGCATTGAAAAAGCCTTGGATACTACTAATGCCATGCCAATGTTTTTCATTTTCCGATTCTACGTGGTACAAAAACAGACATGTTCGCTCTGGCTCCTTTGCTACCTTGACAAATTTATTCCCTACTCTCGATGACACGACATTGACACTCACGTCCAGCAGGTTTTCAAAAGGTTCTATGTCGTTCAAGCCCAGATATCGGTCAACAGGTACACCAGCTTTTCTGCAAAGTTGCAATGCCATCTCTGTCTGCCCTTTCTTGCGAGATTTTTTGAGCAAGTTACCATAATACCATTTTGGAACGGTTTTGTGTTGAATCGCGTGCTCTAGAATTGTTCCAGGATTCCCTCTGATTAAATGCTCCCATTCATTGGCATCAACCTTCTTGCAGGTTTTCAAAAAACACAGACCTATGGCAATGGGTAAGCATAAATTGTTGTCATTTTCCACATACAGTACAGATTTCTTTCTCATGAGGGAATTCCCGGGTCCAAAGAGAGACGTGACAGCCAATTTATTTCCACTCCAACTTCCTCCTCTCATCATATTGATGGATCCTACTGTAACGAGCAGGTGATCGTCCACAGGTATATTTTCGTTGGAATTCAATACCTTGGTGATTTCCGACATCACTGTGTCCGAGTTTAAATTCTCCCATGACTGCAGTGGCACAACTATGGCATTGTTTAAATTTGGGTGACTTAGGACCACTCGACCCAAATCAGCATCACTACCTCTGGCTTGTGACAAAACGTCATCAAACATATCATGCAAATTGTCATAAATGTCCACTAATTTTTCCCCTCGCCATTGGTCGTTAAATTTGATCTTGAAACTCGTGTCAATGGCCAGGTTCTTTTTATAAGTCCTCGTGTCCTTTTTCCATATAAAGTACGGTTTTTCAACAGGTTCATTCCCACCTCCGGATTGTCCGCTGGTAGATGGTTGGTCATCAGTATCATGTGTCAGTCTTGGTCGCTTTGCGGGGGCATCCAATTCTTGTACCACCTCTTGCCACAAGTCATCTATGTATCTCTCCCATTCAAGCTCTTGCAATCTGTTCTCAACCTCCACATCACCTACCAGACCGTTGGCTGCTGCAAAGAGTTGTATAGTATCTGGATCCTCCAAGGAGTCAAGTATGTCTTTCAGAAGGCTGTTGTCCGACATCCTTTTAATACCAAAATTTAAATCAAAATGAATTCATACACAATATTTTAATCTGACCTCAGCATTCTGCAATAAGCAAGTTGAGTTATGTATTTTGTGTGTGTATATATATATATATATATATATATATATATATATATATATATATTCTCGAACAATTTTAATTGTTATTCACTCAAATATAAACAGATAAATAAAACACTTGAGCTTCAAAAAAATTTTTTTTTATTTCATGATACATAAAAATACTTTTTACCTTGTATCAAATAACAAAAAAAACTAAATAATAAAACATGCATAATAAAAAATATACAACTTATTTTAAAAGAAAAAAAATCTAAACAACTGTATATGTTGATCCAAATTATATGAGGCTTATAAGAAAAAAAAATCTTGATTCCTCTTTTTGTCTCATGGAATGTAAAACAAAAATTCTGTAAACAACATCTAAGAAATAGCCTACCTTGGACTAGAAAACACTGCAGTACATAATCTCACTTTTTTTTTTATCAACAATGCAAGTTGAAAAAAACTATCACACAAGAAAAGAGACCTTTTTCTCGTTTTAAGAATTACTGAAAAAACAGCACCACAATAGATATATCTTATCTCAGAATAGATATTTCAAAAAATACACAATACAGGTAAACGTATTGATCACATAAAAAATAATACTCGTATGGTCGTTATATTTTACCATGTATGAGGTATCATGAAATTTAATACTGTACACACCTAAGTACTACAAAATCTGGCTTTCATTAAACAATCAACAATCAAGTAAGAATAAAATCCCCCAAAACGTCCAACTTCTCATACCTTACATAATCTCATGTAAAACATAACATTAGAGCAAACATCATATGTACTAAAAAAATCTCTGTTTTCATTCAACATTAGGGTAAAAAAAAATCATTGGATGTTGTTCTGTAGAAAAAAAATCCTTCTACACACACAGACAGTTCCTTTTTCTCTTTCACTTTAAAAAATAAGCTTAAGCACTTTCATGCAAAACATAACTTTGATGGAAACATCATAGCACATGTCAAAAGTACTAAAAAAAATTCTCACTTTTAGACATCCAAGTAGAAAAAAAAAATCATTCAATGTTGCTCTGCAGAAAAAAAAAATTCCTTTGACAAACACACTAACAGCCAATCCTCACACAAAATTCAAAATTCTCTTCACTTTAAAACCTTTTTAGCTGTTGTGGATCTGTTTGTTTCTGCAAATACCACAAACCCTCACCCCAAAACACACACAAAGTTCCAAATTCTCTTTACTTTAAAACCTTAACTTTTTTCCCTGTTTTCGATCTGGTATTTGCGGAAACAGGCAGATCCACCAGAGGTGTTTGAGCACAACTAGTACTAGAGGTGTCCAAGATTTTAGGCTGAGAGGTAGCAGTAGGTTGTATTACAGGTAGGTCTCTTTGAGCGTCCGATTCTTGCTGAGTGGTGGGTGGGGAGTTAAATAAAACTCGTTTTGCGGTATGGGTGTTTACCAACTCAGGTAAACTTGAGGATGGTCTCAGTAGAGGTTTGCTGGAGCAAGTGGTGAACGTGATTTCAGATGTGTTGGTCGACCCAGGCTGCAAAGTACTATCGCATGCAGAACTTGGCGTTGTTGCCTCACTGGGTGGTGTATGCGGAAACATGGGAATGTGTTCTCCCTGTGTTGCAATCTCCTCTTGCACATCATTGTTGTTGCGCTTTTTACATAGGCAATGACGTCTTCCTCTTGAAAGGTATCGCCTAATACAAAGGAGAATGAGTGCAGCAGTGACAGATGCGGCCCATGAGAGGAAACCTATTATACAAAAAAAATAATAATATAAATAATACATCTAGTTTAAAAAAAAAAAAATGATTCAATTTATTACTGGTATTTGGAACTATAGATTTGCTCTAGTTTCTTTCAACTGGTTTACACAAGCTCATGTTTACTGACAGATGGACATACACAGTGAGATTCCAATATTATATGAAGATTACACAATTTATTTTTTTTTCCAATGTAAAAATTAAAGCATTATTTTGTTTACTATTTTCAAAATCAATATTTTGTTCCAATTAAATTCACAATTTGATGTAGAAGGACACACTGACCGATAACTTCATCATGCTCATAGATGTCCTCAGTGGTTGATCCTTGTGATCTTACTGGTACCGTTAATTTGGGATGTATTTCTAAAATGAGATGAATACTGTTGTAAGTTGCTACAAGATAACTAGTATTACTGAATTAACAAATAAAAAAAACAATACATGCAGTTTAAAAAAGAATGTAATTATACTTGCTTAATTACAACTTTTAAATACTTACTACTTAAATACTATGTACTTATAATTAATAATAATAATTATTTAAGGACTAATATTATGACATCCATTTCTTAAAACTGGTCTACAAACTATTGTTACTGTCAGATGGAAAGATATGTTGAGATTTCAACAGCATGTAATTGCTGATTATCATCTGAAAATTACACAATTGATTTTTTTCTGCAAGCATTTTGCCCTTATTAAATTACTAATTTAGAGTACACTGCCACACTGACCTACAACCTCATGGTGTTCATAGATGGCTTTCTCTCCTCTTGGTACAGGGACAGTGGTTGATCCTCTTGATCGTAATTTAGGATGTACTTCTAAAATTAGATAAATAATGTTGTATGACTAGTATCTCATCAAAATGTCACATTTGGTACTTTTGTTCTCTCTCTCTCTCTCTCTAAAACAGAGATATAATTACAGGGTCATATAATACTTGATATCAAATTTCCTACATTTCCTTTTAACAAATATGTTATATCCTGTTGTCTTTGTGGGTTATCACAATAGACTGCCACGTGTTTGTTTACATCACTTATTTTACAAAACCATTAATGTACAAGTGCTCTATTCCATGAGTTAATATGCACACACACACACACACACACACACAAATTTGGGGTAACAGCTGTGTAATGCAACTTTAAACACACGTGTTACAGTTTTGGTGTGCTATTTGCTTACTTTTCAGTGTGTCCTTGTTTGTCAGTTCTTCTCCACTTGTACTCGTAAATGTCCATTCGTTTACTACTAATAAAATAATGAACAGTATTATATAAACACTTAACAAATATTCAGACTTGGAAATTTCACACAGTTAAATCAACTAATAATCAATTACCTCCACGTTGTGTTGATTGACTGTAATTGGGACGGTCATCAATCACACGAAATGGATCTGCAAAAAAAAAAGTAGATCTAGTAAGAACTTGAACACAACACCAGGTATTTTCAAAAGGGGTGATGAGTGGCGACTCGACATATTCAAAACATTTCTCGTCTCTATAATATGTACCTGCACAAAGTCGGTAGTAGGGATTTTGAAAATATAAATAACACAATTAAGATTTCAATGTCTATGATCAAGAGAGCATATCAACAGTTAGCCTACTCTGAACTGTTCCCTCAAGGTCATCAGTTATGCAGTCGAGGATGTTCCGGATAACGAACCCGATGATATTGTTTGTCCCAAATACCACAGCTCCGAGACCAGTCAAGTAAAATTGGGGACGAGTAAATTTTGAAAAATAAAATTAGTTTGATAAGGTTTATGATGCCATTGACTAATTGTGTTGAAATATTACTTACCGCATAATCTATTCGGAGCGTGAATTCTGACATCTTTGGGATCACCGATGATAGTGACTTTGCTAATGTAACATCCAGTCACATACACGTCTCTGACTTCAGATGACCGAACGGTTATTTCTCTACATTCGGGAAACATACATTTTCTCACTGGGTTGCCAATTGCTGAGGTAAAGAGCCAGATTAATCCTACTAAGGGAAGACCTCCGCGTTTCTCCATCTTGGGCGGGCGAACACATGTGGCATTTGGGGATTCGCATTTGGGCACAAGGGTTGACCAATGAAAATTACGGTTTCATCATCTTGCATCAATTTAGGTGACATCATGTACCCGCATCGTGTTCCATGCTTATAAAATAATTATTACCAGGGGGCGGATCAAGAAAAATATTGTCATTGATTAATAAAAAGGAGAGGGAGAGAAAAAAAAGATGTTACGTATGCTTAAAAATATGTTACTTTGTTGTTTTTTTTTTTTAAATTTTCTTATTTCAAACAATCATTATAAATATGCAAATACAAACATAAGAAAATAGAGAGAGAGAGAAGAGAGAGAGAGAGCAGTACATCAATGGGGAACAATTTTTCCCAGTGTATTCTTTCATGATTGAACATGTTGAATGTACATAGATTTAGAGTATATGCATTTATGTGGGTTAATTAATTTCTCGAGTCCAGTCTTAAAAAAAAAAAAGATTCATGCATGCGTTACACCCGTGAGAAATATACACGTTATTTTTAATATACAAATGATTAACTAGGAGTGTCATCTCGTCTTTTGCGCAGATGTGTCACGATCTGGCGCTTGTTTTTGAAGGAGAATAAAATTACCGGGTTAATTTGTATTACATCTTACGTCAGGAAATACGAAATTATGAATATTAATTATCATCACGAGGTGTCACTCTATTCCTGTACCATATAATAATTTGACAAGGAAATAAAATAGTTTAACCCCACCCTCTATATTCTCTATCCTCAAGATTGGTATATATATATATATAAGTTTATGGGGATGTAATCTGAGCACACCACGGTCGGAGATAAATTTGAACCAAACATGGCTGAGGAATATGTACCGATTTTGTAAGTTATATTTATATATATATTAGTATTTTTTATGTATGGAATTCAATATTCAATCATCTAACACATTGTTCTTTTCATCGAAATCCTTTAATTGACATTTGGGTTAAGATTTAATATAATTTGATAATAGCATCTCATATGCACAGTCAAAATTATTTTCCAACACGTGGATGCAAGTGTGCTAAATTCTGATAGCACTATTTTGAATTGACTCTGTCTTATATACTAGTAAGTATATATCTACGCCGTACGTACTGAGTGCATACACTGCACGTCAAAATTTGACTGGAAAATGCTTACATGTAATAGTATGTATTTTAGCATGAAATAAACAGAGCATTACAAAAAAGTTAAGATTTTTAGATGCATCATGAGAAAATATCCTCAAGGGTACTGAAATAAAAACCTGATTAGTACTAATTTATATTTCTTCTTACAATGTTTAAAGTAAAAATCCTTACATGGTTGAACTTGAACAATAGTATAATTTTTAAAAAATATACATATATTTATTTTTTTTTTTTGGTAACAGTGAGGATGCAGATTTTGATGCACTGTTGGACAGTCTGTGCGACACTCCATTACAGTAAGTGTTACACGATGTCATAAATATACAGAACTTAGAATATCCCCTATTAAGAAAGTATCACACAAAACGGACTTGAATGATTCGTTCTTTCGTGCTTATTACTTTTTTCATCCTTGCACAATAATAGAAAACATGAATTTTGTTGCTGTTGTTGTTGAACCAGATTGATTTTAGTATTGATTTTTTCTGATTTCTTTTTTTTTTTATTTTTGTTCCCGTTATTAATTTTTTTAAAACAATATTTTACTTCTTTATTAAATTTTGTCTCTCTTTTTTTTTAAGACCTCCCTCCTTTCCTCTACCAACATCTTCCCAGATGTCTGAAAAATCCACTCCAGCGGTCCCAAGGAAAGAGTCCTCTGTTTTAAAGACCCTGCTTACGAACCCGTCCCTTCAAAATGTAAAGGGATCATCCCTTCCTAAAAATAGGAATGCAAACAATGCCCTCACATCCTCAGGGTCTGCTGAGAACTTGCCTTCAACATCCAAGACGAACTCAAAGAGGAATGAAGAGAACTCAATCCTCACTACTTTTAGGTAAGTCAATTAAAATAAATGTGAAGTATAAATTATTTATAATGTGCCTCTCCGTTTCATACTCCAGGTTTGCACAGTATTTAAGATTCTTTTTTTTTTCTTTTAAAGAAAAAACGACCCAAAGAAGTTCCAGGATCTGGAAAATCGTTTCACGGACCCAAAAATAACCAAAACCAGAGAATTTCAAGTGTTGAAATCCTTACAAAAAAGGATTTTAGAAGACATGCAACAGAGCGAAATTATTGTGAACTATCTTGCCGACAAGTATGACAATGAACCAGAGAAAAAACTTGTGAAGTTTTCTTCTCTACAATGAAAAACTAACTCTAACGTTCATGACACAAGGTTCAGTAAAAGAGGATTTGAATATAAAATATATCTATTTGTAAATTAGCAGATGAACCCGAGAAGAAGAGGGTCTAGTTTGATTCCCTTCGATAAGCTCTAAGCTCAATCGCTTGTAAATGTAACATAAACTGAAAATAGCAATTTAAAGATGTAAAACTGTAAGTTAGCTTTTTTTCTTCTTCGAGACTGTTCTTTCTGTAAAGAAATTTATTACCTAGGATTTTGACCAAAGCTTAAAATGTTTCATGTTCCTTTGACCTGGTATAATTAATCTCCCTACTTGGACTTGTTTTTAAAATCTAAATGAAAATTAACGTACCTTCAGAAGGAAAAAAATCTTCAGTTATTCTTCCAACGATTTTCCACTTGTATTACTTTGTGGTATATGCCATAAATTTTTATATAGGAAAATATCAAGGTGACCTAAGTCTGTTCTAATTATCAGGTGACTCCAGGCTGTTAGTGGCCTCAAAATTATCAAGGTGACCTTAATCATGAGCTGAATGATGAAATGGGTGACCCCAAACGGATGACCTCAAACTGACCCATATATCAGAGTGACCCTGTTATCAAGGTGCCCACAAGGTTACCTATATATTAAACTGACCTCATTAGCCTCAAGGTGACCCTGTTAAGGTAAACCAAATTTTGAGATGCCCTCAGACAGTTTTGATGACTAATGTAAGTGCCCCCAGACTGTTTTGACCTCAGACAGTTGTGACCTTGTATTGACTTTGACCTAGTACCCTTGATCTGACCTACTTTCTTGACCTTGACCTATATCAATGACGTCATTGCCCTCAGAGACTACAGACTATACCCCTCACTACTTGTATGACTAAGAGGGTTTTTGAGTTATTTAACAATTTCTTGTTTTAATTTGATTAAGTTATGTCTTAGCGTCTCCGGTGCAGGGAGTATAAAGCACTAAGAGGTATATGTCATTCGATATTTAACTTTAAGAGCTATATCAAAGGAGGATTCTTCTCATATTTCTTGTATTTAAAACTTTAAAAAATTTCAAGGGATTCAAGAAGACATAATTTCAAAGTGACGATATCAGTTTGATTAAATTTGACCGTTTTATTTTAGAACAGGTCAGGTCAAGGTTGTATCTTTTTCCTTCACATTAAAAATTAACCAAAAAAATACTGTTGCCAATCATGCGATGCCAACATTTATTTCAAAAGTTTAAAACAACCAAAATGAATTTGAAGTGCCATATTTATATTGGATTCCGAAACTTCATAAAAATCCTTACAAACAAAGATACATAGCGGGTTCCAGTAAATGTTCAACCAAGCCTCTATCTTTACTCCTCACTAAGATATTAACAGTGGTGAAGGAGAAACTTCAAGAGTACTGTGCAACAATATATTCGAGAAGTGGTGTAAATCAGATGTGGATACTTAAAAATTCCAAGGAACTTTCGGAAAATTTGAAATCACAAGATTTTACCAAAATCAACAGCTTAAAAACTAACGACTTTTCAACTTTATACTCAACCATTCCCCACGATAAATTAAAGTCCAGGCTTTTTGATATCATTGACAGCTGCTTTTTCGATAAAAATGGAACTCGTAAATATACTTACCTTGTCATTGGTCATTTGCAAAATTATTTTGTTAAAAAACATTCTGATTGTACACACAAGTACTCTGAAGTTGACATTAAAAAGATGCTTGAGTTTCTAATTGATAATATCTATGTGGTTTTCGGAGACCAGGTCTTCCAACAATCTATTGGAATTTCCATGGGTACCAATTGCGCCCCGTTATTAGCAGACCTTTTTTGTATTCATATGAAGCAGATTTTGTTCAAAATCTTGTACGTGAAAAGAAGAAAACACTTGCTGTGGCCTTCAACTCGACATTTAGATATATCGACGACGTATTGTCAATTAACAATGACTGTTTCCATTCTTATGTCGATACGATATATCCTGGTGAGCTTGAGATAAAAAATACCACAGAGTCTGACACATCTGTTTCATATTTGTGTATTTTACTTGAAAAAGACGTTAATGGTAATCTAACAACCAAGCTTTATGATAAACGTGATGACTTTAACTTTTCAATCGTCAACTTCCCTTACTTATGCAGCAATATACCTTCATCACCTGCATACGGGGTATATATCTCTCAGTTGTTTCGATACGCAAGAGCATGCTCTACGTATGTACAATTTCTAAAACGAGGTAAATTATTGACAAATAAGTTGATGAAACAAGAATATCAGCGTGTCTCGTTTAAAGTCATCATTTCGTAAGTTCTATGGTCGATACAATGACCTTGTCAGCAAATACAATTTATCATTGAGTCAAATGCTGACTGACGTTTTTCATACTAATTGTTAGGCCATTATTTACACACTGAATTGTCGATTTTCCCGTTATTTCCTGATCATGACAAGGGTGTGACCGGTCGGCAGGGGATGCTCACTCCTCCATGGCACCTGATCCCACCTCTGATGTTTGGAGGTCCGTGTTTGCTCTGCTCCTATTTTGTATTGCTTAATGGACTTTTGAGCTTGAATACTGTTCTCGTTATCTCCATATTTCATTTAGATGTTTTTCTTTTTGCTAAAAAAGATATTACCATATAGGTCTTTTAGATGATACCACCAACTCGACATGAATAATTCAATAGAAATAAATATTGGCTAATCCGAGTTTCCTTTTTTTTCCTAATTTTTTTAGGATATTTAGTTATTTTTATTTGCTTCGTATATTTAATTTTTTCTTATTTTTACATGTGGTAAAGTAGTCGTATAAAGGTATAAATTGATACAAAACAAAAAGTTTTGACCGTTCACTAAGGGAAAAAAAAAACCCTTTTTACAGATTTTTTTGTTCAAATCTGTACTTAAATTGGAACCTTTTCAAAGCTAATAAAATTGCAGTTTATTTGGGAAATAATATTTATTTGATATATTTTAAAACTTTGGTCTATTGTTATTTATTTTACTTGCATTTGAATTTTTTAAAAGTCTTTGATTGTTTAAAAATTTTAATTAAATTCATTGTTCTATAGTAATTTTGAGAAGCCAAAAATATAGTCCCTGCTAGATTTCAAACTCAGTTTACCATAATAACTTCTATTTAAACTTGTACAACTATGATGAGGAAAGAAAAATATGATTTTTTAAATCACTTACATGTAAATATATATAAGTCATATAAGCAAATATAGTTTGAATATTTCATTTAATCAGAAACCAGACAAAAATCCCTCCTTAAGTGTCTGTGTTGAAAGGTTTAGAAGTTTAACTTGATTAAGCGTATTTAAGTGCTTGTGGCTTCTCCATCTTTAACTTGATAGATGGTATTTGTAGTTCCTGGGACTAAGATATTAAGGTATTTAAAGCTATGAAAGGGCCTTGCTTATCAATCTTTAACTTGATTAACTGTTTTAAGTGTAGTGACTAAGACGCTTTCAACTCCAAATATTGGGAGGTGCTCGCTTGTCCATCTTGCACTAAATTGAAGGATAAATAAGTCTCTGACTAAAGGGTTTAGGGGTACAATACATTCTGAGGTACATACCTGCCAATCTTCAACTTTCATAGGTATAGAAGTGCATTTGACTAATGGTTGAAAGCTTGATTGTCCATCTGTAACTTGATTAAGGGGTATTATGGTATCTCTGACTGAGGGGTTTTGGATTCTAAATAATGGGAGGTACTTGCCTATCCATCCTTAACTAGATTATGGGATATTCAAGTGTCTGTGACTAAGAAGTTTATGACTCGAAAACATTAGAAGATAACCTCTCTATCCTTATCTTGATTAATGGTATTCTTTTGTCTGTGACTAAGATGTTTAAGGAGGAATGCCTCACCAAAACTTTATTTCATAGACTTTTACGACATCCCTGATGAGTAGTGGTTTCAGCATTAAAAGGCCAATATAAGCTCTTAATTATTTGATAAGAATTTTTTTCCTATTTTTCATAGAAAACTAAAAAAAAATGTTTTATTAGCAAATAAGACGCTTTAGGGCTAAAAATTTGCTGTTAATGAATGCATAATATGAAAATCTAATATGTTAATAAAAGCTGGATAGACATTTTAATTTTTGAATAAAAAAAATATTTATAAAAAAAACCCACATAATTTGTGAATATTTTTTTAAACCTATGGTTAAAATCTTCATAAAACTAGTACCAACTAGGGAGAATATGTTATTCAATCATATTTAAAAAGAAATTGAAATGAAATTGCGAAATTTTAGAGAAATTAATTTTTTTAAATTTTGTCCAATCCCGATCGAAATTAAACTGATCCCAACCAGAATTTTGTAAGAATTGGAAATAGAAAACATTTTCTCACTAATAGTAGAATGTTTTTAAATCGGGGGTGTTCATATACTACTTAACTTAGGATTGTGTGCCTGTCAATTTATCTACATGTACATGTATAATATTCGTTGTACATATTCCTCAGAGTCTAGCAGAAATTTAAAAGACTGATCTTTTTAAAAAAGATTACTAACACGTTACTCATCCTTTTGTAATATGTTTCAAGCATCCAAGCCACCTTGAGCTGTTTTCTAATTAATGTTAATGAAATGTGCGCAATGAGGATGCGTTGCATACTATGTCGATGTTGTATATTCTCACTCGTGCAGTTTTCGTTTTTACGTTTGTGTAATTTCCTCATTATATCGTGTAAATATTTTGTTAACTGTGCAGTTTTTCTATAGTTTGTGTAAATTTCAATAACTTCGTGTGTATTTTCCTCACTTTGTGTTAGTGTTTACTTACTTGTGTAATTTTTGTTTAAGGTCGTGCAGAAAATAATTTTGATGCAATCGGCGTGCCATAATTAGGCGTTAAAGGGTAACATGCACGGGATTTGGTAACGTGTGCGAGAAATGGTAACCTGGAGTGGGATTTGGTAACTGTATAGCGGGATTTGGTAACATGGCGGGATATAGTAACTTGAGAGATAAATGGTAACCTGATTTCAATTGAAGCCTTTTCCAGTGTTTAAGGGAATTATTTAAAAGCACCAGAGTATCATTACAGTGGCTGTATGTCACCTACCGGAAGATGACTGCCTCAACTTTTGTAGTTAAGGAAAACAAAGCAAAAAAGTGATTCGGTAACTTGGAGCGGGAATTGTAACGATGCGAGATATGGTAACATGGTTTTACTTGTAATCTTTCTTAACGGGCAGAAGATTTTAATTGATGAAACAAAGATATCAGCAGCTGAAATAAAAAGTAAGGGAAAGGCTACTAATTTGCCATTCAGTCACCTTTCCAGACCTTTCAATAATTTAGTTACCTGAATGACTTATAATACATTTTTACCAAGTAAGTAAATCTATCACCTTTACCTATTCTTTACCATAACGTTTACCTCTCATAACGCAAGCAGTAGCCTTAATTGTGCAAACTGTGTTACTTTTTATTGTTTAATACTAATTATACATTACATTTACGTTTTCTCCCTTACAAGCTTCAATACTGTTGATACCGTCAACATATATAAATGTTCACAAGAATGATTGATCTGGAAGGTTTTTTTTCTAACCAATTTGGCTTGAAGGAATGTCATAGCTTGCATCCAAAACTTCTGGAGGCTCTTCAGTTTCTGAAATGAATAAGCGATTTTTTTTTTTTAAATTTTGAAATTAATAAAAAACAAAAAAAAAATGTTTTGATAGAATCCACTCTACTATAACTTTCTCAAATGTACAAACAGAAACATTTCCTTAGGTGGGTAGATATCCTCTATTAAGACAATGTATGAATTACAAAAATATATATCTTATAAAAATAATGAAAGAAAATCTTTTGATGAAAGCTGGAGACCTTTGAAAGACTTATTTTCATAATCTTCTCTCTCTCTCTCACCCCTCTCCGATTTAATGCAAAAACCTAAGGGAGTCGACGTGTACATGGGAAGTTTAGGGGTAATCTACCGTCAGGGTTTTTTTGTTGGGGGGGGGGGGGCTTAAATTATAATATGTGATGAGTAATACTATATTCTACATTATATGTAAGAAACACAAATTTCTACTTATGGTTCCGGATGGGGCATCTCAAAATATCAAAATTAACGAATTTTTCCAGATTTTGTGCAGTATTACAGAATATGACAAATAGAATACATAAAATAACAAAAATAGTTGTAAGATTCTTTAATTTCTGTGTTTTAAATTTCAAGAGCTTATACTTTTTCTTTTATAACATTTTTATGACCCCCTCTTAAAGAACTTCAGTTTATCATTACGTCACAAACACACTATTACGTTGAAAACACACTATAACGTTATCTTGAAGAGTTTAGAGAAGGTATTTTTGAGTGAATTACCAGATGAAGAAGGATCAGGGTTAGGGTTTTCCTCGACCCCAAGCCTATCAGTTTCTGTCTCCCCAGGTCTCTTAGCTTCTGTCTCCCCACGCATATCTGCTTTTGTCTCCCCAGGTCTCTTAGCTTCTGTCTCCCCAGGTCTCTCAGCTTCTGTCTCTGCTGAATTTAATTTTAAAAAAAGAAACAATCGTAAGTTTCAGATGTTACATCTTTAGGTCAATATGATCATTTATTCTTTCATTTCACACATGTATTTTTATGTCACACATGAATGTCAAAATTCAGGGTTAGAATTTTTAAAAGTTAACTAATTTAAAATATGATATAACAAATGTGCAATCGGAATATTCAAAGTACAAGAGTTTATATAAAATACCTGCATCCGAAGGGATGGACATTTTCTCGCCTTGCTGACTCATACTGATCAAAATTAAAAGAAAGATATGAGCTAAAAAACAACTTTTATCTTTTCTTACTTTCAATCAAACTAAAGTATATACAACAGGGCTCGACATTAACTTTTTTTCCTACTTGTCCATTCGGACAAGTGACCAAGACATTTACTTCTCCGAACTTCAACTTCACTTGTCCGAAAAAATTTCAATAAATATCTAATACTGTCAACTGGAAAACTAAAATAAAATCCATCACACATGACATGTGGTTGATTGATTCGTGATGTTATTGATAAATACAACAAACACATAAAACGAAATTTTATCTACCGGGGTAGTCTTTCTGGTCTGACAACAACATAAATGTCCAGAAGTGAACCAAACTTCGTTAAGTTCGTAAGTTCCATGCCTTTTCAGTAGTATGCAATTAGTGAACTTCGATCCCGATCGAATGTGAACTCAATTAATAGCAATCGCTATCGGGATCGAAGTCCGGTTTTTATGTACAGCTTCCGTCTTGAAACTACCGATTAACTTTCAACAGTCTTTTTTTTTTTAATTATTTAGAGACTCCTTTATATTAAAATGCACTTGTCCAATCGGACAAGTGCCCAGCAATATTCACTTGTCCGTAATTTTTTTTTCACTGGTACCGGACAAGCGGACAAGCGTTAATGTCGAGCCCTGTACAACCCCCTTTTTTCGCCATCTAAAAAATCTTTCCATCTTCTAAAAATTACCTGTCTAAATTAGTTTTGATTTCTTAAAATATTATTTCTATTTAAATATAAAAGACGAGCTGAAAACCACTTTTATTTTTTCATCTTTCAAGGCATCACAAAATCGCTAAAATTACTTCTCGCTTAAATGAATAAAGTTTTCTCAGGAAAAATTGCTAAATTTGTGTCTCGCTAAAAAATCCACTTTTACGCTATTGTTACTTCAAGTACAACTTCAACACACGAATATTTCTCGTGTATTTAAAAGCTTTACATTCATTCATTCTCACAGTTAGGTACCTTGCAATTTGCTGGGATACCTAGAAATTTATTTCACGCACTCCGGGACTCGGGCGCTAATTGACGCTTTAGATACGACCATTCTTTTTTTCACATACACACATCACGCACATTCAATAACAACTAATCTAGCATTAATTAAGCAAAATAATCAATTTAAATGAGAATTTCAAGTTCTTCTGTACAAATCTTTGACTATCACAATTTGGAATATAACTTTGTCAAAATTACGCAGATCATCTAAATTTGGAAAGCCATAATGTAACATTTTATAGAGAAATGTTCAAGAAAATAAGAATAGCAAAAACTGATTTAACTGAAATGTTCATATTACATAACGGTATTTAGAACACAGATTCCTATTTCAAGAATAGTTGCCCATTTTGCTTTAAGGTAGGTCCGGGCTTTTACAAATTTCTGTCAAACTAATATTTTTTTCATTGGAATACCTTTAATAACTCATAAACTAACTAAAGCGCCCATAAAAGACATCCCTTGCATGCTTATTTTCATACAACATGTCTAAGAGTACATACCCCTCAAAATTCAACAGCCAGTATTTAACATTGAGATGTTACTTAGTTATGCACAAAAACATGATAAATTTTGATTAAAATTCATGAAAATCAAAAATATTCAATTGGTAAGAGAATTTTTGACAATTTTCTCTGTAAATCATAAACAAAATGATGTTGAATCTGCCGACATCCTTCAGAAAAAAATCACGAAATACCGTGATTCTTAATAATTCTCAAAACCTAAAATGTTTGTAAGCCATTTTTTCTTTAAAATTATATTAGAATTATATCTAAGGTTATATCTAAGGTTAACAAAAACACATACTTTATTATGGCTGACCAGATAAATTTTATTAAACAGTCTTTTGAACATGTATACCCCCATTTTGGGGATATAATTTTTTACTATCATTCTTTGCAAAATTTGGGGGAAAAGTAAAATATTAAAAGATGGTGCAGTCTTTAAATCATTTGAAATAGATTTCAAGTCAATTTGCATGAAAAGACGACAAATTATAATGTCTGTGTCTGTGTGTGTGTATAAAATGACTTATAGATCCAACAAGCAGATTGCAAAGTGTAATTTTTTCCATTAATAATATATATTCAATGACACTATTATAAACATTTAAATAGTTGTTTTATAGTTAAACCATCACGTAAGAAGATCATTTCAATAGAAAAGTGACAATCGGAGTTTTATAATAGGTGTATTTTGCTAAATGTGTCTGTGACTTGTGTGCTTTTAATGTCTATTGATTATGAGTTGTGAGCAAGACACTTTTAAATTGTATTCTTTATTTTGATAAACGATAGTATCCGTTAGTTATGTGTTTTAATGTCTATAGATTATGAGTTGTGAACAAGACACTTTATGATTGTGTCTGTGAGTTATGAGCGTTTAATGTCTATCTATTAAGAGTTGCCAATAGAATACCAATCAGAAAAGGGATATCCCAAAGAATGACCCAAATATGTGTGTCTGTGAGTTATGAGCGTTTAATGTCTATCTATTAAGAGTTGCCAATAGAATACCAATCAGAAAAGGGATATCCCAAAGAATGACCCACATATGTCAACTTCCATCCTCCCTTGTGTATTATTAGATATGGGATAATTTTTGTTTATTATGAGAAAAAGATATAACTTCAGGTGCCTGAGCATATACCGTAGGCTCAAAACTGTGACAATTCTATTTTTTTCTATAAAAACCCTGTGCTAAACAATTTCTATTCAGCAAATTTCTCACAGAAGCCTCCAGCGACAATAAATGTGACTGATTGTACATATGTTGTCATACATAGAATCATTCATTCAATATTTTGCAATTTCTCTTTCAAAAGATAATGCAACAATTTTCTTTAACAGTACCTGAATAAATATTGCTTTCATATATACTTCTTATTTTAATTCTTTTTTGAAATATTTGTTAAATTTAGCTGGAATATGTATTGTCCGTAAAAGCTTCCGTATTTTTCAAAGTCTAGGCAAGTTCCGATATTAAAAGCTTATTCATGGATTAATTGTGTTTAACAGTGCATTATACAGCATTGATGGTGCCTCAAATTTTATGCAATGTATGGTAGACGGTCCTAAAATCAACTGGGTCCTAATTTTAACGGTGTTTGGTTTTCGTTTACATCTCGTTTGTCATCAAAGATGAATACACTTGACACCACGACAAACTGACAACACATATGGAACTTCTATTTATTAAAATGCTCATGAAGAAAGTAAGAAAATATATTGTAAAATGTTCTATCTGGGAATGAATAAATTTTACTTAATCTCCATTAACCTGTACGTTTAACATTTCTCCACAAACATTATTAGTGCCATGCCAAACCGATAATGTATTGTCTACAAAGACTAGCATTTGTTGATGAAAATCGCGTTATTTTATTATGATAAATTGGAGCAAGAGGCATTTTTAAAATTAAAGCAATAGTCGAAATTACGTTAATAGCCATGGTGGTTGTTTTTATTGGTGAAGTTCCCATTTGTAAAAAAAAAAATCACGAATGACATAAAAGTTAATCAGCTAATTATTAAAAAAAAATCAATGTATAATTTATAATCACAATAAGCATTAATCATTGCTTTTCTTCTCATCTATAAAGTACATTAAATAGGGCTGAAACGATACACCCCCTCCGCGATACGATACGTATTGCGATACTTGTATCACAATTCAATTTTTTCAATACGATACAATGTAAGAAAGAAACTACTCATAAAGTTAAAGTAAACCTATTCAGATTTTTTAAAAAAAAAAGTAAAAGGTGGTGATACAATAGAGTTATACTACCAGGGGTATGCAATTTAAAAATTCAAGTACCAGCCCAGGGGCTAGTGGCAGCAATAAAGTTACTAAACCCAAGTAAGAAGTTACTTAAGCCCAAATATAGGGACAAAAATCAAAATAAAACTAATGTTGAAAAAAAAAATATTATCATTGAAAAGTCAGGGTACTAAGGTCATTCTTTTAAAAATTAAGATTTTAATTCTCACTATTAAAATTAAATCATATAAAATTAATGATTATGACAGAAAATAAAAATGAATTTAAATAAATTATCTGAAGATCTTTCCTTTTCTGATTCTTTTGCATCAGCTCATTTAGAATGAAATTAAATTAATTCATTTTGTTTTCATATTAAATCATTAACTGCACTAGAAATATATTTCATGTGAATCACACTGATCTTTCAGTTGATTGAGTGATCGTATATAATTTACTGAGATGTCTGGCAAACTGCATGTATTTACAATAAACTGTGGCATGGAGGAAATTCGGATTATGAAAAAACGATCGTTTTTGGAAGTAAATAAGTCAGGTAGTACTGCAAAATTGAGAAAATTAAGGAGATTTATTGACAGTAGGAGAATGCTGCCTGGAAAATATAGACTGGTTGAGAATTTGATAGCAAAAAATGAGTAAAAATACAGGTTGTTCTTTTCATGTTTTACATGCGTAGTTCTAATTTTTACAAGCCCGAATTTACTAATTTGTTAATTGTACATCTCTGACTACTTGTGTTTCCATTGATTAAGAACACCTTATTCATATAAATAATAGCACTGGCAGCCTGCTCTGAAACTTTACCGTTCCAATTTTCTCCCTCGTGTGTGTCAAACTATTAAAATAAGGTCGAACCCGATCTCTTTCAAAGAGTTAATCAAACCCGATTATAAAAAACGTATCGAACCGAAAATCGAGATGGTGAATCGAACATTGAACCGAGCACTTATATCGAACAATATCGATATTTCGGTGAATCGTTTCAGCCCTAACATTAAACCCGTCGAAATACAGGCACACGAGGATACACGTTTTCACAAATATCTATTCCATCCTACTGCCTACAAAATGGATTTAAAACCTGATAAAAATTCTAATAATTTGCGATGATATATATAACACGTGCTTTGATTAAATACAAAGAAAAAAACTTACCTGTACAGAAATATCCTTCCGATAAGCTAGTCCTAGCGCCAAAATAACCGGATGTTTGTCTTTGTCAGAAAAATGCTTGAGAGTTTACAAAACGTTTCATGTGCTAAGGGCGACAACTTCAAAAAGCGTCCGACGGAGTCCGAAAAAAGCGAGTCCTCTGATACTGTGGTTAATTTTAAATGAAGCTAAATCTGTTACTAAACTCAGAAGCAACTAAATAACGTATTTTAGTTTGAAGGTTAGGAGCTAAGCTCATAATTTTGAAAAACTCTTAAGTATGTCCTGGACAAATCTTTCACCACATAAACGTTTATGGTTGACGCAGACAGACAGACGGACGGACGGACACCTTACTATCGCATAAGCTCTTCTGGTCTCTGACCAGTAGAGCTAAAAATGAAGTGGTTTAGAATGATGCTCGATTTCAAGTAAATGTGGTTGCAGTCATGATTTCATATCAAAAAGGCCTCCTAATTGTTTGGCTCCATTTAATATATGTAAGAGTTTTGGCATAGTCTCGGCTTCACATCTTAGTCGCATGGCTAACAGTGAAAATGCCGCATCAATATCTTCATGGGTGTGTCCAACATGGTGGAAGGACAAATGCACCTGAAAATTAACTTAATATTAACGAAGGATACCATTTAAACTTGTGTATTCTGTACTTTTGTCCCATTTATTTATGCATGTTGTGCACGTACCTCATAAAAAATTGATAGTCTAACCAACAATTCACAAAACTCTAGCACAAATCTGTTTTTATTTTCTCTTGCACAATTATCGGCTTGGATGTACAGCCTCTGTGGCAGGTTATCCATCATGAAAATAGTTATATTTTACATTGAACTTATTTAGAATCGTTTAAATTTTCCAAGATAAATAAAATCACATCAAGCTCATAATTAATTAAACATCTTTCCAAATGCTGCCTAAAGCATCATATCATATATCTTGCCTTCAAAATGGAATTGTGAATTGTCTTAAAAATAACATTCATCACCAAGTTCGAGTCATGATAGTGCTAGGGTTTTGTGAATTGTTGGTTAGACTACATATATGTGTACACCTTTCTGAAAATTTCTACATCACACAGACTTGCGTCACCCTACTAGTACTAATTTTACCATTATCATTTGGATTGCACATGCTGTACACATCATTACATAGGCCTATATCAGTAGGAATTAAATCATTGTGTGTTTTAATTGGATTATATTTCATGAAGTTGACAGTACCTATGACAGTCGGTAAGTACAAGTTTAGGTAATGATTGGGGTAAAATAATCTGAAATGCAAACGGTTAGGTTAAAGTATGCCGGTGAAGGGCTTCAAAATCTAGACCTATTACCGGCAATCTGGGCTGTTGAGTAATGTGCCAACACTTGTGACAGAAATAGTGTGCCTGCTCCCTACAATGGACACGTGGGTGAACGGCTTTCATCACAACGTTCTCAATTCTAGAACGGTGTCGGTATTAGGTCAGATAGCCGGACAGTCGCATGGGCCTCTATTGCCGCAAAGTCAGAAAGACAAGTCGTTTTTCACGTGCAGATTTATAGCAACAGGCGGTTAGTCGTTGCCATACCAAATATTGTATATTTCGTTTAAATGAATACCTGTATTTTAACACTATATATACGTGTGCGTATTTTTTTTTTATTTTTCTGTTTATTTTTAAAGCAATTCTCAATATTGAGAAAAATTTAGTATTTTTTTTTATAGTTGACGGGATATTAAACACTGGTTATTCTGACGGTGATCTGCCTGGGGTGTCATTTAGTAACTCAGACAGAGACAACGAAGGAGAGGATGAAGCTGTTTTTAAGAAGTGATTCTTGTCTGGTTTCTGTACATGTCTAAATAAAATATTCAAAGTACATTTGCTTATATGTCTTGTATATTTAGGTGTAAGGGATCTAAATATACACCTTGTATATTTAGGTGTAAGGGATTTAAAAGGAAATATTTTTCTTTTCCCCTCAAAATTGTACAATTTTAAATAGAAATAGTGAACTGTTATTGAAATCTAACAGGGACTATATCCCGATTTTTTGTTGGAGCGAAGGCGTATGAATAATCTCTTTTTCTGTTTATCAAAATTACTACAGAACAATGAATTTAATTCATTTTTCTAAACAATGAAAGACTTTGAAAAAATTTTAAATCGTAACGAAATAATGGACTAGAATTTTAAAAAATATCAAATACAATGTAGATATGATTTTCCAAGCAAACTACAATCTTGTTACCTTTTGAAAGCTTCCAATCGAAGCAGTAGAAAGTGTTTTTTCGTAAGTAAAGGGCAAAACTTTTTGTTTTTGTATCATTTTGCATCTTTATATACGTACTTTACGATATGTGAAAATAAGAAAAATTTAAATATTAGATGCATATAATAATGACTCATAATCGCTAAAAAGACAGGCCAAATTCAGTGACATTTTCTAGAATCTATGAAAATTTGATTAATTTTTAAATGGAAGATTGATTGATTATATGTTGTTTTATGTCCCATTCGAGAATTTCTCGCTCATATAGAGATGTCACCATATACCGCGGTGAAGGGCTTCAAATTTTTACAAGTACCTTTACTCTGCACTCAGGGCCATTGAGCAGTGAGGGATCTTTATCGTGCCAACGCCTGCCGTGACACGGGGCCTCGGTTTTTAAGGTCTCATCCGAAAGACCCGCAACTTTCACTTTCAAAATACCGAGCGCATGACGAAGGAACAGTTGCTACCTGTTTTTTTTTTTTTTATCGAACTAGGTCATTCGCGGCCGATATTCGAACTCGCGACCTCCCGATCATGAAGCGAGCTCTCTACCGAATGAGCTACCGTGAACGGTATTTAAATGTAAGAAACATGAGAAGAATCCCTCCTTAAACGATTTCAAAGTGTTCTCATCCCATAATAACTATTCGCAAGTGTTTGAATAAAGAAAAAAAAAACAAACTTCCTACCTATTTTTTTTCGTTGCTGAGTCGGGAGAGGGCAACATGACGCGACCCTTCATCTATTGTGTCTGGTCTGTTGAATGGGTTATTACACTTTCTGTTTGCTAGTCGGTTTAAATATAAATACATAGAATAACACAATGTTAAAACACAAAGCATCCTCATATTGAACTGTCTACTGGGTACTTAAAAAATCTGACGGAGACAAAAAGAAATAAAGTGGAGATATTAAGGTGTGCTGCTCCCTATACCTAAACAAGAGGCGCAAGGGCCTTAACGGTCACCGAGTACAACAATTTAGAGGATCCATAAACTGATAAATGAAGCTTTGTTGCCCAATAGCAAGGTAAACAGTACGATTAAGATCAACAAAATAGTTGGTCTAGTATCTTTCTATCTATCCCCTATTTATCACTATTACCATGCAGACTTTTAACAAAATGTCTATATTATTACCTCTCACATTGGCCTCACTTGGTCTTTGAAGAACATTTAAAAAGACAAGTTATTTTTGTTTCATTTTTATTCATCTATTATTTCCAAGTCTACCTGATTATTAAAACTATGAAAGTACTTTTTGTATTATACAATAAATGTTCCTGCATAATCCTCTTATTCTATTCACCTTTAAATACATTATCTACAGTGATTAATAATCAAAGGTGAATGGCAAAGGGGAATAACTTCACTCAGTAGAATACAAATTAATAGAGCCCTGGTCGCCACCAGAACACTTGACTAAATGGTCCAGATGTTCAAAATTCTGGTAAAAATACCTTGCTTATTAAAACTTTTCCTCTGCTTGCTTCCAATATGCCCAGGAGCAGAGGAGATTTTCAAAGAAATAATGCATTTTCACTATTTAACACAGCCCTACCCTAACACCAGAACCCATGACCTAGGGTCAGGAAAAATTTGGAAGAGGTACCCTCATCATCATAACAATGCAATTAGTTGAAGATTTTTTAAAGAATTCTCACATTTTCACTATATAATTAAATAGAGCCAACAGAAACAGCAGAACCCCTGGGACCACAAGTTTTCAAAATTTTGTAAAAGCATCCTTGCTCATCATAACTATACACTTGCTTCTTTGCTTTATAACCAGGAGTAGAAAAAAAATATTTTGAAAGAGATTATGAATTTTCACTATATAATCAAAAGAGCCCCCCCCCCCTTTCACCAGAACCCCTGACCCAGGGGCCATGAAATTCATAATTTTGGAAGAGGCAGCCATGCTCATCATAACTATGTACGTAGTTAGTATATTGCATACCCAGGAGCAGAGAGAGGATTTTCAAAGATTTAATGCATTTTCACTATATAATCAATAGAGCCCCGCCCTAACGCCAGAGCCCCTGACCCAGGGGCCATGAAATTCACAATTTTGGAAGAGGCAGCCATGCTTATCATAAATAGTTTATTTAATATCCATGAGCAGAGAAGAAGATTTTCAAAGAAATAATGCATTTTCACTATATAATCAAAAGAGCCCCGCCCCAACACCAGAAACCCTGACCCTGGGGCCATGGAATTCACAATTTTGGTAGAGGTACTCTTGTTCATCATAACAATGTACTTTGTTAGTTTATTTCATACCCAGGAGCAGAGAAGAAGATTTTCAAAGATATAATGCACTTTCACTATATGATGTGTATAGCCTCACCCTAGCACCAGAACCCCTGACCCTGGGGCCATGAATTTCACAATTTTGGTAGAGGGCTCAATCCTTATTACAATCATGCCAACAGTTTGACTGCTTGATGTCCAGGAGTAAAGAAGATTTTTAAAGATTGCATTAATTTTAGCCCCACCCCTCAGGCCCAAGGGGGGCAGGGACCATGAAATTCACAATTTTTGTTCCCCTTCACCCATAGGTGCTATATGCCAAAACTGGTTGAAATTGGTTGAGCGGTTTCAGAGAAGAAGCTAAAAATGTTCAAATGTTAACGCACGACGCACAACGAACGACGACAGACAAAACCAGATAGCAATAGGTCACCTGAGTGACTCAGGTGACCTAAAAATCTTCTGACGGAGACAAAAAGAAATAAAGTGGAGATATTAACATACCTAAAAAATCTTCTGACGGAGACAAAAAGTAATAAAGTGGAGATATTAAGGTGTGCTGCTACCTATACCTAAACCAGAAGTCTCTGATGAGACTGTAGCTCTACTGGTCTGTATGTATAATAAAAGAAAAGTAGCACTTGGATTTGAAACTTTGCAACATGCAACAATAAATAGAATTATGTATCTTAATGTAGTCGACTTCTGTGCCAAGTTATACTGAAACCAAATGAAAAATGTAGGAGGAGTAGCATTTTAAAGGTATTTCACGGAAATTTCTATTTTTAGTAACCATGACAACACCATTCACAGAAGTTAAAAAAAAACAGAAATACATATTATGTATCGTAGTGTATTCTAACTGTGTGCCAAGTTATTTTGAAATCATACCAAAACTGTAGGAGGAATAGCGTTTTAAAGGAATTTCACAAAAATTTCTATTTTTAGTAACCATGGCAACACCGTCCCTTGAAATCAAAAACTAATGTAATAAATAATGTATCTTTGTGTAGTCTACTTGTGTGCCAAGTTATATTGAAATCGGACCAAAACTGTAGGAGGAGTAGCGTTTTAAAGGAATTTCACAGAAATTTCTATTTTTAGTAACCATGGCAACACCGTCCATTGAAATCAAAAACCGATGCACTACATTATGTATCTTAGTGTAGTCTACTTGTGTGCCAAGTTATATTGAAATCGGACCAAAACTGTAGGAGGTAGCATTTTAAAGGAATTTCACAAAAATTGCTATTTTTAGTAACCATGGCAACACCATCCATCGAAATGAAAAACCAATGCACTAAATTATGT
The DNA here is from genome assembly GCF_033153115.1 of Saccostrea echinata. Lineage (NCBI taxonomy): Eukaryota > Metazoa > Mollusca > Bivalvia > Ostreida > Ostreidae > Saccostrea > Saccostrea echinata. Next base: position 15,459,606 of record NW_026889782.1, on the reverse strand, counting down.
ATCTTTGTGTAGTTTAATTGTGTACCAATATATATTGAAATTAGACCAGAACTGTAGGAGGAGTAGCGTTTTAAAGGAATTTCACAGAAATTTCTATTTTTAGTAACCATGGCTACACCGTCCATCGAAATCAAAAACCGATGCACTAAATTATGTATCTTAGTGTAGTCTACTTTTGTGCCAAGTTATATTGAAATCGGACCAAAACTGTAGGAGGAGTAGCGTTTTGAAAAATTGTTTACAGACAGATGGACGGACGACGGACTATCGCATAAGCTCTTCTGGTCTCTGACCAGTAGAGCTAAAAATCTTCTGACGGAGACAAAAAGAAATAAAGTGGAGATATAAAGGTGTGCTGCTACCTATACCTAAAAAATCTTCTGACGGAGACAAAAAGAAATAAAGTGGAGATATTAAGGTGTGCTGCTACTTATACCTAAAAAATCTTCTGACGGAGACAAAAAGAAATGAAGTGGAGATATTATGGTGTCCTGCTCCCTACAAAGGAGACTGCTGGTATAACGACTGTCACCACGGCTTCCTTAACGGCATATGGCCCCGTCCTTGGAGTTGTTACAGTTACATGTAAACATGCAGTATCTGAGAGAGATAAAGGCTTTGGCAATGGCCGGGGCAGCTTAACTTGTTAATATTTATAAATTTTGTTGTTGTTGTTTGTTTGTTTTATATTTCGTTTTTGTTTTTTTTAAATAATTTCTTGGAACAATTTTCATTAAGTATATGTTTTACATATTGATGGGGTGGATTAATTTTTTTTCTAGGATTTTGACGCTGTAGATTTATTATTATTATTATTTTTCTTTTTAGATATATTTGCTTTTATTAACTTGTAATAGATTTATATTTATTTTCTTTAATTCTGCACATGACGGGATTTTGAACACCGGGTATTCTGACGATGATCTGTCTCGATGTCATTCACTAACTCAGACATAGACAACCAAGGATAGGAGGAAACTTCTGTAGCCTAAGATTGAGTCTATTCAGTAGCTTTGTAAAAGTAGCTTTATAAAACTCTTTTTAATTAATCTTATATGTAACAGTACTTTAGGCACTAGAGATATTCGCTATAATTTGTCCCTGATGAACAGCACTACATCAGACACAGGTTATGTGTATAGTTGGAAAGTGTCGTTGAGACGTCATTACTTAATTTTGCATGGCTGTCAATTTCAGATCTATATTCGACACTGATTATGGCCTTTGTTTTTTTATATCATATACTCAGTAAATAAAGACGTTTTGGACTAGGTGAAACAGCGTCTCGGAACTGGCACTGTCTCGCCCTCAAATTTCAATCCATTATTTCTATTTTATCTTTGTGAATAAAGAGTTACATTTATATTACAGTGTCAAAGAATAATATTTCGTTTATTAAAATCAGGTCAAATTTTTAAAAGTTACTTATTTATGCTAGAATATAGAAAAAAATGTTTTTAAAAAGCGTGTCAACTGATGGTACTTGTGACGTACGAGAGTTAACTCCGAGAACATTAACACAGTAGTGATTTGAAAAGAAATGGACGTTTATTTTCTTTGACAGTAAGATAATAGCAAGTTTTTCTCTTAAGGTGTCATTTTAGAGTAAGCAAAACGAACAGTCACAATATATCTCAAATATGTAACAGTTCGTAGAAAATCTTGTAACCCGGTTCGATTCAAAGTGAAAGTAGAGCTATCTAAAAGTTTGGGATCTTTAGGTCTTTGTAATCTAATGAACATCGATCGAAAATAATGAAAGATTAACTCATCGTACAACATTTTGCTTGAAAATTAAATACTTTATATGTTCTTTTATTTGCATATGGGACGTACTTCCGTACCTCAGACAGAGATAACGACAGGAGTGGAGATAACTGTGCTGGTTACTTACCTCAGACAGAGATAACGACAGGAGTGGAGATAACTGTGCTGGTTACTTACCTCAGACAGAGATAACGACAGGAGTGGAGATAACTGTGCTGGTTACTATAGAGGAGGATGGTGGTTTAACAACTGTCACGACGGCTTCCTCAACGGTATCTGGTCTGCGGAATCCTGGATAAGACTTTGGTGAAGAGGAAAAAACTAATGATGCCTCTAAGACGCTTGAGTTTAAGTAATATTTTATATTTTCCCGAGGAGAGAGTATGAAAAACACATGGAGATATTAGTGTAATCAAGTGTCTAGAATTAACATCACCCCCATGTTGACTATCAAATCTATACAGAACAAATTATTGTTTAAAATATTGAAGCTTTAGTTCATTCTAGCAGAAATGCTATCGTCCTTCAATTAGAATTATAGAGTCAACAACTACCAGGTCACCTCCGACTGTTACTTCTAAGACTTAAAGGGAAGACGGGATCAGAACGTCACTACCATCTCAAACCGTTGCTTCCGAGTCTTCGAGGGAGGAGGGGATCAGATCTTCAGCACCACCTCAGACCGTTGTTTCTATGACTTCTAACAATTCTAAAAGTGTCGGGTTGATAAAACAATCGGCATCCAGACGTCGATCAGGAATATACTTCTGGATATTATTGATTCAGTTTGATTAACGCCCCTCTCGAGAATTTTTCAAGGCATATGGAGACGCCACCACTTGCCGCTGGAGAGCTGCAAATTTATACCTATACTCTGCACTCAGGGCCATTGAGTGTGAGGGATCTTTTTCGTGCCAGCACCTACTACGACAAGGGACCTCAGCGTGTATGGTTTCATCCGAAGGACCAGTCTCCACTCGGACTTCAGGAGGTTATTTTCCACAACCTCCCAGGCAACCCCAGCCAAACCGCCCTTTACTACAACACCGACAGCCCCTTCATCTGTAAGAAAACACTGTCTGATGGATCGAAACATCTTCAACTCAATTATCTCCCCGTTGGTACCAGCGCGGCCAGCTACCACGGGAGGACATCTTTCGTCTGCTTCATTTAATATTCCAAACGCAACAGCGACTTCACAGACTCTGCCACCAATGACTTCATACGCAGTTCCCAGTGTAATAAAACTCGCGCCATACAATCCTAAAGAACTTGCCACGCAGTGGTGGGCACTTACTATGCAACTAATGGTCTATTTTAATATGACGGAATCTGTTTCTCTTGTTGCAATTTCTTTCTACACCCTAACAAAAAAATACTATAATTAACTATTGTAAATCAAAGTGTCAAAGTTATCACTTTAGTAAATCAAAATTTTCAAAGTGATCACTATAGTGTCATAGTGATCACTATAGTAAATCAAAGTTTTTAAAGTGATCACTATAAACAGTGCGACATTTAACTCCGGACACGACATTTGTCCGGACTTTCGCCAACCACTTTTCCAAAGATACATGGAAACCATTTATGTCATCTGGTGGGATTTTTTTAATCGCACAACATGGACTAACCTTTACACCTGAATATCTTCTAGATTAAAAGATATTACACCTGCAATCAAGAAATCCCATGGGATTATGGTGGGATTTTCTCTCCTAACTAATATCCCACCATTATTCTGTGGGAGAAAAATGAGTTCTGTGGGATTTTTTCTCCTATAGAAGCAAAACTCCCATTTTTAACCTTACATGGGATTTTTTATCCCATAATTTGTGAAATAGGACAAGAAGTTCTATAATTGTCACTAATAGGATTAAAAGTTCTCTAACAAAATGATTTATAGAATATTTTATCCTACAGGAGAATGGAAATTGTTTTTATCTCTTTAATGTACAGGGAAAAACTGTCCATCTTCTTTTAATCTAATACAGTCAAGGGTCAAAATTATTTTTGAAAGCTTTTTGCCATATAATTCATTGCAAACTTAATATTTTAAAATCATTACTTTAATATTTCTACTCTAGCTTTATATCACTATAAAAAAAACTTTACTGTCATATTATATACATGCTGTGGTCTAGATATAAAATTGTTATTCTTTACTTTTATCAGTGTTTATCATAAACCTTAAATAGACTTCTGCATGGATCTATCTTGAAATGATTTCATAATGAATGGTAACTAATAGCGAGCGCAGCGAGCAGCGCGAAGCGCTGCTCGCGAAGCGAGCTCAATAGACTAACGTGTAAGAACAGAGAAAATTCGGAATGAAATCTGTACATACGTCAGGCAAATTTTCTGGTGCAACATTCCCAGAATTCCTTCGCTACCAGGGTTCCATGCGAAATTCTTACAAAACATACAAAAGACCAAGGATATTTTTTCATTACCGAGAGATACGTTTACTTTTCTTTCTTTGCAGAGAGCTTAAAAGAAACAAAAAATAATTACATCTACTCTACAACGTATTTCATTTATTATTGCACAAGATCTTTAATCTCGTTCAACCAGACGCTCGGCTGCCTCCGTAAGTTCCGACGTCATGTGACGTCACAGTCTAGACTGTGTCTCGTGCGGTTTGACGTTTGAAGAGGCGGATCAACGTTACATATAGCTTTTTGATGGTACAACTGCGCTCGCCCCAACGGTCACACCGTAAAACATATTATATTTTTGTAAATATCATTGAAATAGGTTTGTAATGGGTTATAATTATAAGTGCTGAAATACTTCCGACCTTTAAATGTATTTTATGAAACCACCTTCTCGGGTGCTCCTTATACATAGGAGGGAATTCCATAACTGAACTAAATTAAAGCACCTTTCTTTTTGACTTATTAATTGCGCTGAGGTGATTGTGGACTAATTCAAGCATTACGTATTAAACCAATGTCTCTATAAAATGAATATAAATGAGACTAAATTGATTTAAAAGTACGTGAATTAATCCTTTCAGCAGACTGCATCTTTCCCTGTTCTTGCATCACAGTTGCAACAATGCATTTACAGAATGTGTAATTTTACTACGAATACAAAGCGCAGTGGAGATCTTGATCGGTATTGGGTGGATTCGTCTCGACTATGTGGATTCACTCCGGGCGTTTCGTTTCATTCTAAATAAAGTATTCAATTGTTCTATAACGACTATATTTTTCTACTTTAAATGAATGTTGAATTATTTTTAATCATGGTAGCGTTTTCACTCGGAGAGCGTTATCAAATAAAAGTACTCAGCCAAGTGAATTTGCATGAAATAAAAGGAGAAAACTTGTAGTCCACTCAGGTTTCACAGATGAATTTAGGGGTCAAATAAATTCATATGTTATATGCATGCAGGTATCTGACTTTAAAAACTTAATTTCTATTTTTGAATAGTAATTATGACTGTATTTATAAGGCAGATAAAGCTCTCCCTTTTCAAATAATTTATTTAAATTTTAAAACCTGGTCTTGAGTAGAAAAAAAGTCTCCCATTGGTCATTTTCTTAATGTTTCAAAAAATATACACAAATTCATTTATTAGGTTTGATTTACTAAGTGAATGCTATGACAAAAAAATCTATTCCAAACTGGCTAAATTTCATTGAAAAGTACAAAAAGTTATGGTAATTTAATTAAGTGAACACACCAATTCCTATCGATGGAGTATACCATGATGATGGATTCTCCCTATGAAAATTTCAGTCCTCTTACAATTTATCAATTGACATTTAGAAAGTACATGCTATTGCAAGCAAAATAATATCAAACTGGCAAAATTTCATTCAGAAATAAAAAAGTTATGGCCATTCAAGAGAACACACCAGTACGATTGACAGAGTATAATATGATGATGGATTCTCCCTATGAAAATTTCAGTCCTTTTACAATTTATCATTTGACATTTAGAAAGTACATGCTATTGCAAGCAAAATAATATCAAATTGGCAAAATTTCATTCAGAAATAAAAAAGTTATGGCCATTCAAGAGAACACACCAGACTAGTATGATTAACGAGTAATATATGACATGATGATGGATTCTCCGTATGAAAATTTTAGTCCTCTTATAATTTATCACTTTACATGTAGAAAGTACATGCTATTGCAAGCAAAATAATTCCAAATTGGCAAAATTTCATTGAGAAATAAAAAAGTTAGGGCCATTCATTAGAACACACCAGACTAGTACGATTAACGGAGTAATATGACATGATGATGGATTCTCCCTATGAAAATTTCAGTCCTCTTACAATTTATCAATTGACATTTAGAAAGTATATGCTATTGCAAGCAAAATAATATCAAATTGGCAAAATTTCATTCAGAAATAAAAAAAAGTTATGGCCATTCAAGAGAACACACCAGTACGATTGACAGAGTATAATATGATGATGGATTCTCCCTATGAAAATTTCAGTCCTCTTACAATTTATCAATTGACATTTAGAAAGTACATGCTATTGCAAGCAAAATAATATCAAATTGGCAAAATTTCATTCAGAAATAAAAAAGTTAGGGCCATTCAAGAGAACACACCAGTACGATTGACAGAGTATAATATGATGATGGATTCTCCCTATGAAAATTTCAGTCCTCTTACAATTTATCATTTGACATTTAGAAAGTACATGCTATTGCAAGCAAAATAATATCAAACTGGCAAAATTTCATTCAGAAATAAAAAAGTTATGGCCATTCAAGAGAACACACCAGTACGATTGACGGAGTATAATATGATGATGGATTCTCCCTATGAAAATTTCAGTCCTTTTACAATTTATCATTTGACATTTAGAAAGTACATGCTATTGCAAGCAAAATAATATCAAATTGGCAAAATTTCATTGAGAAATAAAAAAAGTTATATATAGCCATTTAAGAGAACACACCAGTATGATTAGGTGAGTTTAATTAACATGGCAAATGTTCCCTATGAAAATTGAAGTCTTAATTTTTACAATATCAGAATTTCTACTCTTTTCTATATCAGTATAACTTTAAATTTTGGGTCATTTTTAAATTTAAAGGATTGTAATTATATTGATAATTTTTTCCAGGAATGAATCAAAGAGCTGAGATGTATACCTATATAGTTTTTCTTCATACAAAAACTTACGATGAAATATGGCACAGTTGGATATTCTTCATTTAATTTATACACTTATTATTATCATTAAATTTCCCAAACAATTAGTTATGAAATGAAAAATACAATTTCTGGTAAATTGAGTCTAAATTCTGTAAGTGATTGTAATCTGCACCATAAAAGACAGTACTGAATGCATTGTAATAGGAAAGGTCATATTATATGTATGCATATATATAAATTGGTAAAATTAAATTGAAATGTTAGAAAAGTATATTTTATGAATATATATTTTTAATCTGTTAAATAAGAAAAAAATAAAATGTTGAATAAATGATGGTTTTTTAATTCTGAAAATGAGTTGCAACAGATCTTTGAATGAGCAAACCATGAAGCCTCATGTGTACATTCAAATACATGTATTTTGAATTTTTTTTTTTTTTTTTTGAAACAGATACCAATAACTGTTTTCATGTGATAATAGCACTAACAACATAATTAGTCCAACATGTTGTTACCTAAACTTAATTAACAAGGTTAACTATATTTACTAATTATTAGCCATTGTCATCTTCATTGTTTTGCAGTAAAAAAAAAGCTATAACTATACATATTTTTGTATGTCCATTAATCAACACTTTAAAATGTTGCTGTTTTTTCTTGGAAAATGTTTTAAAATAATTTTTAGAGTAGGTACTCCAAAACAAAGTATATACACAAATTGATAATAAACAGGAAATGGCTCGAGTCATCATCAGTCGGTGTGGAGATGAATTGTTGAATATATGTGTATATCACTGTTTACATTGAAGTTCTGGGAAAAAAAAGGTGTGAGAATATTCCCTTCAGGCTAAATTTTACAATATATTTTCAAAGGTGTGAAATTGGAATCCATTCAATGATTTCAATCTGATCACTCTTTTACAACATTATATAAGATTTTCCAGGATCAATAAATTACTCTAGATCTCTTGAAAATTCTTCAGCAAATCAAAGATACTGAAATACAATCAAGCCTTTGGAAGCAATTTCAGTACTCTTTTGAGATGGGGTGGGGTACATGTAAGGAGGTGGGCTCAACTGATGAAGAATTTATAGAAGCATACGACTTTTATAATTTTGTTGCATAATATTCGTAGCGTAAAAGAGACGTCTGCATATGGGGGCAACATTTCTTCTGCTTGATTTTTTAAAATTGTTTTAATTTTATTTTTTGTTTTACTGAATAACGATAAAATGTGTGAATCGTTAGCTTTCCACTCTTACTCTGTATTTGGTGTTGATGTGCAGTGCTAAGTTTGTACAATCTCGTAAGATTTCAATACATGTATATAAAAAAAAAAACCTGAAATAGACTTGAAATTAAACAACAGTGGCCTTATCGGCAGACATATGGCTGCAATTAGCCCTTTGTTTTATTTCACAAGTCCTGCAGCTAGTATCTGAAATGTACTGTTTGTACACTTTGAATACAAGATTATTGATAGGAAAGTTAAGTATATGTGTATACTTTTCACACGGAAATTACATTTGGTACATCATTAACTTTCAAATATCAAATTATATATTTTTATTCATTTTTACTATTTACAATTTATTCAGTTTGGTCTTCCACGAAAGATATTTTTAAATGGGAATGTGATCTACAGGATAACATTAAAACAAGGTGATTGAAGTTATATATTAGAATGACATATTATCTTCTTTATATACCAACAGTCCTAAGGGGACCGCTTTGATTATTTACTATAATTTAAATCAAGGATCTATAAATTGTCATTTTTTTCTACTAAACTTTAAAAAAAATTCCTTTTCGTCCAAAGTTTCTTAAAATAAAAGTTACATTGGCTATTATTGTTTAGATGAAAAAAATAAATCACTTAAACGTAAAGACCATAAGTATTTAAAATCTATAACTTACATTCTAGAAAGGGACATAACTCTGTAAAGAGTATCGTATTATGCTATAGTGTCCTAGATCGGACATAGATATTCTTTAAGCTAGAGTATAAGCTATAATTTTATAAATGATTTATTTTTATTTTATCGATAAAAAACAATAATAGGACATATTCATAAATGCGTCACAAGACCCACTTCGAGATATTGACTCTGCTGACTTCTAAACGCTTTAGCTTTGGACGGGACTATATTTTTGGACGGGGGTGTCGATCCCAAGTTAAGCTCAATCTGATTTTTTTTTTTTTTTTTTTTTTTTTTTGATATTTGTCATCTGAGTTTGATTTCACAGAAAAATAATCAACTTCTGTTGTATTACCTGTTTTTCTTAATCTTGCAGTAAATGTTTGAATACTAATAAAGCAACTTAAGTCTGCTGTTAAACCTACCCCCCCCCCCTCCCCTTGCTAACTTCCAAGAAACCAATATCTTCACCCCAGATCTCCATAGGGTATGATACATGTATGTATATACCTAGAGGCATTTAAGAGTCTTTTGTTTTCCCCAGGTAGCAAAACTGTCACAATTTGCTTGGAACTAACAAAACATACACAAGGGATATTAACACACAGCAAGTCGATTTAACAAATGAATCTACAATAGAAATTCATGAAAAACAAACTCTATGCTTTTACTAAACCTTTGGATTAAGTCATAATTTTTTTTTTCATTTTCAATTTAAAAATTAAATCCAAACAATTTTACATCGTTCATAATTGATAGCAAACAATTAATATAAAATTGCATAACCCCCCCCCCCCCCCTTAAGGACAGATGATACAAACAAACGTTTGTCAAAAAAATCGAAAATATAAACTTGAATCATGTTTATGAAAGTAAAATGAATGCTCGTATAGCTTTTGATTGTTCATTCTACGTTTCACAAAAATGGGATTTGAAGTGACAAAAATTTATAGGTTACTATTGATTATCACATGAAGGATGGTTGGTGAATGATACAATTTTGAACATCATAAAAAGTTAACAATATATCAAAATGTCGTGAATTAAAAGAAGAAGAAGGGGCTTTATTGAGGCTATGTACTGACTGGACTTTTAAACTTGTACTGAATATCCCACTGACCATGCAAATAAAATTTTCTTGACTTTTCAAGGGAAACATTAATTTTTATTTTAGAGATACAGAGAGACTACCCACCCGTCCACTACCCCTCCTCCTTCTTATCATGTTCTCAATGATCATGATGATGTCCCATTTATATAAAATGTTAATATTTTTGGTATTGGGCATTTTAATTACCATTATTACCCATGGCAGTATTTACAACAACAACAAAAAAAATCTGAAAAAAGATAGGCCTGATAATTTATTTCATTTCTTTGTTTTCTCGTGAACTATGCATTGTTTAAATTAAAAAAAGATAAACCAATAAATAAAAAGAAGCAGTAATATTCTATCTATGGATTCACTTCTTAAAAATTCTGTGCAGACGGATGCATTATATTCCTAGAATTACCCAATACCAACCAAAGAAAAAAAAAACGGCGACAAGATTATTATGAGGATATTGGAATTTCCACATGATGTTTGTAAACAAAATTATGACGAAGACCTGCTCTATTTTTGTAAGTAGATCTAGAATTATTAAATTTGTTATTTATTTCATTTAAAGCATGTTAATACATGGCTCATAGATTCTTTTTTTTTTTTTTTTTGAAGTCTAAAGATCTATAGATCATCCTGATTCCTCGTTAACTGATGAAACAATCTTATGAATTTCTGTCACTGTAAAGTGTTTGCAGAGCTAGCAGTCGATGGGGTTATTCAGTAGTACATTATACAAGTTAACAAAGTAAATAATCGTCAGAAAATTATACACATCGGAATATTATTCTTTCGTTCGAATTTCCTCAATGACAACGTTGTAGGCTAGTATTCGTTCGTTCGAATATTCTCAATGTGTACACTAGCTGATGATTGTACTTAAAAAATTATACTGTCATGTCTAAATTTGTCTGTAATTTGCAAGTTACAATTTATAAGTATCTTGATCACAGTCATCAGCATTACTGATTAGAAAATTAATTATCTTCTCTCAGACATGGTTAAAAGTATCCTACTACTGTAGTGTACTAGGGATTAACAAACATTGCATGTGTTGCAAGTACTATTTTTTTTTTTTTTTTTTTTTTTTTTTTTGGTGTCAAGATAAATTTTGAGATATGGGGGGTCAGTGCTTATAGTACATGTCATGATGGACATAATTAATAACCCCCAAAACTCCTACTTATATTGTTTGGAAGTATCCAAATATCAAATTACTAATTCTCTGTTAGAAAATTGGTTGATCCTCTGAAGTTTACATAGGACATGTACCCACATGATTATTGATATAATCAATGTTTTTTTTTTTTTTTAATCTCTGAAAAACAGTCTTAAAACTTTGAGTGAAAAATCAATCTTTATACTGCTAAACTCATTTTTTATACCATGAATACATACTTAGGAATATCATTATTAAGTTATGTTCATGTTCTTTTGAGGGGAAAAAATATACATCATGTAGATGCTTATGTGTAAGTAAATTATAAAAGACAAAAATGCTAGGACTTTTTTATTTTACATATTTATTTGTAAAAATATTTTTTCTATTAATTGGAAATGAAATAAAAAAAAGTTCTAGCTTTATTACTAATAATATGATTTTTTATTAGAATTGATAGGATATTGGATGTTTAAGAAATAAAGACCGCATTCTCGTGAATGTTGCAGGATAACCTGCAATGTTAATGTAGACATAGATTTAAATTACACAAGGACTCCCATGCCAATTTCAATAGTCCTCACCCACTGAAGTCAAACACAAAGGTAGTCGCACGAGATTTACATGCATATTTAGCCTCCTTAGCGTCAGACACAGAGACAGGTGCGCACGAGATTTTCATGCATATTAGGCCTTCTTAGCTCCTGACCTATCGACCTGCCTAATTTACATTCCGATAGAATTATCAAGAAATCAATTCCGCTAACTTTCAAAGAGTTACCACAGAGAAAAAAAAAACAGACATGGAAATATTATGGCATGACATCATGAGAAATTCTCAAGGGCATGAAACTACTATATACAGATACCGGTAAATGAATGCAGAACATGCACAAAGTTTCATTTATGGTATATTGATAGATAAAAATAATTTATACTTTTATACTTCGACCTCAGTAGGGGTAAATTTTAGCGTCAGTCATTTTGGCTGGATCGAGAAATTTGAGTGATCGATATTCAATTCATTTTCTAATTTTAGTGAAAAATTTAATCCATGCTTTGTTATTATACATGTAATTGGTATTGTATGATTTATTCTATTTTTTTTCTTTAACAGAAAATGAAGGTATAGTAGCTGACATATAGTGTACATGTACCACTTGAAGATTTGTCCCCCTTGTAGATACAAGAAATGCAAAGGTAATTCTTTGTGAAAATAGAGAGAATGAATAATAAAATTTTTCAAACCATACAACAAAAACTACTTTGAATAATTAGTACGCAACCAACCATTTACAATTTAATTTTGCAGTTTTATTTCTTTAACATTGAAAAAAAATCAAATTTGATATTTTTTTTTAGCTCTACTGGTCAGAGACCAGAAGAGCTTATGGGATAGGAAGGTGTCCCTCGTCCATCCGTCTAGCTGTCCGTCTGTCCATGGCATCTAGTTGTCTGTCTGTCTAGCTGTCCATCTGTTTGTAATTTTTCAAAACACTACTCCTCCTACAGTTTTATTCTGATTTCAATATAACTTAGACTGCACTAAGGTACATTTCAATGAACGGTGCTGCCATGGTTACTAAAAATAGAAATTTCTGTAAAATTCCTTTAAAACGCTACTCCACCTACAATTTTGGTATGATTTCAATATAATGTGGCACACAAGTAGACTACACTTAGATACATAATTCTATTTATTGCTGTCTGTTGCAAAGTTTCAAATCCAAGTGTTACTTTTTCTTTGTTATACATATAGACCAGGAGAGCTACAGTCTCATCAGAGACTTCTGGTTTATCCTTTTCATCACACAGCGACTTTCTTTTTTTTCAGTGTACACAGATACATACACATAAAAGGAGACATCACCTCATGATCTGTGGATCCATTGAAAACTTTAAGGACAAAACTTTTGATAATTCATTCATGTATAGAGTGTTGACTCGAATATTGAATATCTAATGAATGGAACCAAGAGAATTAATTTAAGAAGTATTATATTGTATATTACTCTTCTTATTCATCTGTCAAATTTCTTAATTAAAAATTAAACTTAAAGGCTTAAATAAGGATTTTTTTTTCATTATTTTAATTAGAACAAGTTCTTTAATTTATTTTTCTCTTATATAAACGGGCATTTAAGGTCATACGCAACGTAGTTTGCACTTTATTGGGTTCTTCCCTGGAGTTGAAGAGTTCCACTAAATGAAGAACCTGTGTGCAATATTTTTATTGTCTATATATGGATTTGTAAATCTCTTCTAAAACAATTTTGATAAAAAAAATCTGGAATTTATGTTTTGTAATTTTTGTACATTTTTCTTTGAATAATGCAAAATTTTTCAAACTTTAATATCTTTTCAAAATCCCTGGAAATGCATGCTGATTTTTTGTTTAAAAATATGTTATATGGTACATGTATTATAAGTTTAAATTTAGAATATCTTGAAAAATTATCAGTAGGTAAGGTATCTTGCGTATGTCCTTAAATGTAAAATGAAGATATGTGTACCTTTATTCAATGAACTAGGGAACTCATGAAGTGTGCATATTTATATATTATTATGCTTCCTGTCAGTTTGTCTCTATATAATCAATACCCAACTATTTTCGCATAGTGTTCTAAGGATTTATATAGCATAAGCATACTATGCCGAAATAGTGCACGGCTGTCTTTTCTAGAGAAAATGTATTTAGCACCCACGCTGGGGATCGAACTCACGATCTCGAGAACGTTAGTCCAACGCGTTAACGATTACGCCACAAGCACCGCTACTTTAGCGAATATATTTTCAAGTATATAAACGTAGTTTTTATACATTTGTCACAAAACAAGAAATAAATGAATATAATTTCTTAAAGACTGATATTATTGATAAGGATCTTAAAGAAAAATTCTCTAACAAATAATCGAATTTTTCAGTAACCAAAATTGCAACGTAACATGAACTGGTTCTTCGGAGTCAATAAAACGCTTTTTGATATAACGCTTGATTAAAGAATGTTCAAGAAAATTTTCATTTAGATTTAAAGTCTGCAAAGAGGTTTGGGATTGAGAATTTAATTAAATTGTCGTATACAAACAACAGTCAGCATAATAATTATAATAGTGTTATTATTTGGATGTACTATGCCGAAATAGTAGTCAGGGTTTGACACATAGTGCACTCGCCTCCGGCTCGTGCACCATGTGTCAAACCCTGACTACTATTTCGGCATAGTACATCCAAATAATAACACTATTATATAAATAGTGTTGTATTTTGCATGCACTATTCTTAAAAAGTAGTCAGGGTTTGACACATGGTGCACAAGCCGGAGGCTTTAGGTATAATGTACAGATAGTTTTAGAGAATAGTAGTTGAGTGATGGGGTCAATTGCAAGAAACTATTTTAGAAGAATTATTTTGTTTATTTTTCATCTTAAGTGTTAGCTGCAGAACTGTAGCTCTCTGAAAAAATATATATTGACAGACGGGAGAGCTACAGTGCCACCCATAGAAAAAACTGTATATTTATTGTGCACTTTTTGTGCGCTGTTTCTCAATTTATTTCTCAGTGTTTTTTAAAACTGTCATCTCAAAATATTACTAAACGTGTGTTTCTAACATATTCTTTCACTGTTTCCACAATAAAACATTCCTTATAATTGTTTTTAACAGCCCTCCTGGCCCTGAAATTGAAATCATTGAAAATTTTGCCTATTTATACTGCCATTTTGTTCTTCACAAGAATTCGGTCCAACGCACTTAGTACAAGTGTAAACTACGAAAGTTATAGAGGAGTAAGGACTTTTTTGAAATGTAGCTTTTTTTTCAATTGAGGTAAGAATTTCGAAGAATTAATTCAGAACCGAGCGCACTTTTTTGTGCGCAATAAATATACAGTTTTTTCAATGGGTGGCACTGTAGCTCTCTGGTCTGTCAACATATATTTTTTCTGAGAGCTACAGTTCTGCAGCTACTTAAATGTAAAATATTTGAAACTAAGTTTATATATATTATAGTACATTGATATTTATAACGGCGTCTGTGTTGTAATCGGTAGCGCGTCGGACTGACAATCTCGGGGTTGTGAGTTCGCTCCCAGGCGTGGGCGCAGTCAGTTTTTCTTCAGAAAATGAAGTCGTGCACTATTTCGGCATAGTATGCTTATGCTATTTAAATCCTTAGAACACTATGCAAGAATAGTAGGGTATGGGTTATGTAGAGACAAACTGACAGGAAGCATAATAATTGACAATATGCATTTATGACAAGAAAATTGAAAATCTTCCTGAAAGAAGTTGAATAAATTTAAGCCACTGAAGTACCAATCTAGTTAAAAT
Source organism: Saccostrea echinata (assembly GCF_033153115.1). Taxonomy (NCBI): domain Eukaryota; kingdom Metazoa; phylum Mollusca; class Bivalvia; order Ostreida; family Ostreidae; genus Saccostrea; species Saccostrea echinata. The sequence continues at coordinate 15,444,199 of NW_026889782.1, read as the reverse complement.
TAGATGATAGATCCGCTCACATAGTCAATACAGTCAGTTTAGCGAGTATGCGTGCGGATCTAACATCTTATTTAAATTACACATAGATTGCTGAGGTAAAAGTTTAATACATGTACCCAATATCATTCTGCTATATTTGCATCCGCGTGGGTATTAACAGTGAGCATTAACTAACTGTGGCCTGGACCTCTTATTTTATGTGTTATGGGGTGTCCAACAAGGTGCATGCTGACGTTTAACAAAGAAGAAACTTGCAATGGCCTAAGGTGACTTGGCTATTATCAGTTGAATACATGTCAATGGTGCATGGTTATTATATGTACCAAAAAATAACAAGTAAAAGATCAGCAGAGTGCTTTTATTAAAGAAGTAACAGAACTAAGGAAAACTTGTTTTCTACTGGATGATATGAAACAATGAGTAGAGAACCACCGCAAATATTTCTGGATCCATGCCCTTTCATCATGTTTATTTTTGAACGGGTTCAATGAACTGTCAAAAATTCTTGATATGTTTAGTAGGTGTAGGTAGAAAGTTTTGAAATTAGTGAAAAGGTTGTTAAATATTTTTAATGCAAACTACCAGTAAATGTGCATAATGAAGATGGTTGAATTTTTTTCAACATTATTTTCTGTTCATTTGTCAGATCGGGTTCGTTATGTGTAAAATAATTTCCAGCTGTCATTGGAACAAAACAAGGCATGATCAGGATCAGACAAAGAAAATTAAAAGTAAAAATTAGGTAAATTATTACAGTTTGTGCGTCTAAACAAGTTTTAAAACTCTCTTAAGAATCTCAGAGAGACTGATACGACCCAATTTCATGTGATTTTTTAATTGGAAACCTATCAGTTTAGACTTTAGTGCAGCAAACAGGCAAAGATCTAACAACGTGCATGGATCTGATCATGTTGTAAAGCTTGACAAATGGCACTTATGCAATAAATTAACCTAAATGATTAGGAGGAAAATAAACATAAAAAGATTTGTTCTTTCTTAATTGCATTTTTTTATTTTTCCCATTCAAAATTTACATACAAGGAATAAAAGAAGGTAATCTACATACAAGGGAAATTGCCTTTTTACTTAAAAAAAAAACAAAAAAAAAAACTGAAAGTTATAGAGATAAAACCACTTTTGATTTTTTGATCTTTAATCATTGAAAAAATTAAACATTACCCCAAAATTGGTTGATTTTAAGAAATTTAAAAAAAAAATGGTTTAGGAAACACATAACTTAAATGAAAATAAATAATTAATAGTAGTTAAACTGTTCAATAGTTTCTTTATTTGGTTTAAAACTGTTGTTTCTTTATCCCATGGGAGAATTTTTTTCTATTTTGTAATGAATATGGGATAAATCCCACATTTATAAAGAGATGGGAGATTATCTTCTATATACAAGTATATGGGAGATTTTGTCCCATTATAAAGCATTCATGGGATTTTCAAACTTCTATGGGAGAAAAAATCCCACAGAATACCTTTTTCTCCCACAGAATAATGGTGGGATATTGGTTAGGAGAAAAAATCCCACCATTATCCCATGGGATTTCTTGGTTTCAGGTGTAATATCTTTTTGCCTAAAAGATAATCAGGTGTAAATTTTGGTTCATGTGTTAAGTTTTAAAAAATCCCATCAGATGACATAAATGGTTTCCACATATCTTTGGAAAAGTGGTTGGCGAAAGTCCGGACAAATGTCGTGTCCGGAGTTAAATGTCGCACTGTTTATAGTAAATCAAAGTTTTTAAAGTGATCACTATAGTGAATCAAAGTTTTCAAAGTGATCACTATAGTAAATCAAAGTTTTCATAGTGATCACTATAATAAATCAAAGTTTTCATAGTTATCACTATAGTAAATCAAAGTGTCAAAGTTATCACAATAGTAAATCAAAGTTTTCATTGTGTTGAAGTTACCACTATAGTTAACTACAGTAAACTATAGTTAACTATTAGTATTTTTTTGTTAGGGCAATACCAAAACAGTGGTATTTTCAATTGTCGGAAAGAGTAAAATCTTTGTTATCTTATTGTAAACTAGTTATAATTGTAACGGGGACCGTTACAGATGTTCCCCAAACGCTCCCCAACTCCCTTTTGGTGTCTTATTTCTTGTAAGCTTCATTAAATAAGGCAATGAAGTATATTTTTGCATTTCACGCGCGCGCACATGCATGCATGTGCAGGATTACCATGTCATCCCGTTTGTATTTTAAATGCATCTTTATATTCTCAGTATCAAAACATTTCATCAAAAAATATATAAGTTCCGGCTATATCAAGCATATTGGTCATCTTAGCATTGCACGCACGCGCACCTGCATGCATGTTCATAATGACCATGCCATTTTGTCTACACTTACAATATGTCTGTTTATTCTTAGTATCAAAGCTTTTCATAAAAAAAATATAAAAGTTACAGCTATATTAAGTGTATTGGTCATTTAACAGATTGCACGCGCGCGCATGTGCATGCATGTGCATGATGGTCACATCATCTTGTCTACACTTTTAATATTTCTGTATATTCTTAATATCAAAGCTTTTCATCAAAAAATATAAAAATTATGGCTATATTAAGTGAATTGGTCATTTAACACATTGCATGCGCGCGCACGTGCATGAATATGCATGCATGTGCAGGCTGACCATGTCGTCTTGTCTACACTTTTAATATATATAAATATTTTGAGTATCAAAGCATTTCATCAAAAAGTATCAAAGCTACGACTATATCGAGTAAATTGGTCATTTTACGCTTTGCACGTGCGCGCACGTGCATGCATGTGCATTCTGACCATGTCATCTTGTTAACACTTTTAATATATCCTTATATTCTGAGTATCAAAGCATTTCATGAAAAAATATAAAAGTTACAGCTATATCAAGAATATTGGTCATTTTATGCAATGCACGCGCACGCACGTGCATGCACGTGCGCACAAAATGACCTTCGTTCCGCAAATCTACATAACATGCCTAGTAACCCTAAAAAGGTTTCACATCAATTGGATGTATAGTTTCCGAGATCACTCACGGACAAAAAAGTACCCAGGAAGAAAAATAATAATAACTAGTGCTAATTGTAACGGGAACCGTTACAGATGTTCCCCAAACGGCTCCCCAATCCCTTGTGATGCCCCATTCCCTACAAGCTTCAATAAATTAGACAATACTTTTGTAATATAGATGGACACTTTATTTTTAAGGGTATTTCATTGGAAAACTACTCTGATATAGCCATATGGGTATGAGCCAATCTAATAGCTACATTTTTTACATTAATTATCTTATAGTGTCTCACAATACATACATTTGTTTTAAATATTAAAGAATTTCATTGAAAAATAAGAGAGATGTAACCCTTTAAGTATTAGCCAATCAAAATTCAGCATACGCGCATGCATGGCCTTGCATTCAATTTTGATAGTATCATAATGTAGGAGCTCTATGTGCCTATCCATGTCTTAAATTTCATCCTGTTTTGTTAAAAACCAAGGGAGTTAAAGACATTTAAAGTTTCAACCAATCAGTTTGCAGCATACCTGCATGCGCGTGTTTTCAAGAAATTTCCTATATAACATGTTGTAGCACCTTATAATATATACTTATATTCTAAATTTCAAAGTATTTTGTCAAAAAACAAGGAAATTATTGAGATTTTTGTATCAGCCAATCAGAGAAGAGCGCACATGCATGCGCGTGAGTTCACGCTAATTTGACCATGTTGTCTTGTCTAGACTACTAATATATCTTTATATTTTGAGTTTCAAAGCAATTGATCAAGAAATATAAAAGTTACGGCTTCATCAAGTATATCAGTCATTTCACTCATTGCACGCGCGCGCACGTGCATGCATGTGCGCGCAAAATGACCTTCGTTCCACACACCTACACAACATGCCTATTAACCCTAAAAAGGTTTCATGTCAATCGGATGAGTGGTTCTATGAGAACACTCCCGGACAAAAAAGTACCGGAGAAGAAAGTAGAAAAAAAGAATAATAATAATAATAATAATAATAATAACTAGATGGTTCTCGTTGCGAGCAACGAGTGGGTCTTCCGTCTGATTTTGGATGAGATAAGTCAAGATCTTGACTGAGATATTCGTCTATAAAAAGTGAAAGGATGCATATTGTTTATAACATTATTCTGAGCATCTTTTGTTCAATATTACTGATCAAAATATTTCCCCTTGTTCGAGGTGTCAAAGATTTGGCATTCTGGCCCTTTATGGCCCATTATTTTGAACACACGATCAAAGTTTTATAATATATAGTTAACGAATGTTAAGATGAACATTTTTCCTTCAGGAATTTATAACAAAATATTGATTATTTAAAAGTTATAAATGAAAGACTTTTGGCCCTTCTGGGCCTTAATTTGAGGGATCAACCCCCTTTTTCTTGATATCAAATGAAAGTTCTTGTGATTTTCAGAAATTTCCTTTCGTTTAAGAGATATATAGAATAACAATATTTAGGGGCCAGCCCTCCGAGTCCTTAATGGGGATGTCTTGCATAAATTAAAAGGGTGTATATTGTTTAGAACATTATTCTGAACATCTTTTGTTCAATATTGCTAATCAAAATAATTTCCCTTTTCGAGATATAAAGTGTCAAAGATTTAGCATTCTGGCCCCTTCTGGACCCTTATTACGTAACATACGATCAAAATTTTATAATATATAGTTGCAGAATGTTAAGATGAACATTTTTCTTCAGTAATTTATAACAAAACATTGATCATTAAAAAGTTATAAATGAAAGACTTTTGGCCCTTCCGAGCCCGTAATTTGAGGGGTCAACCCCTTTTCCTTATTATCAAATGAAAGGTCTTGTGATTTTGAAGTTTTTGTGTTCAACAACTATTCAGAAATTTCCTTTCGTTTATGAGATATATAGAATAACAATATTTAGGGGCCAGCCCTCCGAGTCCTTAATGGGGATGTCTTGCAAAAATTAAAAGGGTGTATATTGTTTAGAACATTATTCTGAACATCTTTTGTTCAATATTGCTTATCAAAATATTTCCCCTTTTCGAGATATAAAGTGTCAAAGATTTAGCATTCTGGTCCCTTATGGCCCCTTATTACGTAACATACAATCAAAATTTTATAATATATAGTTGCAGAATGTTAAGATGAACATTTTTGCTGCAGTAATATATAACAAAATATTGATCATTAAAAAGTTATAGATGAAAGACTTTTGGCCCTTCTGAGCCCCTAATTTGAGATGTCAGCCCCTTTTTCTTGATATCAAATGAAAGGTCTTGTGATTTTGAAGTTTTTTTGTTCAACAACTATTCAGAATATTCCTTTCGTTTAAGAGATATATAGAATAACAATATTTAGGGGCCAGCCCTCCAAGTCCTTAATGGGGATGTCTTGCAAAAATTAAAAGGATGTATATTGTTTAGAACATTATTCTGAACATCTTTTGTTCAATGTTGCTTATCAAAATATTTCCCCTTTTCGAGATATAAAGTGTCAAAGATTTAGCATTCTGGTCCCTAATGGCCCCTTATTACGTAACATACAATCAAAATTTTATAATATATAGTTGCAGAATGTTAAGATGAACATTTTTGCTTCAGTAATTTATAACAAAATATTGATCATTAAAGAGTTATAGATGAAAGACTTTTGGCCCTTCTGAGCCCCTAATTTGAGGGGTCAGCCCCTTTTTCTTGATATCAAATGAAAGGTCTTGTGATTTTGAAGACTTTTTGTTCAACAACTATTCAGAAATTTCCTTTAGTTTAAGAGATATATAGAATAACAATATTTAGGGGCCAGCCCTCCAAGTCCTTAATGGGGATGTCTTGCAAAAAATAAAAGGGTGTATATTGTTTAGAACATTATTCTGAACATCTTTTGTTCAATATTGCTTTTCAAAATATTTCCCCTTTTCAAGATATAATGTGTCAAAGATTTAGCATTCTGGCCCCTTCTGGCCCCTTATTACGTAACATATGATCACAATTTTATAATAAATAGTTGCAGAGTGTTAAGATGAACATTTCTGCTTCAGTAATTTATAACAAAATATTGATCATTAAAGAGTTATAGATGAAAGACTTTTGGCCCTTCTGAGCCCCTAATTTGAGGGGTTAGCCCCTTTTTCTTGATATCAAATGAAAGGTCTTGTGATTTTGAAGACTTTTTGTTCAACAACTATTCAGAAATTTCCTTTAGTTTAAGAGATATATAGAATAACAATATTTAGGGGCCAGCCCTCCAAGTCCTTAATGGGGATGTCTTGCAAAAAATAAAAGGGTGTATATTGTTTAGAACATTATTCTGAACATCTTCTGTTCAATATTGCTTATCAAAATATTTCCCCTTTTCGAGATATAATGTGTCAAAGATTTAGCATTCTGGCCCCTTCTGGCCCCTTATTACGTAACATATGATCAAAATTTTATAATATATAGTTGCAGAGTGTTAAGATGAACATTTCTGCTTCAGTAATTTATAACAAAATATTGATCGTTAAAGAGTTATAGATGAAAGACTTTTGGCCCTTCTGAGCCCCTAATTTGAGGAGTCGGCCCCTTTTTCTTGACATCAAATAAAAGGTCTTGTGATTTTAAAGACTTTTTGTTCAATATGTTTTAACAAAATACTTTTATTTAAAATGTTATTATAAGAAATGTCTCTAAAATTCACTCATAAATCACGTCCTAAATTTTGACCCCTACCGAGCTTCCATACTTCGCACTTCCGGAAAATTTGAAAACCAAGGTGCACAACTAGAACATGTCCTCTATCACCACTGAAAGTTTCAGCACTCTAGCTTTTGTCGTTCTTGAGTTTTTGTGCAGACACAAGGTCTATCAAAAAATCAATCAAAGGGCGATAACTTCCGACCGGAAGTGATTTCTCAAAAACTGAAGCGGCGTTATAAACTTCAGATAGCAACGCATTAACCCTGAAAATTTGAAGCAAATCGATCGAGCGATCTCCGAGAAATCTTCTGCACAAAATCGGTAAGGAAAAAAAAAAGAATAATAATAATAACTAGATGAGATCTCGTTGCGAGCAACGAGTAGGTCTTCCGTCCGATTTTTCGATAAGATGAGATATGATTTTGACCATGATCTTTGTTAAAAGGTAATAATATATATAGACTTCCCTAATTAGATTTAAATCCTTTGATTTTACATACATTATCAAAGAGCTATCGATGAATTGCTTTTGGCCCCTCTGAACCCCTAGTTTGAGGGGCAGCCCCTTTTTCTTGATATCAATTGAAAGGTCTTGTGATTTTGAAGACTTTTTGTTCAACAACTATTCAGAGATTTCTTTTCGTTATGGAGATATGCTGAATGGAAATATTTAGGGGCCACCCCTCCAAGTCCTTAATGGGGCCGTTTGACAAAAATTGAAAGAGTGCATATTGTTTAGAACTTTATTCGGACCATCTTTTGTTCAGTATTGCTTTTCAAAATATTCCCCCTTTTCGAGATATAAAGCGTCAAAGATTTAGAATTCTGGCCCCTTTTGACCCCTTATTACGTAACATATGATCAGAATCTTATCATATATTGTCGTAAATCGTTAAGATAAGCATATTTGCTTCAGTAATGTATTACAAATTATTGATCGTTAAAGAGTTATAGGTTGAAGACTTTTGGCCCCTCTGAGCCCCTAATTTGAGGGGTCAACCCCTTTTTCTTGATATCAATTGAAAGGTCTTGTGATTTTGAAGACTTTTTGTTCAACAACTATTCAGAGATTTCTTTTCGTTATGGAGATATGCTGAATGGAAATATTTAGGGGCCACCCCTCCAAGTCCTTAATGGGTCCGTTTGACAAAAATTGAAAGGGTGCATATTGTTTAGAACATTATTCTGAACATCTTTTGTTCAGTATTGCTTTTCAAAATATTCCCCCTTTTCGAGATATAAAGCGTCAAAGATTTAGAATTCTGGCCCCTTGTGACCCCTTATTACGTAACATATGATCAGAATCTTATCATATATTGTTGTAAATTGTTAAGATAAGCATATTTGCTTCAGTAATGTATTACAAATTATTGATCGTTAAAGAGTTATAGGTTGAAGACTTTTGGCCCCTCTGAGCCCCTAATTTGAGGGGTCAACCCCTTTTTCTTGCTATCAAATGAAAGGTCTTGTGATTTTGAAGACTTTTTGTCCAACAACTATTCAGAGATTTCTTTTCGTTATGGAGATATGCTGAATGGAAATATTTAGGGGCCACCCCTCCAAGTCCTTAATGGGGTCGTTTGACAAAAATTGAAAGGGTGCATATTGTTTAGAACATTATTCTGACCATCTTTTGTTCAGTATTGCTTTTCAAAATATTCCCCCTTTTCGAGATATAAAGCGTCAAAGATTTAGCATTCTGGCCCCGTGTGACCCCTTATTACGTAACATATGATCAGAATCTTATCATATATTGTTGTAAATTGTTAAGATAAGCATATTTGCTTCAGTAATGTATTACAAATTATTGATCGTTAAAGAGTTATAGATGAAAGACTTTTGGCCCCTCTGAGCCCCTAATTTGAGGGGTCAGCCCCTTTTTCTTGATATCAAATGAAAGGTCTTGTGATTTTGAAGACTTTTTGTTCAACAACTATTCAGAGATTTCTTTTCGTTATGGAGATATGCTGAATGGAAATATTTAGGGGCCACCCCTCCAAGTCCTTAATGGGGTCGTTTGACAAAAATTGAAAGGGTGCATATTGTTTAGAACATTATTCTGAACATCTTTTGTTCAGTATTGCTTTTCAAAATATTCCCCCTTTTCGAGATATAAAGCGTCAAAGATTTAGCATTCTGGCCCCTTGTGACCCCTTATTACGTAACATATGATCAGAATCTTATCATATATTGTTGTAAATTGTTAAGATAAGCATCTTTGCTTCAGTAATGTATTACAAATTATTGATCGTTAAAGAGTTATAGATGAAAGACTTTTGGCCCCTCTGAGCCCCTAATTTGAGGGGTCAGCCCCATTTTCTTGTTATCAAATGAAAGGTCGTATCATTCTGCACAACTTTTCTTCTATATGTTTTAACAAATTCTTAACATGTATGAAGATATGAAAGAAAAGGTGTAAAATTTTGTGAGATGTTTCTGAGACATGTTTTGAGCCCTATCGAGCTTCGGCGCCTTTTGTGCTAGAGAGATTTGGACACCTGCCTGCAAATCTACAAACCTTCCACTACCTTCACTGAAAATCTTGACTCAATATCTGAAGTCGTTTCGGAGGAGTTTCCAGGACAAGCCGACCCTCTGAAAATCAGAAAATCCTAAATATCTCGAGATGGAAAGTGACGTCATCAACGAAAAAAATTTCCAATAAGGTTCAGATCAATACCTATCAGATCTGAAAGTTTCATGAAAATCGGCCAAGACGTTACCGAGAACTTGCGTGCACAAAATCGGTAAGAATAATAATAATAATAATAATAATAACTAGATGGTTCTCGTTGCGAGCAACGAGTGGGTCTTCCGTCTGATTTTGGATGAGATTAATCAAGATCTTGACTGAGATATTTGTCTATAAAAGTGAAAGGATGCATATTGTTTTAAACATTATTCTGATCATCTTTTGTTCAATATTGCTTATCAAAATATTTCCCCTTTTCGAGATATAAAGTGTCAAAGATTTAGCATTCTGGCCAATTACGGTCCCTTATTACGCAACATATGATCAAAACTTTACAATATATAGCTGCAAAATATTAATATGAACATTTTTGCTTCAGTAATTTATAGCAAAATATTGATCATAAAAAAGTTATAGATAAAAGACTTTCGGCCCTTCTGAGCCCCTAATTTGAGGGTCGGCCCCTTTTTCTTGATATCAAATGAAAGGTCTTGTAATTTTGAAGACTTTTTGTTCAACAACTATTCAGAAATTTCCTTTCGATTAAGAGATATATAGAATAACAATATTTAGGGGCCAGCCCTCCAAGTCCTTAATGGGGATGTCTTGCAAAAATTAAAAGGGTGTATATTGTTTAGAACACTATTCTGAACATCTTTTGTTCAATATTGCTTATCAAAATATTTCTCCTTTTCGAGATACAAAGTGTCAAAGATTTAGCATTCTGGCCCCTTATGGCTCCTTGTTACGTAACATATGATCAAAATTTTATAATATATAGTTGCAGAATGTTAAGATGAACATTTTTGCTTCAGTAATTTATAACAAAATATTGATCATTAAAGAGTTATAGATAAAAGATTTTTGGCCCTTCTGAGCCCCTAATTTGAGGGGTCAGCCCCTTTTTCTTGATATCAAATGAAAGGTCTTGTGATTTCGAAGACTTTTTGTTCAACAACTATTCAGAAATTTCCTTTCGTTTAAGAGATATATAGAATAACAATATTTAGGGGCCAGCCCTCCAAGTCCTTAATGGGGATGTCTTGCAAAAATTAAAAGGGTGTATATTGTTTAGAACACTATTCTGAACATCTTTTGTTCAATATTGCTTATCAAAATATTTCTCCTTTTCGAGATACAAAGTGTCAAAGATTTAGCATTCTGGCCCCTTATGGCCCCTTGTTACGTAACATATGATCAAAATTTTATAATATATAGTTGCAGAATGTTAAGATGAACATTTTTGCTTCAGTAATTTATAACAAAATATTGATCATTAAAGAGTTATAGATAAAAGATTTTTGGCCCTTCTGAGCCCCTAATTTGAGGGGTCAGCCCCTTTTTCTTGATATCAAATGAAAGGTCTTGTGATTTCGAAGACTTTTTGTTCAACAACTATTCAGAAATTTCCTTTCATTTAAGAGATATATAGAATAACAATATTTAGGGGCCAGCCCTCCAAGTCCTTAATGGGGATGTCTTGCAAAAATTAAAAGGGTGTATATTGTTTAGAACATTATTCTGAACATCTTTTGTTCAATATTGCTTATCAAAATATTTCTCCTTTTCGAGATATAAAGTGTCAAAGATTTAGCATTTTGGCCCCTTATGGCACCTTGTTACGTAACATATGATCAAAATTTTATAATATATAGTTGCAGAATGTTAAGATGAACATTTTTGCTTCAGTAATTTATAACAAAATATTGAACATTAATGAGTTATAGATAAAAGACTTTTGGCCCTTCTGAGCCCCTTATTTGAGGGGTCAGCCCCTTTTTCTTGATACCAAATGAAAGGTCTTGTGATTTTGAAGACTTTTTGTTCAACAACTATTCAGAAATTTCCTTTCATTTAAGAGATATATAGAATAACAATATTTAGGGGCCAGCCCTCCAAGTCCTTAATGGGGATGTCTTGCAAAAATTAAAAGGGTGTATATTGTTTAGAACATTATTCTGAACATCTTTTGTTCAATATTGCTTATCAAAATATTTCTCCTTTTCGAGATACAAAGTGTCAAAGATTTAGCATTCTGGCCCCTTATGGCCCCTTATTACGTAACATATGATCAAAATTTTATAATATATAGTTGCAGAATGTTAAGATGAACATTTTTGCTTCAGTAATTTATAGCAAAATATTAATCATTAAAGAGTTATAGATAAAAGATTTTTGGCCCTTCTGAGCCCCTAATTTGAGGGGTCAGCCCCTTTTTCTTGATATCAAATGAAAGGTCTTGTGATTTTGAAGACTTTTTGTTCAACAACTATTCAGAAATTTCCTTTCGTTTAAGAGATATATAGAATAACAATATTTAGGGACCAGCCCTCCAAGTCCTTAATGGGGATGTCTTGCAAAAATTAAAAGGGTGTATATTGTTTAGAACATTATTCTGAACATCTTTTGTTCAATATTGCTTATCAAAATATTTCTCCTTTTCGAGATACAAAGTGTCAAAGATTTAGCATTCTGGCCCCTTATGGCCCCTTGTTACGTAACATATGATCAAAATTTTATAATATATAGTTGCAGAATGTTAAGATGAACATTTTTGCTTCAGTAATTTATAACAAAATATTGATCATTAAAGAGTTATAGATAAAAGATTTTTGGCCCTTCTGAGCCCCTAATTTGAGGGGTCAGCCCCTTTTTCTTGATATCAAATGAAAGGTCTTTTGATTTTGAAGACTTTTTGTTCAATATATTTTAACAAAATACTTTTATTTAAAATGTTATTATAAGAAATGTCTTTAAAATTCACTCAAAAATTTCGTCCTAAATTTCTACCCCTACCGAGCCTCCATACTTCGCACTTCCGGAAAATTTGAAAACCAAGGTGCACATCTAGAACATGTCCTCTATCACCACTGAAACTTTCAACACTCTAGCATTTGTCGTTCTTGAGTTTTTGTGCAGACACAAGGTCTATCTAAAAATCGATCAAAGGGCGATAACTTCTGACCAGAAGTGATTTTTCAAAAACTGAAATGCCGTTATAAACTTCAGATAGCAACGCATTAACCCTAAAAATTTGAAGCAAATCGATCGAGCGATCTCCGAGAAATCTTCTGCACAAAATCGGTAAGGAAAAAAAAAAGAATAATAATAATAAAAAGAAAAGTGAAAAATCAACAATAGAATAATAGAAGGGTCTTCCGCAGAAGACGGAAGACCCTAATAATAGGGAAAAAGAAACCGAACGAAAACAAGAAGGTCTTCCGTTGGAGACGGAAGACCTTAACTAGATGAGATCTCGTTGCGAGCAACGAGTAGGTCTTCCGTCCGATTTTTCGATAAGATGAGATATGATTTTGACCATGATCTTTGTTAAAAGATAATAATATATATAGACTTCCCTAATTAGATTTCAATCCTTTGATTTTATATACATTATCAAAGAGCTATCGATGAATTGCTTTTGGCCCCTCTGAGCCCCTAATTTGAAGGGTCAGCCCCCTGTTCTTGATATCAAATGAAAGGTCTCGAGAATTTGAAGACTTTTTGTTCAACAACTATACAGAGATTTCTTTTCGTTGTGGAGATATGCTGAATGGAAATATTTAGGGGCCACCCCTCCAAGTCCTTAATGGGGCCGTTTGACAAAAACTGAAAGGGTGCACATTGTTTAGAACATTATTCTGACCATCTTTTGTTCAGCATTGCATATCAAAATATTCCCCCTTTTCGAGATATAAAGCGTCAAAGATTTAGCATTCTGGCCCCTTGTGACCCCTTATTACGTAACATATGATCAGAATCTTATCATATATTGTTGTAAAACGTTAAGATAAACATCTTTGCTTCAGTGATGTGTTACAGATTATTGATCGTTAAAGAGTTAAAGATAAAAGACTTTTGGCCCCTCTGAGCCCCTAATTTGAAGGGTCAGCCCCCTGTTCTTGATATCAAATGAAAGGTCTCGAGAATTTGAAGACTTTTTGTTCAACAACTATACAGAGATTTCTTTTCGTTGTGGAGATATGCTGAATGGAAATATTTAGGGGTCACCCATCCAAGTCCTTAATGGGGCCGATTGACATAAATTGAAAGGGTGCATATTGTTTAGAACATCATTCTGACCATCTTTTGTTCAGTATTGCTTATCAAAATATTCCCCCTTTTCGAGATATAAAGCGTCAAAGATTTAGCATTCTGGCCCCTTGTGACCCCTTATTACGTAACATATGATCAGAATCTTATCATATATTGTTGTAAATTGTTAAGATAAACATTTTTGCTTCAGTAATGTATAACAAAATATTGATCGTTAAAAAGTTATAGATGAAAGACTTTTGGCCCCTCTGAGCCCCTTACTTGAGGGGTCAGCCCCTTTTTCTTGATATCAAATGAAAGCACTTATCATTCTGCACAACTTTTGTTATATATGTTTTAACAAAATATTTACAGGTATAAAGATATGATAGAAAACTTGTCAAATTTTGCGAGATGCTTGTGAGCCTATTTTTCGAGCCCAGGCGAGCTTTGGCGCCTTTTGCGCTGGAAAGATATGGACGCAAAAAAGCATATCTACAATCCCTCCTCTACCTTCACTGAAAATCTCAACTCAATACCTTTATTCGTTTTGGAGTGATTACCAGGACAAGCCGACCCTCTGAAAATCAGATAATTGTCTATATCTCACGACCGGAAGTGACGTCATCAATATAAAAAATTTCCAATAAGGTTCAGATAAATATCTATCAGATCTGAAAGTTTCATGAAAATCGACCGAGTCGTTTCCGAGAACTCGCGTGCACAAAATCGGTAAGAAAAAAAAAGAATAATAATAATAATAATAATAATAATAGGGAAAAAGAAACCGAACGAAAACAATAAGGTCTTCCGTTGGAGACGGAAGACCTTAACTAGATGCGATCTCGTTGCGAGCAACGAGTGGGTCTTCCGTCCGATTTTTGATAAGATGAGGTCAGAATTTGACTGAGATTTTTGTTCAAATATAATGATAAAAATAAATTAAGACGAAAATTTTGCTTCAGTAGTGTGTATTAAAATATTGATCATTAAAAAGTTATAGATTAAAGACTTTCGTCCGTCCTGGCCCCTATTTTGAGGGGCCAGTCCTTTTTTCTTGGTATCTTCCTATAGCTCTCATGATTTTGAACATTTTCAACAACTATTCTGAAATTCTTTTTGGCTTCCGAGATATATGCAAAAGAAATATTTAGGGGCTGGCCCTTCAACTCCTTAATGGGGCCGTTTAGCAAAAATGAAAAGGTTACATATTGTTTAAAACCTTATTTTGAACATCTTTTATTCAACACTGCTTATCAAAATATTTCCCAATTTCGGGATATAGAGTGCCAAAGATTTGTCATTCTGGCCCCTTGTGGCCCCTAATTATGTAACATATGATGTGAATATTATAATATATAGTTGTAAATTGTTGAGATAAACATGTTTGCTTCAGTAATGAATTACAAAATGTTGAGCATTAAAGAGTTATTCATCAGAGTCTATCGGCCCCTCTCAGCCCCTATTTTGAGGGGCCAGTCCCCTTTTCTTCATATCACTTTAAAGCTCTTATGATTTTGAACATTTTTTGTTCAACAACTATTCAGAAATTCTTTTTCGTTGCCGAGATATTAGCAAAAGAAGTATTTAGGGGCCGGCCCTTTAACTCCTTATTGGGGACGTTAAGCAAAAAATAAAAGGTTGCATATTGTTCAGAACATTATTTTGAACATCTTTTGTTCAGTATTGCATATCAAAATATTTCACACTTTTTGATATATATAGCGTTAAAGATTTTGCATTCTGGCCCCTTATGACCCCTAATTATGTAACATATAATGTGAATATCATAATATGTAGTTGTAAATCGTTAATATTAACATTTTTGCTTCAGTTATGCATTACAAAATATTGATCGTTAACGAGTTATTGATTAAAGACTTTCGGTCCCTCTCGGCCCTTATTTTGAGGGGCCAGCCCCTTTTTCTTCATACCACTTTAAAGCTCTCATGATTTTGAACACTTTTTGTTCAACAACTATTCAGAAATTCTTTTTCGTTTCCGAGATATTAGCAAAAGAAGTATTTAGGGGCCGGCCCTTTAACTCCTTATTGGGGACGTTAAGCAAAAAATAAAAGGTTACATATTGCTCAGAATATTATTTTGAACATCTTTTGTTCAGTATTGCATATCAAAATATTTCACACTTTCGAGATATATAGCGTTAAAGATTTTGCATTCTGGCCCCTCATGGCCCCTAATTATGTAACATATAATGTGAATATCATAATATGTAGTTGTATATCGTTAATATTAACATTTTTGCTTCAGTAATGCATCACAAACTATTGATCGTTAACGAGTTATTGATTAAAGACTTTCGGTCCCTCTCGGCCCTTATTTTGAGGGGCCAGCCCCTTTTTCTTCATATCACTTTAAAGCTCTTATGATTTTGAACACTTTTTGTTCAACAACCATTCAGAAATTCCTTTTCGTTTCCGAGATATTAGCAAAAGAGGTATTTAGGGGCCGGCCCTTTAACTCCTTAATTGGGACGTTTAGAGAAAAATGAAACATTGCATATTGTTTAGAACATTATTTTGAACATCTTTTGTTCAATATTGCTTATCAAAATATTTCCCACTTTTGAAATATAAAACGTCAAAGATTTTGCATTCTGGCCCCTAATGGCCCCTAATTATGTAATATATGATGTGAATTTTATAATATATAGTTGTAAATTGTTGAGTTAAACATTTTTGCTTCAGTAATGCATTACAAAATTTTGATCGTTAAGGAGCTATTGACTAAAGACTTTCGGCCCCTCTCGGCCCCTAATGTGATGAGTCAGCCCTTTTTCTTTGATATCATATAAAAGATCTTGTAATTCTACACAATTTCTATTCAATATGTTTTTAAAAAATCTCTATAGTTTTAGAGATATGATAAAAAATGTCTCGAAAATTCACTTCTGATTCATGTCCTAAATTTCGACCCCTACCGAGCTTCCATACTAGGTACTTCCGGAAAATTTGAAAACCCAGGTGCAAAACTTCAACATGTCGTCTATAATCGCTGAAAATTTCAGCGCTCTAGCTTTTGCCGTTTTTTAGTTTTTGTGTCGACAAAATGGTTATCTGAAAATCGATTAAAGGGCGATAACTTCCGACCGGAAGTGAATTTTAAGGATTTGAACAAAAAAGGATCATCTTCAGATCAAAAGGCATTACCCCTGAAAATTTCATGAAAATCGATCAAACCGTTTGCGAGATATCTTCTGCACAAAAATTGTAAAGAAAAAGTGGAATAATAATAATAATAACTAGATGCGATCTCGTTGCGAGCAACGAGTGGGTCTTCCATCCGATTTTTGATAAGATGAGATCAGAATTTGACTGAGATTTTTGTTCAAATATAATTATAAGAATAAATTGTTAAGACGAAAATTTTGCTTCAGTAGTGTGTATTAAAATATTGATCATTAAAGAGTTATAGATTAAAGGCTTTCGGCCCATCCTGGCCCCTATTTTGAGTGGCCAGTCCTTTTTTCTTGGTATCTTCATATAGCTCTCATGATTTTGAACATTTTTGTTCAACAACTATTCTGAAATTCTTTTTTGCTTCCGAGATATATGCAAAAGAAATATTTAGGGGCCGGCCCTTCAACTCCTTAATGGGGGCGTTTAGCAAAAATGAAAAGGTTACATACTGTTTAAAACCTTATTTTGAACATCTTTTATTCAACACTGCTTATCAAAATATTTCCCAATTTCGGGATTTAGAGTGCCAAAGATTTGTCATTCTGGCCCCTTGTGACCCCTAATTATGTAACATATGAAGTGAATATTATAATATATAGTTGTAAATTGTTGAGATAAACATGTTTGCTTCAATAATGATTTGCAAAATATTGAGCATTAAAGAGTTATTCATCAAAGACTATCGGCCCCTGTCAGCCCCTATTTTGAGGGGCCAGTCCCTTTTTCTTCATATCATTTTAAAGCTCTTATGATTTTGAACATTTTTTGTTCAACAACTATTCAGAAATTCTTTTTTGTTTCCCAGATATTCGCAAAAGAAGGATTTAGGGGCCGGCCCTTTAACTCCTTATTGGGGACGTTAAGCAAAAAATAAAAGGTTGTGTATTGTTCAGAACATTATTTTGAACATCTTTTGTTCAGTATTGCATATCAAAATATTTCACACTTTTGAGATATATAGCGTTAAAAGATTTTGCATTTTGGCCCCTTATGACCCCTAATTATGTAACATATAATGTGAATATCATAATATGTAGTTGTAAATCGTTAATATTAACATTTTTGCTTCAGTAATGTATTACAAAATATTGATCGTTAACGAGTTATTGATTAAAGACTTTCGGTCCCTCTTGGTCCTTATTTTGAGGGGCCAGCCCCTTTTTCTTCATACCACTTTGAAGCTCTTATGATTTTGAACAATTTTTGTTGAACAACTATTCAGAAATTCTTTTTCGTTTCCGAGATATTAGCAAAAGAAGTATTTAGGGGCCGGCCCTTTAACTCCTTAATGGTGACGTTTAAAGAAAAATGAAACGTTGCATATTGTTTAGATCATTATTTTGAACATCTTTTGTTCAATATTGCTTATCAAAATATTTCACACTTTTGAAATATAAAGCGTCAAAGATTTTACATTCTGGCCCCTAATTGCCCCTAATTATGTAACATATGATGTGAATATTATAATATATAGTTGTCAATTGTTGAGATAAACATTTTTGCTTCAGTAATGCATTACAAAATTTTGTTCGTTAAAGAGTTATTGACTAAAGACTTTCGGCCCCCCTCGGCCCCTAATGTGATGAGTCAGCCCTTTTTCATTGATATCATATAAAAGATCTTGTAATTCTACACAATTTCTATTCAATATGTTTTTAGAAAATCTCCATAGTTTTAGAGATATGATAAAAAATGTCTCGAAAATTCACTCCTGATTCATGTCCTAAATTTCGACCCTACCGAGCTTCCATACTAGGTACTTCCGGAAAATTTGAAAACCCAGGTGCAAAACTTCAACATGTCGTCTATAATCGCTGAAAATTTGAGCGCTCTAGCGTTTGCCGTTTTTTAGTTTTTGTGTCGACAAAATGGTTATCTGAAAATCGATTAAAGGGCGATAACTTCCGACTGGAAGTGAATTTTAAGGATTTGAACAAAAAAGGATCATCTTCAGATCAAAAGGCATTACCCCTGAAAATTTCATGAAAATCGATCGAACCGTTTGCGAGATATCTTCTGCACAAAAATTGTAAAGAAAAAGTGGAATAATAATAATAATAATAAAAGTGAAAAAGAAACAATACAATAATAGAAGGGTCTTCCGTTGGAGACGGAAGACCCTAATAAAAGTGAAAAAGAAACAATACAATAATAGAAGGGTCTTCCGTTGGAGACGGAAGACCCTAATAATAATAAGAAAAGTGAAAAATCAACAATAGAATAATAGAAGGGTCTTCCGCAGAAGACGGAAGACCCTAATAAGAAACAGAGTAAAAACAATATGTTCCCAAACTTCGTTTGGGGAACATAATAATAAGAAACAGAGTAAAAACAATATGTTCCCAAACTTCGTTTGGGGAACATAATAAAATACATGGTCGAATTATGATAAAATTTATTAGATGGAATGGAAATGGAAAGAGGGCAAATAAAGGCAAACAGAACCTTTATATACTCGCATTCCGTTTCATTGATAACCTGTTTCTCTCTAGGTATCTTAATCTTCTTTAATTCCACCAGCTACTCTGGAATCATGCTATCAAGGTTAACTTTTGTTTATCCTTATGTTATATATGATTCCATACTTTATCTACATAAACTTGGTATCATTACTTTCATGTACTCTTTGAATTTACCCATTTAAAGTTAAATTATCTGTCTTCTTTTAAGGTATATTTGCTTGTTTCATAACAATACCATTTTTTTTATTACGTGTATTCCTTTACTTTATTATCTTAATGTTTTTCTGTGTTCTTTGTGATATATGATATTTTAATCATGATAGTTTTATTAGAATTTCAGATTATTCTGTAATTATTTCTTTCCATTTTATCAAATAAATTTTATCATAATTTAACCTGTTTTCTTTTAAGGTACGAAGTACTTGAGTCACTTCTACTCAAACTTTGTGAACACCCCAACCATACTCAATAAACTAAGCCAAGCAACTCTAAACTCAAACCCCGCCCGCTACCACAAAGAACATAATTACCCTATAAAAAACTATCCCTTGTCGATAACTCACACCTGCCATGAGACCTAAGTATTGATCAAGAAGACGGAGTAATCCGTAGAGAAAAAAAAAGGTTAAAATACACAAGAACGAATAGCAAGGACCTGCAAAGGCGTGACCATTTCAATGCAACTTCTTGTCAAGCCCCATCGATCGCATTCGGATTCCTAAATAGGAACCCCAGAATTTGCCCAAAAGCTCTCTAAAAGGCAGAGCACTAGTACACCCACTATCTTAGTACGCATCGAGCAGCAAGGTGTGCAAGAAGTAATTATTATCCACAGATTCAGAAAGTACATGATACATTTACTTGGCTTGGAACAATTTTAACGAGAGAGCCAGGAGTCGCATCATTATGTGACGATGTGATTAGGCCTTCCAGGAAAACAATTATATTCTTTAAGATGTATACCAATTTCCCATTTACCACCTTTTAAAAAAGTCGTTTACCATGGTTAACAACATCCATCAAATCGGTACCAGGTTTGATCGTTGATTACATCAAACATGATCAGTGATGACAGCATAAACCATTTTGTGAAAGTCGCCATCAGTTTGGTGACGTATATTTGAACAAGCAATACAGACAATCAGCATGTCTAAGGAGTGTCCAAACAGGTGCAGGCATTCTCGTTGGCCTAAATGGGTTCAAGTCTCGGCAACTTTTTTCCAAATATTAAATAATGCAAAGCTTTAAATGTACGTGTACTTTCAAATAAGAACGTTCTATGCTTTTAAGACATTACATCTGATCAATAAGATTTCCTTCCTTAAACAAAGGAAATGGTTAAAGAATTTCCCCCACACGACTTGGCAAATAACTCAACGAGTAGAAAAATGTTAGATTGATCATAACAATGTCGAGCTGAAATTATGCTACTACGAATCATTTCATTTACTACCCAATTAAATTGAACATTTAAATACTGATGATAAAAAATTTCAATAACGTTTGAAAAAATAATTATATTTTTTAATGAGTAAGAGTAATGTAAAAGTTGCATTTTTAATTCAATTCATTTATTTGGTTTTTTACCAAAGATTTCCATCGACAGATATTCCCTTTTTACACCCTCTATGTAGGGATTAAGTATACAAAAGGATGTTTTTAAATGTCCAACAGTTCTTGACTGTGTTTGTGCGACAAAAAACACATTTTTTTTGGTTTATTTCAACTTAAGGAAAGAATATTTTGTAGTTTAACGGGAACCAGTTTGTCTATGGCCACAAAGTGTACTCAATCTGCCCCAAGAATACATGAATGGAAAATTATCTTTAAACTTTACCATGTAATACTAAGGAACAGACTAAGCCCACTAACTATGTAAAGGTACAATAACTGGTCCTGTTTTATTCAACCCAGGTTCTGTGATTACTAGATTATGATCAACACCTTGAAATAAGATGAAAGTTTAAATTTTAACAATTTTAACAATTAATTAATTATGATTTTAATTCTGAATAATTTGTAGTTGACAACAAATAACAAATAAGTTTCCAAAATAATCTCGAAATGTAAACCAAAAAAAAATGAGGTAGAAAAATAAATTAACAACTAAATAAATATAACAAAGTAAATAATTTAATAACAAAAATATAAGGGAGAGTGTGATGCCTTAACAAAAATCCATCAAAATAGATGAGAATGAGCTTCCATACACCCTAAGAGATTTTATGATTCCATACAACACCCTAAAAATTATAGTGAGACACTATGCAAGTAGACTGAAAAATTCCTAAAGCCCTATTTACTACACAATGGACAAGGCAATTTATTTATTATAAATAACACTATAAAGGCCTAGGGATATCTAATTCATCTTGAACCAATTTGACTCTAGCTAAGGACTTAGTTACATTTTTACAAAATTTAGATCGTGTCCTAAACAAAAAAAAAAAAAATGACTGCACGAGCAGTCACCCTAAGAGAGAAGAAGAGAAAGCTTGAACCTTTGGGTTCTTTAGCCTAGAGTGACTTGAAAATGCCGCTGTCACGGTTAATATATAAACTCTGACCAATGAAAATCATTCTAACTTACTTTGAAATAGTATTGTGAATATCTAAAATGACTTCTGATATGTTCAAACTACTATCTGTCAACCAATGAAAAGTCAGGAAACAAAATAAGTTCGGAGTGACAGCCTATATGGAGGTAGGTTGGTTTGTTTGTGTGTTGTTTAACGTCCCTCTCGAGAATTTTTCACTCATATGGAGACTCCACCACTTGCCGGTGGAGAGCTGCAAATTTTGTTCTATACTCGGCACGTACAGCCATTGAGCAGTGACGGATCTTTTTCGTACGGTGCCAGCACCTACTGCGACACGGGACCTCGGTTTATACGGTCTCATCCGAAGGACCGGTCTCCACGTCCCACAGTTTCGAACCCGCGACGTAAGGATCAACTCCTTACTTCGCGACTCTAGAGCAGACGCTCTAACCACTGCGCCACGCGGGCGACGCCAATATGGAGGTAAATTTAACATGAGCACATGTGAAAACAAATAAAGTTACAAATACGGGACATTTAACATCAGTGATAACTATCGGAAAATGTATAAAGGTAATTTAAGGCACTAAATATTCTAAGGAAGACAAATTAAATGTTCAAAAAAAAACAAAACCGTCACACTAGGAACGGTGGTGTTAGTAGTCATTGATTCGTTCCAATTTATGGCTAATTCTTCCGTAATGTTTGTCAAGAATTGATCATGCAGGCCCGTAGAACTGAAAGGGTGGGGGGTTCCCGGGTAAGGATACTTTTCTCTGAGTATAGTATTTTGCTATAGTAAATTCTCCTTTAGTTGCTGGTTGACAACCCCCAACCCCCACTTTTTGAGGTGCTAAAAGGTCTAGCACTCGCAAATTCAAGGATTTGGACAGAACATAAGCATCCTTTCTTGTCAGATAAATTTGGGATAGGAACACCCCTCCACTTTGGTCAGTATAATTCAAATAAAAATAAAATTTAAAAAAAGGTGGAAAACAAAATTTTAGTCAAGATATTTTGTCTCCATATGAGTGAAAAATTCTCGAGAGGGAGTTATACAACAACAACAACAAAATTCTCATATTTCTGTACAGCTTTCTTAGTTTCGTTTTAAACGTCTATACAACTTTCATGTTAGTATTGTCGCACAGTAGGTCGGAGGATAATTAGACAGTTCGAAAAAATTTTAGTGTCCGAGTAAATCACCTTCTAGATCTTGTGTCTCCATTTCGTACATTAGGCTATCCCTAAAAGTAAATAACTGTCGAATTTCACTGTCTCCATACATTTTTGCTTAAAATAAGAGTGAAAAAAAATCATACATGACTAGTGTGTTATGTACATATAAACAGGCTGTTGAGTAGGAGGTTGACTTTCCTATTTTCCAGCCTTTCCAGATCTTCATTAAATATTCTAAAGCGATCGAACGAGGATTTAGCGCACAAAGTCTTAAATTTCAGATCAGTGTTAACCAATTTCAGGTCCCACACAATTCCTGAGATTTTCTATAGTCTTTCCAGAAACTGCATAATTCATCAATTTGTAAAAGTCCTTTTCGAAATCAGTTTTGGAATATTTCCTCTTCCTAAAATTAAAATCAATGTAGGGTTGTAGCCAGGGTTCTTGTCGAAATTCTAAAATTCTTTCTTCTTTGGAAATTTTAAAGTAGTAAATTTCCATAATGAAGGACGTTATGTTTCTTGTCTTCTAAATTCGGGATCAAGTTGGAAGTTACGTCCCGCCTTCTCAATTTAAGCGCATCTGCAGCATGTGTGTCGACGATAGGGGGGATAGTTTCACAACATACTTGAAAATGAGTAAAATCATTACTGTTTTTCAGTGTAATTTTCTTTATTAAAAATATTGAAAAATTTACAATTTAATACAGGGAAATCAAAACTGAAGATTGATAATATACTGTAATTATAATGTACTAACCCGTCTTTCAATTGCATCTTACGCGCAGGACTGATAAAAAAATTATCTATTCAATTAAGAACTCGCAAATAATAATAAAAAAAGAGGTTTAATTTGAAATAATTGTTAAATTAGTACATTCACGGGGTGCTGAAATACAATTTTATACCAGACTGAATGCGGGAAATTTAAATGAATTGTAAAGTTTAATAAAATGCAAAATTTAAACATCAAGTTTTTAAAAGTATTTTAAAATCTTCGTACCTGAAATTTCCCGGCCGCTTGCGAATTTGCACTACCATGTAGAGTAAATTATTTTCATTCATTTCATTAAGAGTTCAAACAAAAAGAAAATTGGATTTAAAAAAAAGGTATATTTTATTAAAAAAACAAAACAAAACAAAACAAAAAAAACGGACAGTCCATTTTAAGGATGTCCAGTATGATTTCCTGCAGTATACTGACGATCCCTCGTCTTTTCAGTTACATCTTTGATTAAAAAAATAAATTTAGAACCAATGAAAAGTTACGAAATAAAATATGTTTGGAAAGATAAAAGAATTACGTAAAGAAGTAAGTAGATCTGAAGTTAAATAATGTAATATAGATAATAAATATATGACCGATACTACCACATTCTTCCCCCTTAGACAATTATTATATTTTTATTTATAAAATATACAACTGAAAATAAAAAAATATAGATTGTAACAAAATATAAATAGATAATGAGACAATAGATATAAATTTTAAGGTCCATATAAATATGGAATTCTTTTAAAAGTCTGGAATTACACATCTCTCTGGCAATCTGTTTATTATGTTGGTCCAGTAAACTTTTAATCACTAACATGCTGTCATCAGTTTCTCCGGGAAAAATGTCAAGAACTTTGTCTCTCGAGTTGGTCCTGTTTTCCTCCTCCAAAGGAAAATGTGCGAACAGATTCCTAATTTGTGCTCTCCTCCTCCTTTGAGTCTCCATTTTGTCCTTCTCCAACTGTTGTTTATGTTCTTCTCTTGAACCCAGTCGACAAGGCACCTAATTCACAAGATTTGCATCACCTTTCTATGTCCTCTCGCATGTCTGGCCAATAGAACCGACGTTTAATAACATCTACTGTCCTATCTCTACCAAAATGACCCACGTTTGACTAGAATGCAAGTGTTTGAATATTTCAGTTCGCATGTTATTAGGTGCCGCTAATCAAAGTTCATAAGAATTCCTAAAAATGTGACTTTTTGTACGAAAGTTCATCACGAATTTCTAAAAATTCCCATTGTGACCATAAAGATTTTGAACCTTTTGTTAGATTGTCGACGTCGGACTTGGGTGGTTTCTGATTAGCGTACGTGTTCAACAAAGGAATAATGGGACCTATATTTTCGTCTTCATTTTGAAATTTACGCAAATCTTCATGTGACCATGTACATGTACATGTATCTAGCCAGTTTTCGCGATTACATTCAGTTGTATCTGAACAAGCGCTATGTTCCACCACCGGATGTACTTGAACTTTGTCACAAGTTTGATCAGTGTTAATGTTATTAACAGTCAGGACAATCTGATCGTTTACACCGAAGACACGACAAACCATCCGCGTTCTTGTGTTTAGAACCAGGTCTGTGTTCAAGAAAAAAAGTCATAACACTCTATCACACTCAACCACTGGGCAAGCATTCCCTCAACATCTTTAAAATTCCGCAACCATTGTAAGGGAGCATGATCACTTCGCACAACACATTTTCTGCCTAATAAGTAATAGCGTTTTAAATTAACTTACGTGTTTTCTATAAGCAATAACAAATGTTCCGGTAATGTACCAGATTCATCTCCTCGCAACGAATGATCATGAACAATTCCTGCAACTTGTCCGACTGTAGCTAGGACATCATCGCGTTTTAATTTTACTGGGTTTTCTCAAGATTTAGAATTGAAATAACTTGACATTTGTTTTCCGTTTTAACAATTGCTTTGGCGACTTCTTACAAACTTTGACGCCTCGACTATGCCCTGTTTATCAGGACTATAACCCGCGATGTAACCAGCGACTCTCATCTCAGAATTTCCAGGAATTGTAACATTCTAAACAGCTTTTAATAAAGCAACTCGGGAATTCGTGTTTTGAAACAATTTTATTGGACCGTTTCTTAACTTTAGTTTTCTTTTTCGGATGAAAATATCTATTTCATTTCTCTCTCAAAATTTGTCCCCAAGAGACCATCAATTCCCTCTCAATCCCCAACAATAAAATTGTGTTCAAATGCATGATTTCCGACTGAAAGTTTAATTGTTTGTTTTCCAAACGCAGCTAATTTATTTCCATTTGCAGTTTGGAGTACTGCGTCAGTACTTTGAAGCGTGGTTTCCAGGGGTGTGCAATTAAAAAATTCAAGTACTAGCCCAAGGGCTAGTGGCAGTAATAAAGTTACTAGACCCAAGTAAAAAGTTACTAGCCCAAATGTAGGGGGGGGGGGTAACAACTAATATTGAAAAAAAAAAGATTATTGTTGAAAAAGTCAGGGTTTTAAGGTCATTTTTTTTAAATTAAAGTTTAGTTCTCACTAGTAAAATAGAATCATGTATAAATTTATTATTATGATAGAAAATAAAAATGAATTTAAATAAATTATTTTTTCCTTTTTTTGTGCATTGCACTAGCTCATCTAAAACGAAGTGAAATTTTAGTTCTCACTAGTAAAATTGAATCATGTATAAATTTATTATTATGATAGAAAATAAAAATGAATTTAAATAAATTATTTTTTCCTTCTTTTTGTGCATTGCACTAGCTCATCTAAAACGAAGTGAAATCATTTTTTTCTGCTTAAATTATTAAAAACACTGGAAATATATTTTACGTGAATCATATAACACTTATCTTTCAGTTGATTGAGTGAACGTATATAATTTAATGAGATGTCTGCCTTTATTTACCATAAACACATGAATGGAGAAAATTCGGATTAGAAAAAAAAACGATCGTTTTTAGAAGTAAATAAGTCGGGAAGTGCTGCAAAATGGATAAGATTATGGAGATTTACGAACAATTGGAGCATGCTGCTTGGAAACTTTTCATTTGTTGGGAATTTAACAGCATAAAGTCGCCCGCGTGGCGCAGTGGTTAGAGCGTCTGCTCTAGAGTCGCGGCGTAAGGAGTTGATCCTTACGTCGCGGGTTCGAATCCCACTGTGGGACGTGGAGACCGGTCCTTCGAATGAGACCGTATAAACCGAGGTCCCGTGTCGCAGTAGGTGCTGGCACGAAAAAGACCCCTCACTGCTCAATGGCCGTAAGTGCCGAGTATAGGACAAAATTTGCAGCTCTGTGGCGTCTCCATATGAGTGAAAAATTCTCGAGAGGGACGTTAAACAACATAAAAACAAAGAAAGAATAGCAAAAAATGAGTGAAAATACCGGTAGTGATTTTCGTATATTGTACATTGGTATTTTAAATTTTTACTAGCCCAAGGGCTACCTGCATGCAGAAAACCAATAGCCCGACCCCAAAAAATGGTGGCCCCGGGCGTTGGGCGATGCTAATTGCACACCCCTGGTTTCTAATTTCAATTGATCATGAAGACTTTTCTATAGAACTGAAACAGGCGCTCCTGTGTCTATAAGTAGCTGACAATGTTTATCGCCTATGTAAACATGCTGTATTTTTCTCGATGTTCATTGACTTCTGAGAACTGACTTTATTCACCTTGTTTGATTCAGTTTTGCTTGGTAACGGAATATTTGATTCAGACTTGAAAACATGATTTTGGTTTTCATTAGAAAAATCTTTCAACGCGCTGAAATTAGTGACTGTACTTGAATCCGCGCCTGTTTTTACCTCAATTGAAACTGGGTCACTGGTGCGTTCTATTGACTTTATTTGCAGATGGTCGTTTGTTACTTTCAAAGGCTAACGTTCCGACCTCAGTGTCAGCCGAAATTAGTTTTAAGTGTTTTGTGTTTGCACGGGTTTTGTAAATGCCGATCTAAGATCAGAAAATTTCTTCTCGGCTTTCTATGTGCCCTACACCTTTGCAATAATTGCAAATGATTTCAGATCTGATTTTATGCTCTTCAGTGGAAGCCCGAGTACCTTGTAATATTGTCGTCCGCGTGGCGCAGTGGTTAGAGCGTCTGCTCTAGAGTCGCGGCGTAAGGAGTTGATCCTTACGTCGCGGGTTTGAATCCCACTGTGGGACGTGGAGACCGGTCCTTGGGATGAGACCGTATAAACCGAGGTCCCGTGTCGCAGTAGGTGCTGGCACGAAAAAGATCGTTCACTGCTCAATGGCCGTAAGTGCCGAGTATAGGACAAAATTTGCAGCTCTCCACCGGCAAGTGGTGGCGTCTCCATATGAGTGAAAAATTCTCGAGAGGGACGTTAAACAAGATACAAACAAACAAAACCTTGTAATAAATCTTTAATTTCCATTTTAAATTTCTGTAGTTTTCGATCAATTATTTTCTCGATTTCTTCGCGTGTTACAGAAGTTTCTCTTTTCTGAAGCGTGTGCATGGGTATCATGCCCTGATCTTGTTCAATCTCTGATCCAATGACAAGGGATGTTGAAATTGTACACGTTTTTTGAGTTCATAATGACCTAAACCATGAATAAAATTGTCTATAATCTGCGTTTCTAAAGCAGAGTAGGTGACATGGGGATATGCTTTTAATGCTAACCTGCGTAAGGCATAACTTAATTTCTGCTGCAGATTCCCGTTTCTCGCGTTTTCTGTTTTTAAATTCACACCTTAACGCAACCTCTTTTTCTACAGAATGAAATCGCCTGCTTTAAACAGATTTTAGTCTAGCATAATCTTGCAAGTCAGACTGCGTACATTCACTGAGTAGTTTTTGTGCATTGCCTTTAAAAGACAATGAATTGTTGAGGACGTTCGCGTTCATTCCAGCCATTCTCTATATAAATGGCTGAAAAAATGAGGAAAGTATCAGTCCACTGTCCAAGAGTGATAGGAAATTTGGACCTTTGGCCCTAATGTAAGTTAATAACCCCTGTCGAGATGGTTACTGAAAGAGTATTTTTGTATTATTTTGTATTAAGTAATGATTTTAAATTTCCAAATTTTTTCTGTCAATTTTATAGATACTGAGGCACTCAATGGGATACCATCTTTCATGTTCACACTATGTGTGGATGACTTTGGTGGCTCACCTAAAATCACCTGGTCCAGAATGGCCCCAATGCCAGATGTACTGCCTCCTTGATCTGTTGATATGCCTGAGGCTGAGTTGATGATGTTGCAACGATTGGCTGTTCCTGTTGGGACTCAATTGTTGTAGCTGTTGATGGCTTATTTGTAGTTTGTTTAATTATGGCAGCTGCCAACTTGTCATAATCGATAGAGGGGGCGATGGTAGACTGTCATAGAGTGGGCGGTGGTCGACTGTATGGTATTAACACGTGTGTCAGCATTGTTAGGGTTTGTGTCGGCAATCATGGTAATGTCACTCGTGTTCACAGGGTTTCGCTTTTTCTGAGTTTTTGACGAATTCCCTGATCATCCTTTTAATTTTCGCTTTGGAGGCATGGTGGTGACCTAAGAAAAAATATTTTTTTATAGAAATTTCGGTATTTATCAATATTTTGTATGTGATATACACGTGTTATGCACACAAAGCCTTGTCAGTGAAGCACCATCGTATGCATTAAGAAAAGTACATTGTAACTTCAACACATATTGAAATAGATTAACAGACAGAATACAAGTTCTGTTGTTTTGAACACGTGTGGTACCTGTTTATCATGAAAGAAAATAACATACTTTGCTTATCCACACATACTTAAACTCTTAGTGTTAACAATCCCAGAAACAGCCCATGGACAAAATGCCAGACACTTTATGTGTAAACTGAACATATAACTTTAATATTAGCATGCTTTTCTAAGAGCCAGTCTGCATAACATTCATTTTATAAGAATGTAAAAGCTTTGCCATTATGCCATTATGCATATGCTGCAGAATAAAATAAAAATGCAGTATGTTCCCTTCCGTTTTGCTTTATTATCAAAATGAGGTTGATATACCACACTGTTTATTCTTTGTAAAAACTCGTCTTTAATTTCAGAAAATTTGTCATCTGTGAACTGAATTTTTGCCGTGCAACTGCCCCTTCGCTTAACCATATTCATCCTAAACAACACTGACTGGGCCCAGCTTTTTTTCAACGTAATCGGTCCGCCATTACAAGATAGTAGCTGCTCGTCATGGGCACGGACAATGCCCTCCGCAACGGCAATGCAGATTGCTGTGTTAATAACAGCCCCCGATTTCCTTAATGAACGAATGCAAGTTTGCACGTCGGAATCCAGTTCGTTACCGAGTAAAACTTTTTTACCCCGCTTGCACGAATTCAATTCAGAAATTTCACAGTTCTCGCCGTCTGAAAAATCAAGTTTACGTTTTCGAGATTGAGCTCCGTGTTGTATTTATCACGTAAATTTCTTACAGTACTTTCACGTAGTCCTAGAAACTTTGTCTGAAAACGTTTAATGGTCGACGAAGGTCCATGTACACTGGCGTAGTGTCCTGTCTCAGCTCGTTCGCTCGGTAAAAAAGTCGTGTACTTTCCTCTCGGAGTTTTTGGTGTATCAAGAACATCGGCCACTTTCTCATTACACTCAGTAATTTTTCTAGGCGACATTAATTCACTTAAAGGTCCGGTAGGGTCAGGAAACTTACTTATTGGCTTCAAATATTTCAACAGCGCCATTTTGCTGGCAAAGCGTGAAGTGACTGCTAACTACGGGGTATTCACTGACCAATTATCGATACCTGTATACGCAACGAAGCGTGAATTCGGACTCTATGAAGAGGCCTCACAAGGGGTATTTTTATGGGGACATTTTATGACGTATTTTTTTGCGATTAAGACTTGATCGCAGAATTTCGCAAAAAAAATAGCACCCCGTAGAAAAATCCAGTTATACGGTAACAGGCGAATTGTCCACCTATCACGGAGCGAGCGTTCTACCGACTGAGCTACCGTGAACGGTCGCACAGGTTGGAGTGCTGTAATATAACTCAGAAATATTCAGGTATATTTATTATTTCTGCGGAAAAAAAATGAATATACATGAATATTTTTGTCTCATTTCTACAACCAATTAAAAAAAAAATCCTCTGTATTTATTAAACAGACTTACTTCAAATGATGATCTCCTTTAAATTATTTTACCCGGTACTAGATATTACAAGTGCATTAATTTTTAAAAGGCTTTTCCATTTAAAGGTGCTTAGACATAGATTTGAACTTAATATTTTCTGAAATTTTCTGTATAATATAACGACTTATATATTGCAATAGCATTTCACACGAAAATACAAGAGGCCCATGGGCCTTGAATCGCTCTTCTGATAAACTGTACAACCTATCACTTCTATTTGAAGCTTCGAAGTATCCTGTATATTTACATAAACCCTTGAAATTCCAATTCACACTCTGAGAACCCAAGATGGTTCTAAGCCAATTAGTACCTGAGAGTTGGTCATGGTGACCTACTTATCACTTGTCATTCTCTGAGGACCCATCAACTAAGTTTAATGATTCTAAGCCAATTAATACCTAAAAAAAATTTTAAAATTATAATCATAAAATTTTATAAGTAAGTCAAAGTGACTTACTTTTCAATTGTTTTACTCCAAGGACCCAAGATGCATCAACTGACAAAGTTTGATGATTCTAAGCCAATTAGTACCTGTAATATTTAATTAAAGCCATAAATTTTCAAAAGTAGGTCACCGTGACTTACTTTTCAGTTGCTGTACTCCGAGGACCAAAGATACATCGACTGACAAAGTTTGATGATTCTAGCCAATAAGTACCCAAAATATTTAATTACAGCCATAAATTTTCAAAAGTAGGTCACAGTGACCTACTTTCCAGTCAACCTACTCCGAGGACCAAAGATGTATCAACTGACAAATTTTGACGATTCTAAGCCAAATAATTCCTGAAAATATTAAATACAGCCATAAAATTTCAAAAGTAGGTCACCGTGACCTACTTTTCAGTTGTTGTACTCCGAGGACCCATGACGCATAAACTGACAAAGTTTGATGATTCTAAGCCAATTAGTACCCGAAATATTTTATTAAAGCCATAAATTTTCAGAAAGTAGGTCACGGTGACCTACTTTTTAGTCGACCTACTCAAAAGACCCATGACGCATCAACTGACAAAGTTTGATGATTCTAAGCCAATTAGTACCCAAAATATTTTATTAAAGCCATAAATTTTCAGAAAGTAGGTCACGGTGACCTACTTTTTAGTCGACCTACTCAAAAGACCCATGACGCATCAACTGACAAAGTTTGATGATTCTAAGCCAATTAGTACCCGAAATATTTAATTAAAGCCATAAATTTTCAAAAGTAGGTCACGGTGACCTACTTTTTAGTCGATCTACTCTGAAGACCCAAGATGCATCAACTGACAAAGTTTGATGATTCTAAGCCAATTAGTACCCGAAATATTTAATTAACACCATAAATTTTCAAAAGTAGGTCACGGTGACCTACTTTTTAGTCGACCTACTCCGAAGACCCAAGATGCATCAACTGACAAAGTTTGATGATTCTAAGCCAATTAGTACCTGAAATATTTAATTATAGTCATATAAATTGAAAAGTAGGTCAAGGTGACCTACTTTTCAGTTGACCTTTTTTGAGGACCCAAGATGCATCAACTTACAAAGTTTTATGATCATAGGACTTAAAATGTCCAAATTATGCCTCTAAAACGCTTTGAAATCGAATGCCTGCAAAGTTCAAAAAGTAGGTCACGGTGACCTTCTTTTTAAAAAAATAGTTTTCATGGCCCCAAGAGGCATCATCTTACAAGATTTAATGATTCTTAGCCTCCCCGTATTCGAATTAATGACCTTAATTGTTTTAAAAAAGATTAGCCATAAAATTCAAAAAGTAGGTCAAGGTGACCTACTTTTTAAGTGACGTACTTTGACGACCCAAGATGCATCAACTGACAAAGTTTGATGATCATAGGCCTTAAATTGTTCAAAATATGCCTCTAAATCATTATGAAAAAGAATGGCCGCAAAATTTGAAAAGTAGGTCACCGTGACCTACTTTTGAGTCAACATGATATGAGGTCCTTAGATGCACCAACTGACAAGATTTGATGATCCTAGTCCTTATAGTAAGCAAAATATCAACATTTTAATAAAATGTAATTTTTGGTCAACTTTGAAGTGACCTTGAGACCACTCCCTTTGCCCCAGGGTAAATCCCCGTGCAAATTTGAATCTACAACATATCCTCATCCTATTGTGTAAGTTTGGTGATAATCTGCCCAGTGGTTCTTGGGAAGAAGATTTTTTAGCAACCAGTACTTTTGTTTCTATTTTCCTAATTATCTCCCCTTGTTAAAGGGTCACAACCCCAGTTTTAGTATAAAAGGGAGCCCTTGGGCCAAGGATACCCTGTGACAAATTTGACAATAATTGGCCAAGGGGTTCTTGAGTTATGGCCTATATTCTAAAAAGTTTACGCACACCGCACAAATGGCCATAGCATTAGCTCTTTGAGCCTTTGGCTCAGAAGAGCTTATAATTAACCAGAAGTCTCTGATGAGACTGTAGCTCTACTGGTCTGTTTGTATAACAAAAGAAAAGTAGCACTTGGATTTGAAACATTGCAACATGCAACAATAAATAGAATTATGTATCTTAATGTAGTCTACTTTTGTGACAAGTTATATTGAAATCAAATGAAAACTAGGAGTAGTAGCGTTTTGAAAGTATTTCACGGAAATATTTTTAGTAACCATGACAACACCATTCACCCAAATAAAAAAAAACAGAAATACATATTATGTATCGTAGTGTATTCTAACTGTGTGCCAAATTAGATTGAAATCAGACCAAAATTGTAGGAGGAGTAACGTTTTAAAGGAATTTCAAAGAAATTTCTATTTTAAGTAACCATGGCAACACTGTTCATCGAATTCAAAAACCAATGCAATAAATTATGTATCTTAGTATAGTCTTCTTGTATGCCTAATTATATTAGAAGCAGACTAAAACTGTAGCAGGAGTAGTGATTTAAAGGAATTTCACAGAAATTTCTATTTTTAGTAACCATGGCAACACTGTTCATCGAATTCAAAAACCGATGCAATAAATTATGTATCTTAGTGTAGTCTACTTGTGTGCCAAATTATATTGAAATCGGACCAAAACTGTAGGAGGAGTAGCGTTTTAAAGGAATTTCACAGAAATTTATATTTTTAGTAACCATGGCAACACCGTCCATCGAAATCAAAAACCGATGCACTAAATTGTGTATCGTAGTGTAGTCTACTTGTGTGCCAAGTTATATTGAAATCGGACCAAAACTGTAGGAGGAGTAGCGTTTTAAAGAAATTTCACAGAAATTTCTATTTTTAGTAACCATGGCAACACCGTCCATCGAAATCAAAAACCGATGCACTAAATTGTGTATCTTAGTGTAGTCTACTTGTGTGCCAAATTATATTGAAATCGGACCAAAACTGTAGGAGGAGTAGCGTTTTAAAGGAATTTCACAGAAATTTCTATTTTTAGTAACCATGGCAACACCGTCCATCAAAATCAAAAACCGATGCACTAAATTATGTATCTTAGTGTAGTCTACTTGTGTGCCAAGTTATATTGAAATCGGACCAAAACTGTAGGAGGAGTAGCGTTTTAAAGGAATTTCACAGAAATTTCTATTTCTAGTAACCATGGCAACACCGTCCATCGAAATCAAAAACCGATGCACTAATTTATGTATCTTAGTGTAGTCTACTTGGCACACAAGTTATATTGAAATCGGACCAAAACTGTAGGAGGAGTAGCGTTTTAAAGGAATTTCACAGAATTTTCTATTTTTAGTAACCATGGCAACACCGTCCATCGAAATCAAAAACCGATGCACTAAATTATGTATCTTAGTGTAGTCTACTTGTGTGCCAAGTTATATTGAAATCGGACCAAAACTGTAGGAGGAGAAGCGTTTTAAAGGAATTTCACAGAAATTTCTATTTTTAGTAACCATGGCAACACCGTCCATCGAAATCAAAAACTGATGCACTAATTTATGTATCTTAGTGTAGTCTACTTGTGTGCCAAGTTATATTGAAATCGGACCAAAACTGTAGGAGGAGTAGCGTTTTAAAGGAATTTCACAGAAATTTCTATTTTTAGTAACCATGGCAACACCGTCCATCGAAATCAAAAACCGATGCACTAATTTATGTATCTTAGTGTAGTCTACTTGTGTGCCAAGTTATATTGAAATCGGACCAAAACTGTAGGAGGAGTAGCGTTTTGAAAAATTGTTTACAGACAGACGGACAGACAGACAGACAGACAGACAGACAGACGGACGGACGACGGACACCTTACTATCGCATAAGCTCTTCTGGTCTCTGACCAGTAGAGCTAAAAACTTATTTTATCTGGAAATTATTGGAACAACGAATTCCGGGACGCGTTTGATTAACACATCTTTGCACTTACACAAATTTTAACTTTATCCTTAATATTTAAGAAAAGAAGCGATTTTGTTAGGCATTAATGAAAAATATTTCATCTATAATCCAGAAAATTCAGAGTAGAAATGTTCGAAAGCAAAACCAATTCACCAGTATTGTCAGTCCGTGCTCTGTGATGTGTACAGAGTTTAACAAATTGAACACACCCGTGAAACGTAAACTGTTTTTGTAAACAGGGCACGAACTATGTTATTGTTAATGTTTACGATTCACCAGGTATGTTCAATTGTTAAAACTCTGCACACACCACTGAGCACGGACTTACAATACTGTGAGTGGGTTTTGCTTTCGAACATTTCTACTCTGAATTTTCTGGGTTATAGTTTTAATATTTTTCATTAATACACAACAAAATTGCCACTTTTCTTAAGTATTAAGAATAAAATTAAAGTATGTGAAAGCGCAAGGATGTGTCAATCCAACACGTCCAGAAATTCGAAGTTTCAATAACTTCGAGATAAAATAAGATTTTTATTATATTTTAGTATGAAATGCTATAGCAACATATAAGTCATGAAATTATACAGAAAATTTGAGAAAATATTAACTTTAAATCTGTGTCCAAGCACCTTTAAGTGCATAGAATAAAGAACTATGTATCTCGATCTTTTTCGATAACAGGAAAGCGTCCATTCTTCATTTGAACAAGTAGTATGGTATGGAAAAAAAAAATCCTGAGAAAATTATATGTATTTTAAAGCGATATGAAAAATTATTTAATAATAAAAAGTACTCACGGACATGGTAGCATCCTTCAGTAAACTTAAAGTAAATTAATCTCATAAATGTAGATATGTCTATATAAATAAATGTCAACATGTCAAAAATAATCATCATTATAATTGACAAGTAAAAAAGAAATGCGACCGTTAGAACAACTTCTGTCTTAATTGATACTAACATGATTACTTAAGCATTTGTGAAAAATATAAATCAAAGTGAGTAAACACCAACAGTGTGAAAATTTGGGAACAATCTGACCTCAAGAGAATATGACCTTTAAAGTTAGGAGGACAAAACATTCGTTAAGTGTATCCTATTTGCCTATTTTTTTCAATGAGTTTGTTTAAGAGTTCCATGTTACTGTTCTTCATATTTGTCATTAGTCAAGAATTTTTTGCATCTCTCCTCAAAATACTCTTTCATTTCATCAATCTTCCCGTTCTTTGTCTTGGTTGAAGATACAGGGGTGGGTTGTCAATATCTCAGGAACGAACTTGCTTAGAATCATCAAACTTTATGAATTGATGCATCTTGGATCCTCAGAGAATGACAACCGAAAAGTAGGTCTCCGTAAACTACTTTTGAAATTGTATGGCTATATTCAAATATTTCTGGTCCTAATTGGCCTAGAATCATTAATCTTTGTCAGTTGATGCATCTTGGGTCCTCGGAGAATGTCATCCAAAATATAGGTCACCGTGACATACTTTTAAAATTTTGATCTTTATTAAAATATCTCAGGTACTTATTGGCTTAGAATCATCAAACTTTGTCAGTTGATGCATCTTGGGTATTCTGAAATTATCAACCAAAGTGGGTCACCGCGACCTACTTTTGAAATTTTATGGCTATATTTAAATGTCTTAGGTACTAAATGGATTACAAACATCACTCTTTGTCAATTGATGCATCTTGGGTACTCGGAGAACGTCAACCAAAAAGTAAGTCACTATGACCTACTTTTGAAGTTTTATGACTATATTTAAACTGAAGAGTTGGTGACTGAACTACGTTTGAAATTTTATGGGAATATTTAAATATTTCGGGTACTATTTGGCTAAGAATCATCAAATTTCATCAGTTGATGCATCTTGGGTCCTCAGAATGTGTCCTATCTAAAGTAGGTCACAGTGTCCTAGTTTGGAATTCAAGGCAATATCTAAATATTTGAAATTATAAGAGTCTTAAAACCATCAGACTTTGGCAATTGAGGCATTTTTGGGGTCTCATAGTATGTTTTCCAAAAAATAGGTCACTGTGACCTACTTTTGGAATCTCATGGCTATATCTGGATATTTAAAATAGTAAGTGGCTTCGAATCATTACATTTTGTCAGTTGATTCATCCTGGATTCTAAAGTGGTTTTACTAAAGTGTAGGTCATGATGACCTACTTTTGGAATTTCAAGGCTTTATCTAACAATACTACTTTACAGGATACTTAGAGGCTTCAAAAAGAAGTGATTGGTTGTACAATTTATCAAAAGAGCGATTCAAGGTCTTTGGGACTCTTGTCGGTTATTATGCGAAATGTTTAGGGGAATATTTACGTGTGTAAGGGGCAAAGTACGCGGATTTAGACTGTTGGATCCATAACATCAAAACCAACAGTGTCACTGAACAACAACATGAAAAAGGTTGATTGATTGATTAACTGTTTCTTTTTACATCCCGTTCGAGAATTTTTCACTCAGGTAGAGACGTCACCTTATACCGGCGAAGGGCTTCAAATCTAGACCTTACTCGGTACTCAGGGCCATTGAGCAGTGAGGGTTCTTTATCGTGTCAACGATTACCGAGGCCCCCTCGGTTTTGATTGTCTCCTCGGGAGGACCCGAAACTTGCACTTCAAGGTACCGACCGCTTCGCAAACAAACAGTTGCTTCCTCTTTTTTATCGATCTAGGTCAGTCGCGACCGTGATTCGAACACACAACATTCCGATCACGGAGACTTGTAAAAGAAGAATGTGGCGAAGTATCGAATGATGGAATGTTATGTAGGCAGGGCATAAAATACATTGAGATGATGAATTCACAGCATAGTTCTACGTGTTCTGGAAAATGACCATCGCTGTTTTTAATCGTTTTTAGGAAATCGGAATGAAAAGTACATATGCTTGAAGTACAAATGATAGTTTCATGTCTATTTTAAGTATAGAGACATATATAATAGATGGATTAGTATATAAAGGTGGTTATCTTTTTAACATCCTTCACCACTTTATCTTTCAGTGTTACATGATGGTTTCGCAAATTGTGTAGTCTGCAGGTTTCCATAAATCGACTAACCGTGTCGCGAAATGGTGAAAAATGATTTTCCCCATTGGCTGTGTGGGATCCATGTTACGAAACATGGGTATTAAGTTACAGCTCTACGTAAGTAAAAATTGATGTTCAGATCTAAGTAAATTAAATATATTATACTAAAGCAACATTTTATATTCATATTAATTCCCCCTCAAGTTTCTTCATAATTGGTTCCGTTCCGTTCCGCTAAATACCAGTATCTGTGTGGATATTAGTGTTTATCGGAACGAAACGAAACACAATGAAATAAAATATATGAAGAAATAAGTTGTTATATGAATGTCATATTTTTTCATTAAAAAATGAGATATTCCATGAGATTAACTAATTTGCGTAATACAATCATTTGGAATATTCCGAATTACAGGATTGTTGTGTTATATAATGTTTGTGATAGCAATAATTTTGCATACAATTATTTTTAGTACACTTTTGTTTTATTTTTAGAATGTTACAACGTCGAATAATGAGCCAAGAAAATAACCGAGTCGAGTTTGTTGGTCTGAAATTCCCCCACATAAGGATTTTATTTTGAAATCATACTCTGCAGGAAAATGAATTTCTTCAGTAACATGCATATATAAAGAGAATATATTTTGCAATAAATGTTAATTAATTTTACTTAAACATTCCGTTTTAAAGTAATGTTATTTATGTAAAAAGGAAAGAAAAGAAAATACACGATAGTCATATATTGTTCCGTTCCGTTCCGCAAATTAACAATACCCACACAGGTATTGGTATTTTGCGGAACGAAACGAAACCATAGGTTTCCTATTGAAGAGAAAGATAAAATCCAAAAAAAAAGTACGACAGCAGACACAATTTTTTC
The DNA here is from genome assembly GCF_033153115.1 of Saccostrea echinata. Lineage (NCBI taxonomy): Eukaryota > Metazoa > Mollusca > Bivalvia > Ostreida > Ostreidae > Saccostrea > Saccostrea echinata. The sequence continues at coordinate 15,405,256 of NW_026889782.1, read as the reverse complement.
AATGTGTGGTTTGATATTATTTGATTGTGAAAAAAGTGTGATAAATATGGATTTAGATGATGTTAAAATTAAATAAGCAAATATCTTTTCCTCAATTGCTCAACATTTTATCTACCATATTTTGGTATTATGTAAAGTTATTATATGCATAATATATTGGATGAATGAAGTAGCGTTACAACAACCTTTAGGACAGTAAAAAGTTCTAGCTTATACATTATTTTGTTCTGTGGGTTTTTCATCTGGAGTGACATCTGTTGTTGCTATGTAAACTGTATTGAGTGATTGATAGGTATTAATTATTGATGTAAAATGACTTTATCCAAATGCTTGGGTACAGTGCTAAAGAAGTATCGTTTTGTTTATAAACAAGTCCAAAGTAAAGAGAGTTATCTTGCTTTGCCAACATTGGCCATTCTTTGGTTCCGTTCCGCTAAATACCAATATATATGTGGATATTAGTATTTAGCGAAACGGAACGGAACCAAGTTACCCATGAATCATATAAATGTACGAGTATTTTAAGAGTTTAAGTCTGCTATTCTTTATCGGTAAATCTCATTATATTATTTCTAGATGAATTAATATTACATGGTAATCTGAAAAAAAGCTGCATTCAAATAATTCAAAGTGACATTGTTAATTATGTGCAAAAGTTTCCCAAATGTCAACATTGTAAGTAGAAATGTTTTTATTTGTTTGAAATTATTTTTATTCAAAGACACTTGAACAAAATTTCTTGGTAAATAGTAGAATTACAAGCTTTGAATGCCTTTCTAACAACAAATCTCTATAATCTTAAATCCTCTATCGGCCATAGTTTCATATGATGACCTGGTCGTACATAATTAAAAAAAAACACAATTCTTAATGATACCCCGTCAGATTCCATCAAGATCATTAATTTAATATACATGTATTTTCACCCTTCCTGCATGTACACTCTAAAAGAGATAATTGCAACTTTCCTTTGCGGCAATCTGGGGGAAAATGCGAGAAACATTTTTCTTGTCTCTTTAGTATTGATTATCTAAATTGAATAGACGGAATTCCACTTTTCATGATTAAAAAGAATTAGATTAATTGTCTAACAACAGAGTACTTGCATATACATCATTAGATTTCAACTTCGCTGTGTTTCATTCCGTTCCGCTAAATACTAATAACCACACGGATATTGGTATTTTGCGGAACGGAACGGAACCATATATGTAATGTCCATATAAAGAGTGTAAATCTGAACCTTATAAATATATCAATAAATGTTGAATTAGCATACATTTCTGTCGGCCCATAACACATTACACATATAACGTTACACAATACTATTGAAACTAGTCTATAAATGTTTCAATTGATGTTTCAATTGATGGAGAAATGGGTTTGAGTTTTATTATCAGCATCAAGGACCGCAATATATAAATATATAATAATAAATTATAAAGTGATAATGATTTGCGTACATGTGCGCGTTTTTAGTCTTTTTGAAAAGTCAAAAATCTAATTAAAAATCAGGCATATTGATTCTAACTTTCCTTGTCTTTTTCATATTGCTTTTCAAAATTTAATATACAGGGTTTAATTTTTATAATTTAATTGAAAAAATAACAGAGTGCTTGCGTGCGTAACATTACAAGTATTCAATTTCTCTGTGTTTCGTTCCGTTCCGCTAAATACTAATATCCACATGGATATTGGTATTTAGCGGAACGAAACGGAACCAGAGAATCATATCATGCTGGTAAAATGCGACAACTCTCTTTACTATACAAACAAAATAAACGATGCACCGAACTTGGATAGGAATGCATCGTTAATAGATGAATATCAATCATTCAATATTGTTTACTACGATGGCCAACAGCGGCCGCCACTTTCTGATTAAGAATATTGTCATTTTGTACAGCGTTTTTGTCAATTTTCGTTGACATATTACAACTAAACTGGTAATGCTATATGTACATGTACACTTTTTACACTGACAATTTACAACAGCGAAAAACATTAAAATTCTTTCGTGTGATATGAAATTAAGATACATAAAACAGGTGGCTTGAAAGAGATAAGGAACATTTTAATGATTTTCACCCTCAATTGGTCTGAGATATCGTAACGCAGTTAATCCTAGATTAGACGTAAATCGTCATTCTGTCACCTTGTTGTATCATTGAAAAGATATTCTTGGGATTGAAATTAAAAAGGCGAATAAAAGTAATACGTTTGTTGTAATGGATATACATGAATATAATGGACATATCTTGATCCTCAAAGTATATGAGACAACTCGATTCTACCTATTATGTAGAGGTAGAAAAACAGGATTTAGTAGCTCTACATGTGAGCATCCAATCAAAAGTTTATCACGGGAAAAAACATCCCCTCCTCCCCACCCCCCTTTTCCATGCTTCTGTTTGTTTGAATTTCATTTCCAATGCATCAAATTCTTTTGAAATAATATATTTAGACAGAAAATGACTTAATGTTGATTTACTGGGTCGAGCGAAATGCATGAAACCTGCAGAACACCATAACAAATAGATAAAAGTAACACTCTCTAAAATTATTTTTGCACAAATAATTTAAAAATTTAGAAATAAAAAAAACGCTCCTAAAAAGAGCAAATCATGACAAGGCCAATGATATTATACATGTATCTACACAATTTTTCTGACCGTGGAATGTATCAAAAACAAAACTTTAGATACGGAAATACACCCGTTTTTAAGCAAGAATAAAATGACAACCTTAAATGTGGGAGTCTGTATTTGCTCTCTAAATACATCAAATGAATAACTAAATGCTTGAAACACTTTTAAAGGCCAACGCAATCTCTCAAGACTTCCACCTGGTCGGCCAATTATTTTTCAATGTGGCACGGGAATGAAAATATAGGTACAGTACCAAGCAGACCCAACCTGACACAAAGCAGTCCCGGGAACTGCTTTCTGGGACTGCTTTGGGACTGCTAAAGCAGTCCCAGAGCAGTCCCAAAGCGGTCCCAGAGCAGTCCCACAGCGGTCCAAGCGGTCCCAGAAAGCAGTCTCAACAGTCCCAGAAAGCAGTCCCAGTGGGCGGGGTTAATTAATTTAATGGGCGGAGCTTACTCAGAAATGAGATTACCAATAAACAAGGTAAATATAAAAGGCAGCTGAAATCGATGATCCATTTCTTTCTGAGCAGTATCAATTCTCATGCGACAGTCATTTTATAACTGTTAAGAAAATCACACTACGCGTATAGAAACAAATAATAAATATTGAACAAAGAAGACGTTCACACCTATAAATAACATGAATATTTAACCACAGTTTTGTGGTATGTTAATTTTTCACCAAAATAAATCAATTTCTAAATTACTGTGATTGATATAGGGTGGTTTCCATATTTATTTTATTTTTATTTTTTTTTGTAGATAATTAAGCTTGAGTTATTTATTTTCTATCAGAACTAGCTTTAAACAGGCCTTATAATTATAGAGCAAGGCCCATTTCCATACTATACTCTGAATGCAGTTTTCTTAAGTACTGGAGCTTTTGAAAAATTCTTTGTGTATTATATTTCAGTCATGATTATTTTCACTGACTTGCCAATTTAATTATCGTTAAATTATCTATGTAACAGAAAACAATAATACTTTTATTATATAAACGTTTGAGTGTACATCTGTAAATCACGCGAATGGAACCCTCAGATTATGTTCAAAATTAATTAATCCCGAAATAAATTTATACACATTTATTGAAACGAAGATTTTTTGCAGTACATAGATTGAAATAAGAGTCATTGTTGACCAGCATGTTCAGTGATGTATAACTCTGATACCCAAATAACATCCATTGACTTTCTGCTAATCATGCCCGAAGGCGATTGAAACTTCAGGTGTTAACCCCATTTTATACATTTGTATTGCTTTTTATTAATCGGCCAGGAAAACACAAACAAAACAAATAAGAAATAAGTCACAATTCCCAATATTTTAAAATGTTTATAAATTTACTCTTTTAATTACTTGTTCATAAATCAAAAAAAAATTCATAAATAAATCCCCCAATAATTGTTCACAAATATAATGTTTTAAATGACTGAAGAATGGTAGAATAATTTTATTTCTTGGGCATTTAATAAATTATTAGGTTTTATTTGAGGGCGGTCAAAATAGCATGGAATGCTCTTTTTTAGCATGCATATGGTTTTAGCTTTTTCAATTAAAAAAAAAATCCAGTACAGTATGTCCCTCTGAATGTCTTATTGTAATGACAAGTTTGTTTGTTTGTTTTTTTTTTTTTTTTGTTTTTTGTTTTTAAATAGTGCTAATGCAAACTTTGAGTATATTCTGTAACTTGACAGCATTAATTAATTAAATAGGCCTCGATATTTTTTTTTCAAACACTTGTATTAAAGTTTTAATTAGCATTAATTAATTAAATAGGCCTAGATATATATATTTTTTTTCCAAACACCTGTATTAAAGTTTAAAGGATAAAAGTCATCTCCTGACTTCCCTTTTAGCTACTTTCATTTTTTAAAATTAATTCTAGACTAGAATTGTGTAAATTTACAGCCCCTGAAGACAGTTAGTAATTACATGTATATCTATCTCTACTTATTAAAATGTTGTAAAAAAAATCCTTTTTTTTTTTTTTTTTTTTAATTTTTTATCTTAAACAACTCTCTGCTGAAAGTAAACAAAACAACAACAGGGAGCCTGCAAATTCAGAATACACAAGGGGCGGAGCTATCATGTCACTCAGAACCTTTTTCATGCATGAGTGAACAAAGCAGTCCCAGAAAGCAGTCCCAGGGACTGCTGGGTCTGCTTTCTAGAGCAGTCCCACAGCAGTCCCAAAGCAGTCCCGGGGACTGCTTAGGTGTCAGGTTGGGTCTGGTTGGTACTGTACATGTAACTAATGTGATCATTTCCTCGTGCACATTGTTTAAAAAACAAAATTCATACATCAAAGACACGTCCGATTATGAACAAAATCAAATTTCTGATAGACCTGGGAAATTTCATCCTGGTTACCTATGATGTGACCAGCAGGTACACCAACATGGAATTTTATGAATTAATTACTACAATCTGTCGAGAAAGCATATCTAGAAGACAATGCTAATCTGTAATCACCCCGACCTTGCTGTTCTGCTAGAACCTTAAGCTTATCACCTTCAAGTATAACCTGTTTTATGTATCTTCATTTCATATCACAAGAAAGAATTTTAATGATTTTCTCCAGTGTAAATTGTCAGTGTAAAAACTGTATATGGACATATAGCATTACCAGTTTAGTTGTAAGTTGTTAACGAAAATTGACAAAAACGCTGTACAAAATGACAATATTCAGAATCGAAAGTGGCGGCCGCTGTCGGCCATCGTAGTTTACATAGTAACTACAGATGTCAGCAAAAATCAATGCTTAAACTAGCTTACAGGCATTTTATTTTACAGCTCGCTACTTCACACTGTGGAGTAATTTATGTTAATTAAATAACATTACTTTTTTTTAGTTTTACTTTCATTTTTATCCCCCCCCCCCAAGGTACCCCACAACTGGTTTCGTTCCGTTTCGTTTCCCAAAGTACCAATAGCCTGATGGATAAGCCTAGAATTGTTTTTCATCCCATTTGGCAGCCTGCAACCATTGGTCCCAGACAATCTGTTTTCCATTTTTGTTAGTAATCTTGTGTGGAATGGCTGGGTTCCACTGCTTAAAACAGCATTTCTTAATTTCTTCATGTTATGTGAGAAATCTTGGCAGAACCCAACTTTTTCTGTAGGACTAACCAAACTCTGTGTTAGGAAATTGTGTAATTTGGGCTCATCTTTGAAATGCAGTCTTGTAAATTATCGATTCTGCTGTCCCCCATCTTGCATGACAAAATCAACCTTAAACCCCCAAGACTGTAGGTTTGAAATAACATTCCATATTATCACGTACAGCTCAGATGCCTTTACCCCATCAGTGGGATAGTGCACGATGGGAAATCTGAAGCCAGTGTGCCCTTAGAAGGTGATTTGAAGGACATCTGTTGCCAGCTTTTTTCTGTACTTGGTTGTCTTTGACGATTCCTAAATTTTGGCATTCATCACCAGTATCCACCCAACCAATAAGTTGATTGTTTTTCCCTTTACAGTTTATAACCAGATCCTGTTGAATTTTTGCTTCATCGTGAAGCAGCCCACCATAATACCCTGCTTCCGGCAAGTTTGCTTTCTCCACTGTATTACGCATCCAATGAAATATCTCATAAGGAATGCCTAATTCCTGTGTAACAGCATTTTTATTGCGTGTTAGATTTCGGCCAGAGGGAAGTTTTGAGTATATTGCTATCAACCAAATCTTCATAGGATTTGGCACTCCTGGCCCATATATTCAAGCAAGTTTCTATGACAGATTTTTCCCATACCCTTTTTTCATGATTAATAGTAGCACAAAGAATTTTGTGTTGTGCCATTAGGACATCTTTCGTATTTTCAGGGGCATTTGGAAAAATTTCATCAAAGATAACTGTCAAGTCATAATCATCATACTTGTCCAAATTTATCAGCTTGTCTGGTTTCTCATTCTTGAAAGTGTTCAGATTCATGGTACAAGACCTACATGTCTGACACGAAAACCAGGTCAAAATTCCTCTAAATGAACTACACCTCATTCTTAACTCCTGGCTGTTTTCATCCTCGTTGTTGGAGATTGACTCTGTTTTGTGAATGGGAATATGCTGCTTGTTTTCTACCCGTAAACCGAAACAAATTTGTAATCTGCTTGTTATAAGCAGAATATCATTAAGACATTCTTTAGTTCCATCAAAATAATTAGATATATCAAGTTTTTCAAGATTCCTTCCTTTTCCCATCATCTTGAGGGAAACTCTTATTCTGAAAATCAAGATTTATTTCTTTCATCACTCTGTTACCATCTGATATGATGTCCGTTGCCATCATGAGTGTCACTAACATGTAAGTCTGCTTTAATATCATGCAGTGATATATTGGAATTAGTAGATCAGTTTCACTGAAAGGATTTAGCTGTGATTTCGCCATCTGATTCTTCCATGACAGACCTATATACACATTTTCTCTGTTTCCATTCAATATGACTCTTCTAGAAATTTTCAAGTTTGGAAATATTTGGTGGAAAACCTTAACAAGGGCATTTTCTGACACAGATGATACACACCTTTCAATGCAAGAGTCTTTGTATCTACTAAGAATATCTTTTAGTGAAATGAAACCATCTTGTGACGAGCTGTGTTGTATGTTGGCACATAACCTGTGACATAAGCATTTTATTATTTTAAAGTATTCTATATGACTTGCAGAATACAAATTTTAGTCAAACTAACTACTGATTGATACCCCCAGTTTGTACCTTCAACTTGACCTAAATTTTGGACACATCTAAATTCATAATTAAAGTTATATTATCCTTTATTGGCTCAGCTGAGCTGAAGGCTGAAGTGAGGTTTTCTGATCATAATTTGTCTGTCGTTGTCATCGTCGTAAACTTTTTATAATTTCATCTTCTTCTCCAGAACCACTGTTCCAATTTCAACCAAGCTTGCCACAAAGCATCCTTGGGTGAAGGGAATTCAAGTTTGTTCACAGGAAGTGCTACACCCTCTTTTAAGGGGAGATAATTAGGAACTGAACTGACTTCTGCTTTTCTGTAGCCCAGATGAGTGATGTGGCCCATGGGCCTCTTGTTATCCTTTTATTTAGATTTTACCAGGTAAAAATTCTATAGTACAATATTTTAAAAGTGCATTTTATAGGTTATGTATAGGTTGGAGGTAGGGGAGGGGGAGCAGGGGGTGGGCATGTGCTGGGGATAAAAACCATACACATTTGAACAAGAATTTATAAGGGCACAAGTATGGAATTGTTGTTTTGTTTATACCATTGAAAATTAAATGGAATGAAAAGTTAAAATTTAGTGCCACTGATTTTATTAGTTTCTTTGAATTTATGAAGATTGTCTTGTCACATTATATTTTTTCAGGTGATGTAAAGCTGTACCATGAAGTAGACAGCGGAGAAAAAAAGCAGTTGTCCTCATTGCAAGCCCAAAAGCACCTAGCTTTAAGAAGAACTGTCCAGTGATGCTAATAGTTAATATGTCTGATGAAATGGTAAATGGCTTAACAGGAAAAGTGATCGAACTACATGAAAATGCAGTTGTTGTTTATTTTCCTTCCATCAACAAGCAGTTCTTACTTTCACCATTTCCTTTCACTGATTTTAATAAGGAAAAACAGACTGATATTGCATGCAGAAGACAAATTCCACTACGACTGTGCTTCGCCCTGACAGTACATAAGGCTCAAGGCCTAAGTCTAAATCGTCTGTCTGTAGATTGTAAATCAATGAACCAGAATGGACAGCTTTATGTAGCACGTAGCCGGGCAACGTGTAAAAAGGGTTTACAAATTTCTCTAAATCTCTACTGAAAAAACCTAATGAAAATCTAATTGATTTCTACTTGTTGTCTCAGAAATATCCACAACAGAACCACAGTTGTTGCAGTTTGGATAGTACTGCAGATTTTGGTACCAGTTGTGAATCTGAGTATGAGATATTATTTAGTCCTGACTTTGAACCAGAGGAAGCTGTCATTGATGAAGACATTAAAATGGCTGAACATGTCAGTTTCATTGAATCTTGTGATGATGAGAATATTTCGTACCATTTGCCAGATTCAGTCCAAATTGAACAAATTTTAGAAAAAAGTGAAACAAAAATATCCTCAAACAGAAGAACAAAGAAATGAAATAACAGTCATTGATAAAATGAAAGCATCTGAGTATACCAATGAAATTTTCTAATATTTTTGGAATGCCTTCATGATTTTAAAAGAGAGGTTTTTTGTTGAGGATAAAGCAGTGACGAATAAAATTACATCAGATTTCTACAATGAAATTAATTAACTCCTACTGAGTGAGAAGACAACAGCGGTGATCAGTATGTTTGAAGGAGAACCGGTTGCAAGGAAAAATGTCATCTTTAAAATTAGTTGTGAGATTCGGCAAAAAGTTTTAGAGACTGCTGCAGAGCCCATAAAACAGAAAGCAAGTGATAAAGGAGACACAGAAGAAGTTTTTCCAGAGTCTCCTGGTGGTCGGGGAAAAATATGATATATAGGTGGCTGGTGTGTTAGATCAGTTATAAAGGAGAAGAAGAGAATCATCTTAAAGAACCTATACAAGCTTAATAAGAAACAGGAAAGTTCAAAGTTCAGACACCAGCTTGATCTGCTGCATCACTTGGAGGCATCTGAGCATCAACTGATGGAAAGTTCAGAGGACAAGGAATCACTACATGAAACTAGTCGCAGACAAAATGTACGCAAGGGGTTAACAAACATAACAGACAAAAGTTTCAATTTTTTTCATGCTTCTAGACAGAAAGATAAGACTTTTAGAAACGTCAGTCAATATTAATTTGCATGGATCTAATTTTCACAATTTTGTCACTTCTCAACTGCAGAGTGACCAGTTATTATTTAAATCTTTTAATGACCAATTTTCAGTGAATGTTGAGAAAGATGATGTTCAGATATTGTTTAAAGAAATTGTACAGAAGTATAGCTTAATGAATCTCTCCCAGATGCGTAAAAGATATCTGAAAGACATGAAAGCACAAAAAACAGAAGCTCACAGGAAGCAAATAAAGCTGAGAGAGAAGACTGTAAATGTGAAAGCAAATTCTTTTAATATCTCTTTTATCATAAATGACACATCAGCAAACAAACTGGTTTCACATAAAAGACTGCAATCTGAAATTTTTGAAAAATGAATCTTTTTTATCTATGACTTTTTTTACCAAAGCAGGTTTGGAGAAACTATGTAAAGCATATAGATGTCCATTTGACAGAAATATGACAAAGAAATCAATTTCAGAGAAGATTCATAACATCATAATTTCTTCATCAAATGTGCTTGAAACCACTGTTTGGAGATGAAGAGACAAGAGCAGATGTAAATGAATCTGTGGCAGGCCCAGGTGGTTTAGTTGAGTCACACCTGTTTACTCTTACGATTTCGCCGTATTTGTACGGATTTTGAGTCCAAAATACGTCTCACGTTTTGCTATAATGAAAATACGGAAATCGGAAATCCGTTCCTTTGGATTTTAGCAGTTAGTTTTTGTTATGATCTATATATCTGCCTGTAGAAGCTAAAGATGAACTGTGAACTCCACAGACCTGTTTACCCAAATTGTTGTCTCTCAGTATTTTTTTTAAGATTTGTCAGTGAGATTTTGCATTTGCCCGTAAGATTTCATTTTTCATCGATTGTACATATATTACTAGAAAACAACTACATTTCTGATTACTAAAAGATGGTTTTATATCAAAGGAAAACCTGAAAGTATGGAACATAGTTTATAAGCTCATTTTAGATTATAACATTGAAAGGTTAGTGAATTAGTGAAAGCACATTTGTTTAAGAAATAAACAACAATGATAAAAAGTTCTCTGGGAAATGAACTTGGTTGGTCACGTGATCAAATCCTGTGAGGCCCGAATTATTTTCATGACAATAATCTTTTTTATAAATATCAGGCTGGTTTTTTACCTGGTCACCCAACAGTGTACCAGTTAATAGAAACATACGACAATATTGTAAAAAGCTATTGATGATGGAAAATTTTGTTGTATGGTATTTTGTGATCTTTCAAAAGCGTTTGATCGTGTTTGGCATAAAGGTACATTTTTTAAACTTAAAACATATGGAATTTCTGGTAGTTTGTATAAATGGCTTGAGAATTACATTGAATGTAGATATCAACGGGTGATGTATCGTAACTTGTTATCAACACCCAAACCCTTATATGCTGGTGTTCCTCGGGGCTCCGTTTTAGAACCACTTTTGTTTTTAATTTATGTGAATGATGTTACTGATAATATGGTTACTTTTTGTAGATTATTTGCTGATGACAATTTGCAGCATTCTTCTCATAATATGAAAATTATTGAAAGAGACTTAAACAAAGATCTAAATGCTTTGGAACTTTGGTCTAAAAAATGGTTATTGAAATTTAATTCCCCTGAAACTAAAGCAATAATGTTTAGTATAAAGAAAAACCTAGAATATCCTAAGCTTTTTTTTCAACAATGTCAATAAGACTTCATCTCTGAACACAAACACCTCGGAGTATTTTTTTCACACGACGCTAGTTGGTCACTGCATATTGAAAATCTACTGTCTAATGCCTACAAAAAATTATCTCTTTTGAAAAAATTAAAATTTAAAGTAAATCGAAAAACTCTCTCACTCATGTATACGTCATTTATAAGACCGCAACTTGAGTACACTTCAGTGGTATGGGGATGCTGTCAACATAGTGATAACGATAAGATAGAAAAACTGCAACTTTATGCTGCTAGAATTGTAACAGGGTTAACAACTATAGCTTCTAAAGATTCACTATACTTTGAAACGGGATGGGAACCTCTTAGTTGTAGAAGACAAGAAGCTAAAATAAAAATTATGTTCAAGCTTCATAATAATTAAGTGCCTGAATACTTAATGGACATACTTCCAGATATGCGCTGTAACACATCTATATACTCTACAAGAATTTCTCAAAATTATGATATTCCAAAGTGTCGATTACAAACTTATAAGTCTACATTTATTCCGACAGTAGTTAATGAATGGAACTCAATTCCACTAGAAATTCGAAATTTACAGTCAATGTCAAAATTCAAATCTAAAAATAGTACCAAAAAATATGCTCCACCATCATACTTTGATTACGGTAACAGACGACTAAATGTTCTTCAAACCAGACTACGGCATAATTGCGTATTGAATAGCGACCTTTATAGATGCAATTTAATATCAAGTCCTTTATGCTCGTGTGGCAAAGTTGAGGATATATATCATTATTTTTTTGTATGTCCAAAGTATGAGAAAGCCAGAAAAGAATTTTTAAACAAATTTTTACAATTTGACAAGATCCACATTCTAGATACACATGTCGTATTATGGGGAGGGGGGGGGGTAGATTCATTGAGTGCTGCCTTCATGTTTAACTGTGACGATTTAAATGTGTAATTTACATGTAGGGAGGGGGCGTAATAAGTTTTCAGAACTTTTGCCCAATCCCATTGTATTTATAAATTACAATAAAATATGTTCAAACCAAACCAATGAAAAACACAATGATCGCTACTGAGAATAATCTTACTATTATTGTATGAGTTCTTTATATTATTATATGAATTCAAAAGCGGTACTATCGTCTTCAGTTTACATACATTCAAAGGAATTTCGGGTTAAAAAGGTAAGCGTGATTTTAGGCCAATTAGAAACATTTTTCAAAATTAAAAATACCGTAGCGTTTCAAAAATACCGGTATGGTATCGTACCGTTTCATCCTTAACGGTATCCAACCCTATACACACAAGTCCTTGACTTGCAATGGCGATTGAGGGAATACATATCAAGTTTACAATGTGCTCTACATATATACTTCTAATCTTTCATACTCTTCACGGTAGCTTAGTCGGTAAAGCGCTTGCTCCGTGATCGGGAGGTTGTGAGTTGGAATCTCGGCCGCGACAGACCCAAGTCGACAAAAATGGGTAGCAACTGTTCCGTCGCCATGTGCTCGGCACTTTGAAGTGAAAGTTGCGGGTCCTTCGGATGAGACCTTAAAAACCGAGGCCCCGTGTCATGGCAGGCGTTGGCACGATAGAGATCCCTCACTGCTCAATGGCCCTGAGTGCCGAGCAAAGGTCAAATTTTGAAGCCCTTCACCGGTATATGGTGACGTCTTCATATAAGTGAAAAATTCTCGAATTGGACGTAAAACAACATACAATCTAATCTTTCATAAGAAGCACTGAAATGTTTTCATGTATAGCAAACTTTCCACGAAGAACAATGCAGTCTATAAATGGGTCGAGGTCGCGTCTTCATTCAGACATTCTGCGTAAAGACATTGTCCGGTTGGAGCAAGAAGGTTCATCTTGCTGCAAGTGACAGTCAACTAACGAAATGATACGAATTTTCCTGGTATGATTGAACTACTTTGAAATCCGATGGTTTATTGATAAGTCGGACCATAACAATGTCGGACTATAACTATGACTAGGTTTAAACAGAGTTGATCGTTGAGTATACTCGTATTGCCCGTCTCTATCGTACGATTGTATATTGCGCCTTAATTTCTTTAGAGAAGTGGACAGGCTTTCGCCTACATCCACTTGTCTTCGCAAGCCTTTATGTTTTGATTCTGGAAAACGTGTGAATCTCGAACCGGTGACGGTCTACACTTCAAATGACATTTCGTCTAAAATACGTCTGAATGTACGTAATAGACGTGTTAAATTAACAATTTCAACAGAAATACACGCAATTGTCACAAGAAAACCGACCTTTTAAGTATTGTTAATCCATTTTCACAAGCTCTCCTGCGCGGGCAAGTGATGGCGTCTCAATGTGTAGAAATATATTTTTAATTAAGATTCCTCAGGGAGGCATATATAATCACACTTAAAAAAGATATATATCCGGAATGACTCGGTTAGTGAACGACTCGAATTGTGTACGGGTTGACTTGACACCCTAATGGAAGATGTACCACAGGTGGCAGGGGATAATTTTTTTAATGCCAAACATTTGCTGAGAGGGTACACATATACATACGGTCAAACATATACATACGGTCAATAAAAATGTATACATGGTGACAGTTTCCTGGGGGCTAATTAATTACACTTCATATGCCCACAGCTCTCAAATTATGTCAACATATAACACGCAAACTACCTAGTAGAGTGCACATGTACCGAAAATTCACATGGGGACTCCCCAAAATTCATATTTCTGACGTTATCATGAAATAAGCGTTACGTCAGACTGGCCCGTGCGACTTGCATATACAAAGTATTTACACCTATAATGTTCAGTAAATAGTGTGCATTGTTTTAATTTTTTGTACATTTACTCAGTCATGGTCTATATTAAGATATTATCGTACATGTTTGCCATTGCGGACTTTATAAAGAAAATTAAGCATTTGTCCACGAACTTTCTGGACAACCCTCGTATTAAGATTTTTCCGTTATTTCCCGATCATGACAAGCAGCACACGGCGGGTGTGACCGGTCAGCAGGGGATGCTCACTCCTCCATGGCACCTGATCCCACCTCTGATGTTTGGAGGTCCGTGTTTGCTCTGCTCCGATTTTGTATTGTTTCATGGACTTTTGAGCTTGAATACTGTTCGTTATCTCCATATATTTAATATTTCAGAATGATTTTTAATGTATCTTTAAAATAAGATTTTGAAATATTTTTCATCAATCAATTAAAATGAATTTTTTTGCACAGTTATGTTGAAATATTGAACTGGTGCATGAGTGTGTTGTGCATGATTTAGTGCCGTGTACTTTTGAGTTTTTGGACAATTTTTGTGAAAAAATTGCCTAAATATGATGATTTGTATTAATTTAACTCATTAAAAAGTGTTGTTACTTACCATCGAAACAGTGTTGTTTCCCTGGAGAACTACCTTGTCTGTAACTACACTGCAAGCACTTTATGATCTGCTACATGTATCAGTCAATACAGCCCGATTGGCTATGGTGCTGCCAGGTCTGACTGACCATTAGAGACTGAAGCAATAAGAATTAAGTCATGGCTACTTCGTAAGAAGTTGACACACTATTGCCTTAAAACTGAATCATTGTTTTATTGATTAAAGAAAGAGAGCAAGCAAAACAATATTAAAGCATTCAGATCGAATAATGAAAGGAAATCAGAGTAAAAGAGGTCTTTTCAAAGTCCAAGATCGCCGTAAAAAGGGTCCCCCATAGTGGATGGAAGAAACAAAACCCAAAGCCGAAGTACGTGAGGGGCCACGTATCTGCCGAAATCAGCAAGACTGCATTCTAAGAGACAATACAGACCAATTAAAATCTGAACAGCCTATCATGCAACTACGACCGAAGACCACATGCATCATACTTCATGTTAATTCTACTCCTGGCCCAGAATATAACACCTACCGACTATAACATTCAGGGAAGACATGTGACACGTTTAACAAAGCATTCCATCTTCATAATGAAGTTAGCCCAACTTGCCCTATCAAACTACAGGTTGACTACTATGCCGAGAAACAAAAAAGTATGCTTGGAAGGAGACCTTGAGGTGCATGTAATGTACATTCCGAGAGCACGAAACTGTATGAGGAGATAGTAATTTGACTAAGAGGACCTAATGCAGCTAAACCAAACATTACACTATAGGCAGCCCTATTCGAGAACCCGATTATGGGAACTACACTCTAGGAAGTGTTCCTGGTCCCCAACTCCCCAGCACCATCCTAGAGTGGTTTGCAGTAGAATGCTTACAAGGTAGGACCCAGGATTGTAAACATGATCAGAGAAGATATACATAGACAACGCAGTACAGTTAAGGCAACATTTTCTATAAAAAGGCACCAAAAACGAGACACTTAAAGTTCAGCCGTCTTATTTTTTAGCATGAAACTCTATCTGAAATATATTAATGGCTTTATGAAGAGTTTGTCCATCGCTTTTCACATCGGTATTTTTTGTCATCATGTGACCCTCTACAGTCACGTGAGCTCCGATTTTAGGTCAAAATATGAAATGTCAAATTTAACCAAAAAGTGCAAGGGCAAGGCAAACAATATTTGAACTGTACAATGTTTCATCGTGTCCCTTAGTATCTATCCTATCGAAAAACTGATGCTCATTCAGTCAGATTTCTGAGATATTTAAGTTATTCATTGAAAACAAACACCAGTATTCAAAAATAGGGTATTTTTCATCATTTAATCGGAAATTTTAAATTGCCTAATGAATTAAAAAGAAATGAGCACCACTTTTTAAAAACTATACAGTAAAGTAAAGAATTTAAAATAAAAACCTACCTCTTGGGTTGTCGCCTTGCCCTTGCACTTTTTGATTAAAAATTGAAATCTTAACACATTCATTCTAAATATAGTTTTCAAACGCATCATTGACCCAGCATGGGAGATAACTCTGTGATACTTAATAGCGTTTGTGTACCTCGCAAATTTTGAACAAATAATACCCACGGACTGTGCTGGGCTTTATTTCATTAAATCAAATCAGTATGCATAAAAAAATTCTTGACCCTCTACAGTCACGTGAGCTCCGATTTTAGGTCAAAATATGAAATGTCAAATTTAACCAAAAGTGCAAGGGCAAGGCAAACAATATTTGAACTGTACAATGTTTCATCGTGTCCCTTAGTATCTATCCTATCGAAAAACTGATGCTCATTCAGTCAGATTTCTGAGATATTTAAGTTATTCATTGAAAACAAACACCAGTATTCAAAAATAGGGTATTTTTCATCATTTAATCGGAAATTTTAAATTGCCTAATGAATTAAAAAGAAATGAGCACCACTTTTTAAAAACTATACAGTAAAGTAAAGAATTTAAAATAAAAACCTACCTCTTGGGTTGTCGCCTTGCCCTTGCACTTTTTGATTAAAAATTGAAATCTTAACACATTCATTCTAAATATAGTTTTCAAACGCATCATTGACCCAGCATGGGAGATAACTCTGTGATACTTAATAGCGTTTGTGTACCTCGCAAATTTTGAACAAATAATACCCACGGACTGTGCTGGGCTTTATTTCATTAAATCAAATCAGTATGCATAAAAAAATTCTTGACTTTACTTTGTATATCTTCGTTCTTTTATATGCTACACAAGACGTATTTGACACCTACCGCATTTCCTCCGTTCGTCAACAATAGGCCTAAAATTTGCCGCAACATCATGTAAATCAATTGGAAAATGCCCATGCTTAGAAATATTGAAAGATTCGATCAATTGCAATAAAAAAAAAATGGACAGCCGCTATCAATGTTAAAATATATATTCTCCCCCAGTAGACACACAGAAAAATATCTCCGACAGAACTTAGTTTTTTTTGTTTTTTTGTTTTTTTACATATGTGATTATTTTAGTTATCAAACCTTCAACTGTTTAGGGATTCTAGACTACGTGAAAAGTTTTAAGAACAGGAGGAAGGCATTGGGGTGATTACTCCTGTAATTAATAACCTGTTTTCCTTTCTACAGATCAACCCCCCCTCCCCATCACCACTTTGCCTCTGGCTTCTTTGATACCATTTACTTTACTTGCATGTAAAAAATAAATTATTAAACAGTGTTTACATCAGGTTTTACTTTTTTGGGTATTTAGCACAAATCACATAGGGGGAGGGGGGCTTTAGTCTCATTTTTTTGAGTTATTACCAATCCATGCGCAAACAAGATAATCATAGTAAAACTTTGTAATCAAGAAACATAGCTGTTAAAGAACAGGTGAACACAATATACATGCTGAAATTTAGATCTTGTTGGTACCCCAAAACACAGACAGGCGCGTAGCCAGAATGGAAGTGAAATGTACGCAGAGAACGGCTGAGGTCCGCTTTAATTTCAATTATTAACAAAAATAATATTATATTTCAAATCATATTTTAGTGGATCACAGCATTCAACAGTTGGTATTTTTTCAAAGATCTTTTAAAAAAATTATCAGTGTGTTCTAGAAGAATTACAAATTAATAAATGTTTTATTTGATTGTGGCAATGATTTAATAAAACATTACAATTTTTTTTATAAAGACATGGTAATATAAAATTTGAATTTGAATCGAAACAGTATGAGATAAAATAATTTGAAACACAAATATTTGCTGAATGGTATTGATATTTTTTCTCTTCTCACAAATCTCTCCCTTCCCTCCCCCCCCCCCCACCCCACCCCATCGCATTTTTTCAATTTGAAAACGATGTGTACACATCTGCTTATTTGCGTATAGGTAGCTACGCGCCTGTCAGAATACATTCAAGTAAAGATATTCAAATCTTAACAGCCTTCAAACTTTCAGTCCATTGTACTGTTAAAAATTCAAAGTATTATTTATCTAGAAAATTTATTTAATTGAAAACAGCTTTTCAAATTCAAAGGCAGGCTGTGAAGGGATTTCTGAGCAGGTGCAAAATATTTCATACAGTTCTTCTGGATGAAATCAATTCTGAAAACAAAATGAAATACCATTATGGAAAGTTCATTGGTGTTTTAAAAAAAGTGATACTCAAAACAATGCATTGAGTAACATGGAAAGCATATACATGACTCTACTAGTTTTACATCTTCGCTAGCCAAGGGTTTCTGATACGCTACTCTCCTCATAAATGTTATGAGGAGAGTAGCGTATCAGAAACCCTTGGCTAGCGAAGATGCTAGTTTTATTATCAAACCATTTCAGTAATCTTGCTAGGAATAAGTATGGTTTAGAGCAAAAAGGAGCATACCTTTTTATTTTATTGGTGGAAACACTTGAAGCCTGAATGAATTGTTCAAATTGTTTGGGAGTAGCTACAACACAATATATATGTAATGAGTGAAAAACATAATGATTACTATCGTAGAATGAAATGACATTGCATTGTACAAAACAAACCATGCTATACTATATTTTCTGAAATTCATAAAATAAATGGAAACAAACTTTTGATACAAAACTGAATTCATAAAATAAATTCATAAAATAAATGGAAACAAACTTTTGATACAAAACTTTTCTGGGAAATTGAAACCTTTGCATTTGCAAAAGTAGAATTGATAGCCATACTTAATTTAAGTATAAAAATAATTTAAATAAATATACTAGAGATAACATTTAATTCTTTTACCTATACAACATTAAAAAAATATTTAACACTGGCATACTATAAAATTAATGTGAAATGCTTTAGTGTGATCATACCCAGTGGAGAAATTGATGCATCTATTTTGATAGTTCTAGCTGATGTAAATGCCAGTTTTAACCAATTCTGTGACAGCTACAATGACAAAAGAATTATACATATAAACAGTACATACATGTATATACATATAAGACTGACTTAATGTACATGTAGTCAGACAAATGAAAATTCAAACATTTTATCTTCATTAATGTAGAAATTCTACAAATTTACAGCCTAGTGATACAGATAATAAAAGTTCTACGATGAATTTAAAATATGAAGCACTGGTAAAAACTGAAATCTTAAAATTCACATTTTTTTGATTGCCAGAGGTAGAAATTGAAATTTAAAGGGTCTTATAGTCTTGCATGTACAGTGCACATACATTGTACACTGTGCAGTTTGACTTCACAAATACATTGTAAGTGTGACTGCATCTAAATTATGCTATTTGATATCATGAAGTGTTGTGCTTATATTATGTTACATGTTACATGTTTGTACATGTATGCCAAAGGACAACATAATTGCATGTTTAAAAGTGTGCAACTTTCAAAATGTGTGTGTTTTTGTGTATGTATGGGGGGGGGGGGATACACACAATTAAGGCACTGCATTGCATAGTTTGTGACGGACTGTAATAATACATCTTATTGTACATGTTCAAGGTTATTTTACATCGATGTAAAGAATAGTATGTCTACATGTTAATACCTATACACATATACACACCTTGATGAACACAAAGGCACCTAGGGAGCAAGTGCGGATCGTCTCAGTTTTCCATGATTTCCCGAAATAACGTCATCATCTTCTCATCAAAAAGATAAACAAGGCCCAGGTCTCTTATTTTATCCCTATTCTCTCTAAAGATTGCCTGCTTGTTGCATTTATCCACTGCATATCTCAGCTGCTGTCGCCACGTTTTTAGATGTAAACAACATTCCGTGTCACCGGGTGCAAGCGCTTGGCTGAAGCCGAATGCAACCAAACGACACAATAAAAAGAGAATTATTTCGAAGACGTGTTGTTACTATATAAGAGAAAATCACTAATGTTTATTTTTTTTAACCTGAAAATACAGACATTCATTACAAATTCTTGCAATCATCATTAAATAGCTTTTTTGAGCTCTATTTCCTTATATGGATCTATCAAGGCGGAGCAACTGTCATGACGTCAAACCTCATTATGACCTCATTACCATACTATCTTCATGTGTAGCCTTAACTGTACTGCGAAAGGACTTCCCTCAAAGATGTACTGGAGAGCTCCGTATTTCCACGTCAAACTCCTCTTCCTGTGGAAGGAGACAGACGTAGTGTTTCAACCTGCAACACAAAGTATATATACCACTTCAGAAAATGTTACAACTAGCAAAAAAATTATTGGAGTGGTTACAAAAAAAAAACAAACTCTGTCAAAAACAAAGCCAAGGATACAAGTGTCCAGATCATCCCGGGAAGTATACTACCTCCCTAATGATGGCAAGCCCATCGATAGAGAGGACAGAAGAAATCTGCCGTGAGTTCCTAAGTGACCCAGAGCCTACCAACATTGGCCAGATCACCACTGATGGATACAGTGCAGCTTACCGTGGAGTGCAGAAGGCTATGGAAAGAGCATGGACAGACTGTGGAGGCCTTACGCGATACTCGTCACCTTGAACGGTCTCAAAAAAGGCTATTGATGCTCCAAAATTTAGTGAAAGAATGTTTCCGTGTAGAACAGCTTCCAACAGACATCCTTTGACCTGATGAAGCGGTGTACTGCCGAGTACGAACATGCAGTGAAAAAAATTTCCAGGAGACACAGGAAAGATGGTTAATGTTCTCAGCCATGCACCAGATGATGTCGTCAATTGCTACTCGGGCAAATAAGGAAGGAAAGCTCCGTCGACCTGATGAAGCGGTGTACTGCCAAGTACGAACATGCAGTGAAAAAATTCTCAGGAGACCCAGAGAGAATGGTCAGTGTTCTAGGCCATGCAACAGATGCTATCGTCAATTGCTGCTCGGGCAAATGTGGAAAGACCTGTGCCAGCCACTCACTAGTATTTAGAGTGTTGGCCCCAAGACTTTCTCCTACCCCATGCAAGGAAGCTGCAACCCACAGAAGAAGACCAGGTTATCCTACATTAGCTTGTGATCTTCCGCTTAAACTGGAGTACACTTGCCTCCACCAGGTATCGGACCAACACTCAGAAATCCGAGGCACTCCACAGAGTTATTCGAAGTATTTGCTTTATTTCTAAAGAATATTGCTCTATATATGAAGAATGTTGCATTTTCTGCGAACTTTGAACCCAAGATCTACTCTGCTATACGCAGGATGAATCATGAACCAGGAAATTCTACTACCATAAAGTGTGCTACGCTTGGAGCTCCACTGCTGTCAAACACCCTAGTTACAAGTCAACTGGAAAAGAGACAACAAAAATACCAATATGACAAATCAAAAAAAAGTCTGACAAACCTTAACAAGAGACGAGCATGTTAAAGACAAATTTAACATGTACTTTCAAAAAGGGACCGATAGCAGATACCAGTACTTTCAAAAAGTGACTGATAGCAGATACAAATGTTGGATACGTGAAGAAGATGAGTAATTACCCCCTTAACAAAGAGAAGTAAACCCTCTTACAGCAAAACCAAGAAATGAACATTCAGTTCTCAAAGAGACAATCTGGATGGCCTGCATGCTTTAAACAGACTTCAGGAATTTTTTTACATAGTTGTTTATCATTATTAACTACAACGTCTTCTAGACTTCAGTGTAATGGATTAATGCATAGACAATTGTGACGTATGTGTGAAATGTGCTTATCACGTGGAATATGTTATGTGTTTGTATGAAGCATGTACATGAACCTGTATGCTAATCGGACTTTTCTCGTGTTGTCTGGAACTGAATTGTCACCCTCCCATATGATGCCTCATGGCTCTGTTTGGTTTTTTTTTTTTAATTTACATCCCAACCCATTCAGGCTCCCCTATTAGTTTTCTCAGGCAAAATCTGTCTCCTGCCTCCAGTCAGCATCCATGATGATAAAACAACCCCTTTAAAAAACCTAGACTCCCCATATAAGCTAAAAATAAGATATAAAAGTTTCATGTAAACATAAACATTTACCAACTGAATGCCATCGCTGCAGGTTGCACAACAGTATTAAATTCTGCTACATATTCTTACCAAAATTACTCACCTTTAATGGCCTCACTCATTCAAAACGAACTTCTCAGATTTTTTACTTCCACGCGGCTAGGATAAGGCTGTCCGACAAATATCACAGTGTACCAGCCGTTGTTACTTCTCTGAACTACCAAGATATGACGTCATAATAGAATATGACGTCAAGTCACTGCAAACTTGAGCGGTCATGACGGGGAAAGTGTAATAACTTTTACATTCCTTCCCATGGCATGGAGATTTTATTTCGACGTTGATGTTTAAATCAGGTGTCGGAATTGTTGGTTAAAGTTTCTATGTGCTGTTATGTTGGTGATTATTTGCAATGCTATATTGTTATTCCTTTCTCTGTCTGATAATGTACGTATTCAAACAATAACAAAAAATGAATGTGAAACGCTCCACCTTACAGGTCCGTAGACAGAGTTAGAATTTATAAATCATGCATATATTACTAAAGAAGGGTGTCTTCTAACTGAATTTTGCTGGGGGATCGTATGTAATTATACCCCCGCTCCGAAGGAGAGGGGGGTATACTGTTTTACCCTTGTGTGTCTGTCTGTCTGTCCGTAACAAACTTCGGTCGCAGTTTTCTCAGCAACTACTCATCAGAGGTGCTTGAAATTTTAACACACTCTTTGTTTAGGCATGCCATATGGTGGGATTCATTTTTGTACGAATTCGATGTCAACTTCCTGTTTATCCGTGCGTTTGTCCGTACCATACATAAAAAATTTGGTCGTAGTTTTCTCAGCAACTACTCATCGCAGATGCTTGAAATTTTAGCACACTCTTTGTTTAGGCATGCCATATGGTGGGATTCATTTTTGTACGAATCTGATGTCAACTTCCTGTTTATCCGTGCGTCTGTTCGTATCACACATAACAAACTTTGGTCGCAGTTTTCTCAGCAACTACTCATCACAGGTGCTTGAAATTTAAACACACTCTTTGTTTAGGCATGCCATATGGTGGGATTCATTTTTGTACGAATCTGATGTCAACTTCCTGTTTATCCGTGCGTCTGTTCGTATCACACATAACAAACTTTGGTCGCAGTTTTCTCAGCAACTACTCATCACAGGTGCTTGAAATTTAAACACACTCTTTGTTTAGGCATGCCATATGGTGGGATTCATTTTTGTACTAATCCGATGTCAACTTCCTGTTTATCCGTGTGTCTGTCCGTATCACACATAACAAACTTTGGTCGCAGTTTTCTCAGGAACTACTCATCACAGGTGCTTGAAATTTTAGCACACTCTTTGTTTAGGCATGCCATATGGTGGGATTCATTTTTGTACTAATCCGATGTCAACTTCCTGTTTATCCGTGTGTCTGTCCGTACCACACATAACAAACTTTGGTCGCAGTTTTCTCAGCAACTACTCTTCACAGGTGCTTGAAATTTTAACACACTCTTTGTTTAGGCATGCTATATTGTGGGATTCATTTTTGTACGAATCCGATGTCAACTTCCTGTTTATCCGTGCGTCTGTCCGTACCATACATAAATTTTGGTCGTAGTTTTCTCAGCAACTACTCATTGCAGATGCTTGAAATTTTAGCACAATCTTTGTTTAGGCATGCCATATAATAGGATTCATTTCTGGAACAAATCCGATGTCAACTTCCTGTTTATCCGTGCGTCTGTCCGTACCATACATAATAAATTTTGGTCTTAGTTTTCTCAGCAACTACTCATTGCAGATGCTTGAAATTTTTTCTTTGTTTAGGCATGCCATATGTTGGGATTCAGTTTTTACAAATCCGATGTCAATTTCCTGATTATCACTGTGCTTGTCCATAACCGAACTTGTGTATTCACTTCAGAGCGGGGGTATTATTAGTGAGCATTGGCTCACAGACTTCTTGTTTATCCTATTTTTAGGTCACCTGAGATTACTCAGGTGACCCATTGCTATCTGTTTTCGTCCGTCGGCGTGCGTCGTGCGTTAACATTTGAACATTTTGAGTTTTTCTCTGAAACCGCTCAACCAATTACAACCAATTTTGGCATATGGCATCTATGGGTGAAGGGGAACAAAATTTGTGAAATTGATAGTCCCTGCCCCCCCCCCCCCTCGGGCCAGAACGGTGGGGCAAAAACCCCTAAAATTGATGCAATCTTTCAAAATCTCCTTCTTTACTCATGGACATCAAGCAGTCAAACTATTGGCATGATTGTTATAAGCATTTAGCCCTCTACCAAAATTGTGAAATTCATGGCCCCAGGGCCAGGGGTTCTGGTGCTAGGGCGGTGCTCTGTTGAATATATAGTGAAAATGCATTATTTCTTTAAAAAGCTTCTCTGCTCCTGGGTATTAAGCCGATGACCTATGTACATAGTTATGACCAGGAAGTGCGCCTCTTTCAAAATTGTGAATTTCGTGGCCCCTGGGTCAAGGGTTCTGGTGTTAAGGCGGGGCTGTAATGTTTATATAGTAAAAATGCATAAATTCTTTCAAAATCTTGTCCTCTGCTCCTGGGTATTAAACCAATGAACTATGTAGATAGTTATGATGAGGAAGGGTGCCTCTTCCAAAATTGTGAATTTCATGGCCCCTGGGTCAGGGGTTCTGGTGTTAAGGTAGGGCTCTATTAATTATATAGTGAAATTGCATTAATTCTTTGAAAATCTTCTCCTCTGCTCCTGGGTATTATGCCGATGATCTGAGTATATTTAGTTATGATGAGGAAGGGTGCCTCGTCCAAAATTGGGAATTTCTTGGCCCATGAGTCAGGGGTACCGTGAGGGGGGTTTGATCTCTAATGATTATATACTGAAATGAATTAGTGCTTTGAAATCTGCTTTTCGTATTAATCAAACATTTATGATAAGCAAGGGTGCCATTTACAAAATTGTGAAATGTGTGGCCCCAGGGTCAGAGGTTCCTGAGGGGTGGGGCACTACTGATGCTGTAGTGGAAATGCATTGTTTTTGTTCCTCTGCTCTGCCTCTGGGTATTAAGTAATCAAAGTAAGCATGCTAACTGTATAGTTATGATGAGCAATAGTGCCTCTTTCAAAATTGTGAATTACATGGCCTCTGGTTTAAAATGCAAACCAAATTCGATTGTTGGAAAGTTGTTACATGATACTCAGGTGACTTAGAAGGCTTGGGCCTCTTGTTAATAAATTGCGATGAAGAGTGGAAAATGCCACCTTTTATGTGGGTAAGTTGAATTTCTCGTGAAATATTTTCTTAAGAAGTAAAACTCAGACTTGCCCCCAGCACTTCATATACACCCAAGAATACGTTTAATTGACTTGTGTAACAAACTGTTCTCAATGATTTTGTTTTTTACATGTGCCAATGGGATTTTTGTGCAACTGAAAATTTATAAGTGTCCGTCACTTGATCAACGCAGTCATGTGACATCACAGATTTGCTTTTTCACGATACCTTATCAAACTCTCTTCACAAATTTACTGCACATGTATTCATAGATTACTAATTGAAATCAAAATCTAGCTCAAAATATAATAGCGTATTTCTAACGCATATTAAGCCTTCAGACAGCCTTAACATAGCCGCGCACATCTTGTACTACTGTTACTCAACATTTCAGTACCAAATATACATACCCATCCAGCAAGGCGTCAAAGTTTGTTTACGTTAAAGTCACTTAGGTGCTTGAAAACCATGTGTTGGGCCTCATCACTCAATCCTGAAATAAAATATAGAAGAAATATTCATTGCTCTCATTTATTTTTTCCTTCCATTTTTTCTAGAAAAGAATATATTGTTTTTACATCTCAGAAAAAATCTGGGCACCTACCCCTCTGCTTGCCCTGCATTTTCTTGAGATTTCTGCACAATCTCTTTTTTCTGGAAAATAGGTCCGGGACGTCACCATCAGGAAACATCCTATCAAGGCTTAGAGTACCCAGATAAATAGGAATTTCTTTCAGCTTGGCTTTGGATTATACTCGTTTTGAACAAAAAGGCCGTGCGAGGTTTGCCCGTACTCTTGAATGTTAGGACTATCTGGCATTACTCGACTTGGAGGTTGCAAACTTGCCCTGTATCCTATTCCAGAATCATTCAAAGGAGCTGGACTGTCAAAGTACTGTCGTGTCTTATTAGTCGTAATTCTCCTTCTTACGATGGCCATGATTGTGTTCGTTTCAAACTCTGTGCTATCTTGTTCCTATGTTTAACACGTAGAATAATTATGGATCCCACCGCTGCCAGCAATTGTAACGGTTTTTTGAGCACCTGTCTATGATAAATGGTTAAACAATATCTCCTCGCCCCTAAAATATTTTGCGTCCCAAAATATTGTGGATACTGTGTTTCAAATTAGGAACTCTTGATCTTAAAAGATCTTTGTTTAACGTCCCTCTCGAGAATTTTTATTTTTCACTCATATGGAGACGCCACCACTTGCCGATGGAGAGCTATACTCGGCACTCGGGAGTTGATCCTTACGTCGCGGGTTCGAATCCCACTGTGGGACGTGGAGACCCATCCGTCGGATGAGACAGTACAAACTGAGGTCCCGTGTCGCAGTAGGTGTTGGCACGAAAAAAGATCCCTCACTGCTTATTGGCCGAGTGCCGAGTTGAGGTCCAAATTTGTAAGCTCTCCACCGGCAATTGGTGGCGTATCCATATGAGTGAAAAATTCGAGAATTCTCGAGAGGGACGTTAAACACTAAACAAACAATGAAAAGAATAAGTCCCAGTCCTGTATCTGACACAATAGACTATCTGACTTTTCTTTCTTATTTAAAATGTTTTAAAACAATGAAATGCACTGTTTGTGTTAGTTACTGTCATGATACTGATATTGGCAAAGATAGATGGAATTTTACAGGTATATCAAGGAAAAAAATTCAAGAATTATAATGTATTACAAAGAGCTGAGCTTGAAATGTGACAGTTTTGTCTCCCGGGAGAGTCTGCTTAAACTTTTAAGTGGCATAACATTGTTTGCTACAATCATGAGTTAGTTTGGTGTACAGTATTAGTAATAATACTGTATCCATCAAATGAAAATTGAATTACACCAATACAGCCTTAGAAAAATAAGAGTGTAAGAACCAAAAAATTACATTAATGCAAAATTTACTAATTCTGAATGTGTTGTTTTTTTGTTTTTTTACACAAAAAACTTCTTAGATGAAAACCTCGATATATACATGTATGTGAAAACACCACACCTTACATCAGAAAAAGAAGAAATCAAGATATGTACCTTTTTACATCAAATTTTATATTTAGCCGGATTTCTTAGTGGACATGTCCAGCACAAAGCCAAATATTAATGTATACAAGCTTACAGCTGTTAATGTGTTGTTGACATCAGGACTGGTTTGATCAAAACACTGGTTAATTTTGACCACCGGTTAAGTTAGCCGGTGGTTAAATTCTATATCCACTGGCCAACTAACCACTGGTCAAATATCTGTTGCTCAAAATAAAATTAGCCCCTGGTTAGTTGACCATAGGTTAAATGATTTAACCAGTGGTTAGTATCCCACAATGCATTACATTTGTCCACTTGTCAACCAACAAAAAATGGCTCACAAGGTAAATACTATTTGAGTTAAAAGTGAGAAGTTAATAATGTTACAGCTGTATTTAAGAAGTGGAGAAACACCCATAGATGTAACAGTATTCAACACTAAACAAACGGTTTAAGTCACAAAAAGTCATGAAAGCACAGGTTTCGCTAAAATTAAACTATGCTGTAAATTGAAGTGGAGGATCAAGAAGAACATAGAGTGGTATTATATGAAAATTAGCTCCACGGCCAAGTCGGATAGTAGGCTGTTTAAAGACTGATGATGGGCACCATAGCTCTCATTAAATTTCGTGTCAAAGAAAATGCATATACTGACTCGCCATATCTCTTCTGAATTATTCCTATTCAAGACTTGGCTATACTTACAAGGTAAGTGCATCAATTTGCATCGTCTCATACTTAAATAATTAATGAATGAACACTTTTACCTTTATCACCATGTAAACGTCGTCTGCTATGCATCTGAGGAAATTCGCACTGGTTGCATTCTCGCTTTAAATCCATTGCCAGAAGGAAATTCTGTTTCAATGTTTTAAGTCAAACACTTACAGAGAAAAATAAAAACTTTCATCACATTTATATCTGTCTTTCTAACACCGATGGTTGGTAAGTCACTTCAATTTGTATTTGCACTTCTGTAAATAACAGAAAGGTCATGGTCGAATACATAGATAAAGTGAGTTCGTCACTAAGGCATTTCGCTCCGTACTAATACCATGTGTGTAACTACAATGCATTATCCAAAGTGTATGACCTAAATGCCACACCTTTTGATAAGCATCAATATTTAGAGAAGATAAAGGACTATATATATAGATATCTTTAGATATCAAATGTGCAAATCATTGTCTCTAATTATTTTTTTTATTTATAATCATAGAGGGAATTAGTCAAAATGAATGTAAAATCAAAGGAAATAGTACACTATATATTAAATGGAGAAGGCAAGAAGCATCGTTTAACAAAATGGGACCAATGGGAAAAAATTATTGACAAGCAAATAATTAATTAAAAAAGTGTAACGTTTTGGGTTTCATACGTAAATATAAATCAATTGGGTTTCATACGTAAATATAAATCAATTCGCTGCCACCAATTGTAACGTGTAATTATACATCAACTCGGTACCTATGAGGCACGTTACAAGAGCTGGGTTCGAAGGTACTTAGTTTTAATAAAGAATAGAAATATATATAAACAGTTAATACATATATTTATTATAGCATCAAAGACAATAAAGTTCAATAAATATTTAAAATGTCTCTTCAAATATTAAGTATACTGCCGAACTTCTGCGTAGCTCGGTGCTATGTATACACAGTGCTCGGGGCTGTTTGGTGCTACTCGGTTTCCGGTGCTACAAGCCTAGAAGGTTTCCGGTGCTACTAGGTGTTCTGTACTACTTCTCAGTTTCCGGAGCTTCACGATGTTCGATGCTATCTGCTTCTACTACTAGGTATAACTATACAGGCACAATCAGGAACTCTGATACTGTAATCAGAAATATATCTGAAATCCAAATTTCTACTTCTTAATAACAAAAAGTCCCGCCCCCAATCCTATGCTAGCATGCCATGCATAGATAGGAAAGTTCTTGTGCTAATGCCAACCATCATTTATAACCTATGCAACTTGGAATGGTCTAATATATACTACTCGGTGCGATCAGGTGCACGGTGCTGCTCGGTGCCAAACTGCACCGTAAATTAATTTTAGCTAAATCTCAATAAAAACGGAATTAATTATTCTAAACTTGCACAGTCAATAATACTAAAATTTATTCTAATAATTTAAGAAACAAACTTTGGTTCAGAATCTCACACCGAGTAGTCAATATCTGAATACTTTGAAGCTAATAAAAAAAATTCTCAAATATTTTCTAAAGAATTTACATTTTAATATACTATTTCTAAATAGGCTAAGAAGGTTTGAAACTTTTTCTAACTTATCTAAAATATGAATTTACCTTAAACTTTACTGGCACCGACCAACACCGACTTTTTCTTTATTTTTGTGGAGGAGATCTGACGACGCCGCTTCGAGTTTGCTGCTTTTATACTGTGACGCAGTGATGCTGCGACTACGTCATATGTAAAATTCCAAAAACAATACTTTTATCAATAAACTAGGATAAACCAACCTACTAATAATACTCCAAATGATCTATTTTATATATCTATAATTTAATAATTATTTTAAGCTTATTATTTCTAGAGTTATATATCCAGAAACTACTTGTCTGCCAACATTCCGGATATATTCATCTCTACCATACAGTTTCCGCAATTACTGAATCTCGTACGTTTCCAGTTATCATATAACGAAATCCCGGTAATAAATAAACCTTTTGATGCTTAGTTCTACAAGACTTAATAATTTTACGAACACTCTTCTAGAATAGACAAAAATGGAAATATAGACTACAGGTAAACGTAATCCGCGTAATCAAAATTAAGCAATGACGTTTGCTGTACGAAGTGTAAACATGCATCTTAGTTCTATAGCGAAAACATAACTATGAAACATGCATTCTAAACAACACTAAAGGTTTGCTATGCAGGCGCAACACTGCCCCCACCCAATCAGGGTTTGGTCTCCAAACTGGTGTGTCGGACTGATTTCTCTGATGATCTTATAATATCTAATTAAAAAAATAAATAAAACTAACTGTTGTCGGTTTATTTATTTCTTACTTCCTTCATTCACTCAATTTCATAGATTCACAAATGCTTCTTTAGTTCATTCATATCAATGGTAATCTTAATTCCTGGCATCACGGAAAACTCTTTCAGAACTGTTGAAGAGAGCTGATTAATGCTAGCACTGTGAGCAGGACTGCCTGGCTCGCTCCTGGCAGGGGAGCTC
The DNA here is from genome assembly GCF_033153115.1 of Saccostrea echinata. Lineage (NCBI taxonomy): Eukaryota > Metazoa > Mollusca > Bivalvia > Ostreida > Ostreidae > Saccostrea > Saccostrea echinata. The sequence goes on along the minus strand of NW_026889782.1, from coordinate 15,374,886 downwards.
TTAGACGAAGAGGAACTAGAAGAACTTAAAGTTCTTCCCCGAGGAGATGGTGCTTTCCTCTTCCTGGGGGGAGAGGGAGTGGGGCTAATCCTCCCCGTGGCATTAAGACTCATCTCTCGCTCCCTTGACCTGCATCTTACCCTAGGGTTGACAATCTTAATATACTGATCGACTTCGTTCACATATCTCTCTAGGCCTTCATCAGCCCTCTTCCCCCTCACCCCATCTGCGCGCCTCATGACTTCCATCCCTGTATCCGATGATCCTCTAGCATTACAGCTGGAATGGTTTTCTTTGCGTGGAAGTATTAAATTGCATGCCGTACACACGTAAGCGTAACCTGAATGTTGCTCAATGAGATGGCGCCTTGCCAAATATTTACGATCAAAAAGTTGGGAATCTGGGCATATGCCACACTTAAAGTGCCTAAACTCGCCTGCTCGAGACATTCTGAAATCAAAATAAGAAACATCTTACATCTCAAGCGTGCAATACTATATCAATCTTGCATATTCAACAAAACACATTCACACAATGTAGAATAGGTTGGCAACAGCTTAAGAACCATTTTATCATTTCTTTACAATTAAAACCTCTCATGGCTTATAATCTAAACTGGTAAAAGTCCCAAATATACTATATCTGAGAGTTTCACACTGCAACAAATCTATCATCATCAACCATTATGTAATATCTCTATATCTGAATTACACCAAATAATTCAAATATTATTTCATAGTTAAACAAGTAACATACATTTCATATCAATTATTATCAAATTACAAAACTATATCACTGCTGACCACTAAGAGTAAGGGTTTCACTTTCAGAGGTCACAACTCATTAACATGCTCATGACAACTGTCATAACTTTTCAGATTCATATGCTATCTATCAATTTTCACTCTCCTTTTTAATATAAACTTTCCTCAATCAAACTACATATTGAATAAATCAAATTTCATTCTTTCATGATGAGTTCTTGGGGGCGCCTTCCCAATTTAATGAACTTCACGGCACCGCACTTGCTCTAGCATTCCCTGTAAATTATTGGAGGCCAAAGGCTCATGAGGGTGATGCACCCGTACATTATACCTCTACTGGGACAATAAATTGTTCAATCAATAAAGCTTTCACTTTCCAAATTTCCAACAAATTACTGGAGGCCCAAGGCTCATGAGGGGGATGCACTCATACATGGTACCTCTGATGGAACGATTACACTACATTCCATGATTCTGAATTTCACACATAAATTTCCAGTAAATTATTGGAGGCCACAGGCTCTTGAGGGGGATGCACCCGTACAGTGTACCTCTACTGGAGTGATAAGACTACTACACATTGAAACTGTCATCTAATCAGATTTTACAGGATCCGAGATCCAGGGGATAATTCACCCTAATCATGAAAATCTACTTCATAAGCATTCACACAGATATCTTTCTTTGGTACATCCTCCTTCAACAGCAGTAATATATCATTCCTATTAATTAGACAAACTATCAACTACAATAAACGGTAAAAAAAAAATAACACACAACTACATATACTGGATTTCTGTTTTAATTAATACAGCAATTAATCATACTTAAAGGTTCCTCTTCTGAACATTTTGTTGACTAAACCACTTGGGTGGATTATCTCCCTTATAAGGAGCTAGCTTATTGAAGTGCACTACTTTGGGGGCTTTCTTGGGTTTTTCTTGTATTGTTTATATAATATCATTCCTTCTTTCAGTAATGATATAAGGACCATGTCATTTTGGAACTAATTTTCTACACTGGCCCTGTCTAATTTGTGGACAGTAGTACTATACGGGATCTCCCACATTATAAGCTCTGGTAGATATTTTCCTATCATGATACTTTTTCATGTTTTCAGCTGATAAAGCTAATTTCTCTCTAGCAAGAGAATGGATTTTATCCATCTTTTCTTGTAATTTGTAAGCATAGTCTGACATGTTACTCTATTTTCAAGTTCTGGTCGACCCATAACTATGTCCAAGGGTAATTTTACCTCCCTCCCTAGCATCATCAAACTTGGAGACATGCCAGTAGCTTCATGAACTGAACTTCTGTATGCCATCATCAAGAGGAATATGCACATCCCAATCTTTCTGGTTCTTGGAAATAAAAGATAAAATCATATTCTTTAAAGTTCTATTCATTCGTTCAATCATTCCATCTGATTGTGGATTGTAAGGAGAAGTTCTAGTTTTGATAACACCCAGTAATTTACAAACTTCTTTAAATACTAAGGACTCAAATGTGGTTCCTTGATCACTGTGGATCTCATTTGGTACACCTAACACAGATACAAATCTTTCAACAAGAACCCTAGCTACTGTTTTAGCTTCCATATCTTTAATCGGGTAGGCATCGACCCATTTGGTAAAGTAATCTCCAATTACTAGGATATGTTTATTTTCAGAGTTACTGCGTGGTAACCCTGACATGATGTCTAATGCTATTCGTTCCATTGGACTACCTGATGTGTAAATTTTTAAGGGAGCTTTATTTATTTTACTGGGGCCTTTACATTTGGCACAGGTATCAAAAACTCTGACTAAGCGTTCTATGTCCGACTTCATTCCATACCAGAAAAATCTCTTTCTAACTTTTTCATAGGTTTTCGTAGATCCTAAATGACCAGCTGTTACTGAACAATGTAGCTGTTCAAAGACTACAGGTAGTAAAGCTTTAGGAAGGACTAAATGCCACTCTACATTTTTAGGGTTTTCATCTTCCCAATTTCTATATAACACACCATCCTTCAAATGGAGAGTTTCCCAAATGTGATAATAATGCCTAACACTTAAGCTACAAGGTGATACTTTTGACCAATCAGGCTTTTCGCCAGCTACCTTCCACTGATACACAATTTTAATGTCGGGATCTGAGGTTTGAAATTTTACTAATTGTTCTCGACTAAATACATCTGTATTTGTAGCGTTAGCTGTTGCTACTTGGACCGAAGGAAATTGAGACTCTCGACTTTGTGCTACTTTATTACAATCAGAGACAGAAAAGTCATCTAATACATGTCTAATAGTATTTGTACTAACAACTGCTTGTTTCAAATCATCTATGTTCTCTGTAAGTTTCTGATCACGGTCTATCTTGAAATGAACAATTCCTACTAGAGGCCTCATTTTCAAATGGTAATTTCTCAACCCCAGACTCGGTTTCGACTTCAACCGTACAAACTTCAAACTTTTCTAAACTGCAACTCTTATTGCACGCTATGTCACTGTTTGTTACAGTTTCATATCTATTTTCATTTCTCAAACAGTGAATACAATCTGCATTGAAACATGGACGTCTTGACAATGCATCTGCATTAGAGTGTATTCTTCCGGCTCTATGTTCTATGATCATGTTATAAGTAGACAATATTTCTAACCACCTGGCTGTTTGTCCTTCAGTGTTCTTAAATCTCATGAGCCAAGTTTAGGCTCCATGGACTGTTCTAATTCTAAATTTTTGACCGTACAGATATGAATGAAAATGCTTCACTGCTAGAATAATTGCTTAGAGCTCCCTTCTGGTTACACAATAATTACGCTCTGTGCTAGAAAAGGATTTTGAAAAATAACTAACAACTCTTTCTTCACCCATTGTATTTGGAAGAGTACAGCTCCGGCTCCATAACTCACCGTGTCAAACCGTTACTTTGAGGGAGTCGCGAAAAAGAACGAGGGAGTCGCTTTTAACGCCAGGGGGAGTCGATTTTCTTCGATTGGAAATCCGCCGAAAGGTCATCTTCGCTAGCCAAAGGTTTCTGATACGCTACTCTCCTTATAAACCCTTGGCATAAGGTGCTGACAAAAGACGGGATTGTTTTCGTCACGTGATCACGATTCTTACCAGGTTCGCACAGATTGCGTCATCGACAGAAATAAAAAGTGTATTTAAAAACATGTTTTTAAAGAATAATTAACAAGAAGGTATTGAGTTATGTTAATTTGTTATTTAAACATATTAAAATGCAAATCTACATCTTCAGTATAGATTCTTAATCACATATTTTGCACGTAGCTTAAGATATTGGATGTCACCATATAGCTATTCATAGAATGGCATGTTATCTTACGGATCGTTGTTTACTTGCGTTTTTCATTCCCGATATTAAAGAGTCAACATATATTCCGAAAGCAAATATCGTCATTTACAAAAAACAATTTCTGATAGGTCGAACAATGTCGATCAACTCCAATCACAACTTGAGAAAAAAATCCCAACTTTTTTTAACACCGTATGCCAAGGGCTTATGAGGAGAGTAGCGTATCAGAAACCCTTGGCTAGCGAAGATGCCGAAAGGTAGGTCGCGGCTTTTTATTGCATTTATAACTAGAATTTGCACAAATGCTGTATCGCACGGAACAATATGATAACTAAGGTACATGTACATCGGAAGTTTGCCAGGTTTAACCATGCAGTGTGCTCAAACACTTCGGATCTATTTTCAGTAGTAACAAATTTCACAACGTCGGTGGCAAAAAATATGCATTAATGGATATTTACGAAGTATAGCTAGATAGGAGGTGACCTAAGTGTGTTATTATTTGATAATCTCATGCGTTGTTGTGGGATTAACCACGAGATGAATGTGAAGTCCTATGGGAGCAAGCAGATTTATTAGACTGAGTTAAATTCTCGGTGGGAAGGACTAACTTTGACCTGAGGTTCTGTTTTAACCTGGATTTGTTCTTGGACTGTAGTTACCAAACGATTTCCTCAATGAATCTAATTCTTTCATGGAGTCTTCACTTTGTCTTCCAATGAAGGCATTACCAAATCTTGAGATGCATTTTCTTTGTATACAGCCCTCATCTGAGTTTGATCGTTCACGGTATTTCAACATCAATCTGCCAATTCTGTTTCTCTGAAGAACCCAAGACTCTTTCATGTTTTTTTTCCTTCTGAGTTTCTTTTGTTTATTCCAGAATCTTGTCACTGTTTGTTCGAATACTTACTATTGTGTTTGCTCTATTTTAGCATGGTACATGGTTAACAACAACGCAGCCATTGTGAACTATATTTAATCTCGATTGATCATGTGTATCTAGCAGATAAAACCAAACATATGCAAATATAATAACTCCACATATAATATTTTCTTTATATTGATGAACATGATTTTAGCTTATTTAACTAACTGTATCTGTTCAAAGTTCTTCGATTTCAAGATAAAATTCACTGAATTTTTGAATGTTCACAAAGTCAATTTTTTAAAACCCTTAGCGCATGCATTATTATCTATTGCATGCAAACAAAAGGAAATAAAAGGATACTTCATGTATATACAGTCCCTGAAACGTTCTACTTTCCCACTTGAACGGTGAGCGAACGCTGAACGAACGCAGAGCGAACGGTGAGTGAACGATGTGTGAACGCTGAACGCAACTTGGTGAACGGTGATCGAACGCAGATCGCGAACGGAGCGCAAACGCGAACGCAAAGTGAACGGTGAACGAACGGTGAACGCAAGATGAACGATATGTTCGGAATGCCTCTGATATTTTCCCTGCATTGAAACTATTTTATTGTATTAAAATGTTAGGTGCCAAAAAATAAATAAATAAATAAATAATCAACGAGTAAACCAATAAATGAATGAATAAATAAGTCAATAAATAAATTCTCCAAAGTTGTCCTAAGAAAGACGATGCATGCACATTAAGTTTTTTAATCACATGATTCTTATCGCATTAATACATTGCAATTGTTGCCGAACGCTGAAGTATAAACAAATCAGAGAAAACTTCTGACTTATAGAATGAATTAAAGCGGCTGTAACATCCATTCATATATCTCCGTGTCAGGGCGATTTCGTGTAAAGTACTGAAAAAAATAATTACAAAGGTCAGTGGACGTTTTGCATTTATACGCTCGTATTTTTAATTTTTAATACAATGATATATTATGTGTCATTTCTATTTTTCATGATGATTTATTGAGCAGACTTCTACATGTATATGTAGATGGCCGTGGTTATACTCGGACAAGATAATACAAAGATACATATTCATATTATTTGTTATAAATTCAATTTTCTCAACTTGATATTTATGTAGTATGTTATAGTTTTTATTAAACAGACAAATGAGAGAGAGAGAGATTCCGTTTTAGCTCCCCCTTCCTATCAGGCTTCACTAAATGTTTTTACCCATATTAAACAAAAACTGTGAATTTTTTTTCTAAATATATCAGGCAGTGAAAGTAACTTTTTTTTTTAATCAACAAATCATATCCATTTGTTTGACAGTCATACTCGTTTTTATTTTCCTGCTTCAAGTTCACACGAAGTCCACGTGCTTGTCCTGTCAATCAAAATCATTCGACACTGTGAAAGTTTCGTCACATCGAAGACAAAGTGCGAGTACTTCCAACAAGTTATAACATTTATTTTGTATCATTTCTAGATTTGATCCCAACATTTGAATAATAAATGAATAAAATACATTGGGCATTAACACTTGAATTTGAAACATACTCTCTGCCAATTTCAAATACCACCGCCGACACGTGTACATGTTAAACTACTATTGTTTCGTGACTTTTTTTTTTTAGATGCATATTTGTTTTGAGAGTGAAATTTTTGTTTTAAAAAAGACCTTAACTTATTTTTCAAAAAAAATTTGATTAAAATATTCTGGAAATACAGTACTGACTAAATAACCAATCTAGGGGAAAAGGGGGGGGTATTAATCATATCGAATGGCAAACATATAAAGTTACGGTGAAGAAAGTTTTTTTTTTTCCTATAACTATAGACTTTACATATTATATTAGAGAAGATTCTGTAGTGCAGTACATTTCAAATAAATATTTCCTTTAACCACACTATCAATTTAATTCGCTCCAAAGATAATAAATTAACAGGATATCCGCAGTACTATGTATAACTCTCAGAACTAGTTCTATCATATTTTCTGTAGTAATTTAAAAAAAAACCTGTGAGAAAAAATTATTTTTGTAATTTTGCTGCGTAATTATTTGACTTAGATACATATGTAATTATGTCACCATTAACGATTTGTCGTCTTTAACAAAATAACAAAATGTTGCAGTGCTTGAAGTATTTGCACATTGCCCTTAGTTATATTTAATATTTCAGCATCGTTCTACACAGGTACAGAATGTGCTTATAACATTTATTTTCCAGAGTAATTTAATAAATAACCTAACAGCTAAGTTAGAATAATAAAAATATATATCGTAGATATTTTTCAACATGAAATAATGATTCTTCAAACACGATGTTATTAGTTATTAAATTAAAAAACCTGTAACTCATTCCCTACAAAAAGATAAGTCCTTTCACTTCGGAGTTCCGAATGACAATGAAAACTGAACGATAGGTGAACGCTGAACGCAAGGTGAACGCAAAGTGAACGGAACGAAGAGCGAACGCTGAACGCTTTGTGAACGGTGAACGCAAAACTGTGAACGGAGAGCGAACGGTGAACGCACGCTGAACGAACGGTGAGCGACGCAGCTAGGTTTAGGACTCCCATATTTACGTCAGCCTATACAGAGGTTCGGGAAAGCTATTATGACGTCACGTTAAAACAATACAAATGAATATCGATGAATAAATACTATATGTTCTTTTTAAAACACACTCAAATACTTTCGTTTCTCAAAAATATTATAAAGATAAATGAATGTGCAACTTATCTTGCCATAACAGCACTTAGCGTATGTAAAATGAAAGCCAGCTTGATCTCGCTGTACTTACTGAGATGACGTCATTTCTTAGTTTGACACGCAGTTTCTCTATACTTGAGGCGTGGATCAAGCTTTTATAATAATTTGTAAAAATAAGAATAAATACGAAGCAAGCTTATTTGGACCAAAATAAAGACATATTCTAAAATTTATTAATCCATATTTTATTGTCAAACTAAATTGATAATGTATAGACTTTTTATAAAGCCGTGGGGAGAACAATTGTACAGTAACGTGCTAGAATGAGGGGTCCAGCCCCTTGTAAATATCAAAAGTTCAACGATATCCGCTTCACTATAAATTCAGAATTTTTAAACACGTGTAGCTATTATTCCTACTATTTTGAAAAGGGCTGGGAGCTGGTTGTGCATTGTTCATACATATGTATATTACGTAAGGTAACATTATTCCAGTGCGTATTACATCTATGTATGGAGTTTATAGAAAGACGGTTAAATTTCACACAATTCCCTTGCATGAGGAAGTTGCTCCCAGCACTTTTCATGTTAAGGAATTTGTCTCAAACAAAACAGATTAAATATCATAGCGGAAAGATGCCCGGATATCGTTGAACTTTTACGATCTTTGTAATAGTACATATATGTTCTAATTTTAAACCTGTCACGTGACAAACAGCTGATGTAAGCGATGTCGCTTTGGCCGAACTCAGCCGAGACCCGATATATAAAAGTATAAACACCATAATTCACATTCATCAAAACTAATGCTGTTAAAAAAATATTAAAATTGTATTCATTGTCTCTAAATATATTAAGGCGTATATTTCATGGGCGTCCTTAACCTAGCTGCGGAACGGAAAAATGGGAAAGTAGAACGTTTCAGGGACTGTAATGAACACAAAACGTATATTTTGACTAGACTGAACAGAAACCAGATGTTTCCAGCAAGTTGTACAGGGGATTATTGTAGACACAGTACAACATGCACCTAAAACTACACATACACACAGATTAGGTTTTGGAAGAAGAACCATGAAACACAACACAATACCTTCCAGGATTTTGGGTTTTCGAGTAAGTACTGGATAACGTTTATCTGGCAAGACAGCTGTAAGTTTGGGTGATGGTTAAACAGGTTTCGGCGATTTCGCAACTTTGGGTTCTTCCTGTTTTGAGAAATTGGAATCTGTTGCAGTACTTGTTAGTTACTTGTCTAATCCAGCGCAAACAAAATGCATTGTTATGATGAGTGAGGATGCCTCTTCTTATATTGTGAATTTCATGGCCCCTGGGTCAGGGGTTATGATGTTAGGGCGGGGCTCTAATGATTACATAGTAAAACCGCAATAATTTTTTGACAATCTTCTCCTTTTCTCCTGGGTATTAAGCCGATGAACTAAGAATATAGTAATGATGAGTAAGGGTGCCTCTTCCAAAATTGTTAAATTCATGGCCCCAGGGTCAGGGGTTTTGGTGTTAAGGCAGGGCTCTGTTGAGTATTATTTCTTTACAAATCTTCTTTGATCCGGGGTATTAAGCAAACAAACTGAATACATAGTTATAATGAGTAAAGGTGCCTCTTCCAAAACTGTGAATTTCATGACCCCTGCGTCAGGGGTTCTGATGTTAGGGCGGGGTTCTAATGATTACATAGTAAAAATGCAATGATTCTTTGAAAATCTCCTGGTATTAAGCCGATGAACTAAGAGTATAGTTATGATGAGTAAGGGAGCCTCTTTCAAAATTGTGAATTTTATGTCCTCTTGGTCAAGGTTCTGGGTGTTAGGGCACGACTTAGGGCAAAGTTGATACATTATATACTTAGGTGACCTATAAAGCCCGTGGGCCTCTTGTTTAGTATCCACATCTAATTTACACAACTTCTCGAATATGTTGTTGCAGTTCTCTTGAAGTTCCTCCTTCACTACGGTCAATATCTTAGTGAGGCGTAAAGAAAGAGGCTTAGTAGAACATTTATTGGAACTACCTATGTATTTTTGTTTGCAATATAATTACATTTGTTAGACCGCAGGTTGAATATTTTGCTGGTCAACTACATTAAATATAGGTATATTTAATTTATTTGCAAGATTTCATCAGGTTCGCAGAACTTTTCAAATATCTTAATGCTTCTTGAGTTTATGTGAAAAAACTTGGCATAAAACATTAAGGGTATGCCCTTGCAATAAATCGATTTATTAGGTACCCTTCTGTAATTTTTTTCAATGAATCTGCATACAAATATACGAAAATATCATTTGTCTAGAGAATTTACCAACAGTATATGAATAAGATAGTAAAATAGACATCACATCAAAGTTAACGGCCTTTTATATACATGTATCTGCAAATAATATTTGATTACAAAAGACATTTCATTGTACAAAATGTAACTTGATCAGCCTGTCACTGCGTACAAACTACGTCAACTTTTACGAAATGACGTCACATTGACAAGTGCATTGCGATCAATGAATGTTTATATAAAAATTAGGCCCCGCCTCCTTATTGTAGCCTAAACTAAGCTGCGATACATCGTAATACATTTAATCCATTCTGACAAAATGTCAAGGTCTTCTTTTTCATGTCTGACCCAAAGCCTGGCGTAATTCTTTACATAATCCATAATATGTATAAAATTACGTGGCCAGTTTAAATTAAGGATCGGTGTTCCATATATTTAGGACCTTTTAAAATTAGTGATCTAAGGTCCTCATTAATAACTATACGTCACCAGTAATAACGTGTCCAGCAGGACTATAGTTTTAGGGTGAAGAAGAATGTGAACAAGAAGGAGGATTATGTTTCACATATTCGATATCTAGGCCCTGTAAAGTTTTCTTGTAATTAAAAATCATCAGTATCCGAGTCAGTGCTACCTTTAGCTGCTGTACCTGTATCACAGGAGCGAGTAGCCTCTAGTTGTATTGCGGGATCATTCCTGTAAATCCTTTCCATCTCCTCAAAGTGAGGAAAATCTTTGCGCCAAATTCCTAAATGTAGCAATGAAAACGTTTTTGTAGATTTTCTTATAATGTAAATGCTTTCCACGATACAAATCTTAGCATTTTATGGATACCAAAATCAATGGTTAATTTCCAAGAGAGATCCATTCTAGAGTAAACAACAAATAATCACCTTAATGCATTAACTGTACAATTTACCCATGACAGTTAAAAGAAATTCTCTCCCATGGGTGTAATTATCAAGCACTGGTCAATGAAAATTTTGATAAAGACAGAAATTAATGAGTTTCGTGTGAGGAAAGCAACTCTGATCAAGCAGGTATTATCTGTATCCTTGTGTACTGGATTGAAGAATTGGCCTCTTTCCTAAATCCAGTTTATAGCAATAAGTCACTCGATGGACAGCCGTTTAATTTCACAATTAGTTTTATTAAGGATATCCGATCCTTAGCCAGGAACGATAACTCTTAAATTTATCTGTAAAATAAAAAGTCTCAAAAAGAACCTTAGAATTGAGATCTTTTCGAGCAACAATTTTCATTTTATGCATCTCAATATGATTCACGGTTCTCGGAAGTCATACATGAAGAAAAGGTCTTTTAAAAAGCTGACATTCGTACCCAATAAAAGAAAAAAAAGATTATATTTCAGAGAAATTGAATTTCTTTTAATCTAGCATTAGATACCAATGCAAAGCATGATGTGAAATAAGACGTGATCTGTGATGTCTAGCAATTATAACACATGCATTTTACACCATGTATTATATAACAACTGAAATAAATAGAAGAACTAAAATACTGTATAAGCATAAAAAAGATGCAATTTTCTCCAAGTCCCTGGATACCTATATTTTTTCATCCTAAAATATATTTGTTGATCAATTTGCAATTAAAAAATGCATAGCTGGTGTTTTTATTCGCATTTCCAAAAAAATATTTGAGATTTGATAATTTTCCCTATATAATAAGATTAATAACTTTATTGATGAACTTTGAAGAAATACTATGGATAAATTCACGTTACTCAGTGAATTCAGACATTTTTGTGAGCATTTTCTATTACTTAAACGCTAAATTTCAGAACCTGAGAATCGGACTACCTTACGACTAATTTGATTTTGTATGACATGAAATTTTCTTTTATATATAAAAAAAACATAATGCAGAACATCATGTATCACAAATATGACAGATGGTTGCAAATCTCAAAAAAAATATCACCTAGTATTGAAGATTTTTCGTTGATAGTCCCTACAAATCTGAGTCATGCAGCACCCTTATTAAAATGTTAATCAAGATTACACTTTTTTTTTCTAAATCTTTGTAATAGATTTAAAAAAAAAGTCTTTATTTCATTTCATAAATCTTTGGAACAAATTTAAAAAAATATTTTTGTGCTCAACAAAATGACATAAATATGCATTTTCATTGTACTAAAGACTATAAAGCATGTTACCCATGTTTTCATCCACCAAGCATCACCTAAATCTGTAATAAGTCAGTCATTTTGTGAAATGTCGGTGATTTCATCCCTGATCATGGATAAAAATACTTCTGATTTCAATCTCTTGGAAGCCTTCTGCATGATCTTTTGGACTGTAATATGACTGTTCCCATATAAAAATCGCATGAATACTCACAGTTCATACACTGACATGTCTTGAAATATTTTCCAAATTTATCTATTCCTGGCAATTAGGGTAAGGATCATTACTTACTCAAGTCAAATTCCTGAGAAACTTTCCTTCTAGAATTGATTGTTTCTCCTTTCTTTGTTGCAATTACCATGTTATTATGTTTACTATTTTTTTTGTTTCTAAGAAGACTTTATTTATTACGTGGTTCTAACAGAAGTGCTTTTTGTTACTGTCACCCGCCTCTTGGATTTGTTTTTTTTTTAATCTAATATTTCTTTCATTTCCTCTTCATTCTTGTGTTTTTCTCCAAATGGGTTTGCAAGTTAGACACTCCATATAATAGAAACATATATGGCTTTATCATAAGGGCGTCCATGTTTGGACTCTAGGATTGAATTTTTGTATTGTTTTTTTAAAAAATGATGGATGTGTCATGTGATAGACTTGAAATCCTGTCAATCATTGTTATATTCTTCGGTGTCCTCCATAAGTTCTTTCATACCTCTCATTCCCCCTCCATCACTTGTTGATAGAAAGACGTTGTCAGATTACTTTTCTTTTTTGTATGTTGTGGAGTTATCACTTGCGTTTTCACCTGAAGGAACAAACATGGGGTCTTTTAGAACCAGAGTTATGTGAGGAAAATATACAGCCATGTGTTGATGAGGTCTGTGGCTCACTTGGAATGGCTGGTCTGTTCATGTTCTGGGTTGCATTCAAACCTGTCGACAACTCACAATCAATTGTATTACCTACCATGTCTATATTAAGGTCATTTGTCATTCCTGGAACATCATCTGAATAAAATCAGTATCGTCCAAGTTGGACATCATTTTCTTGTTGTTTATCACTCTTTAATGTTGTGGACTTATTACTTAAGTTTTACCTTAAAGAACACACTTTGGGTCCTTATTAGTATTATCTAAATCGAAATCATCGTTAGAATCAGAACCAGAATTATCTGAAGAAAATGTACAGGCATGTCTTGTTGAAGTCCCGGGCTCACTTGCAACCACTGGTTTGTTCATGTTATGGGTTGCATTCAAATCTGCGGACAACTTAGTCAATTGTATTCACTAACATGTCTACATTGAGGTCTACATTAAGGTCTTTTGTCATTTCTGGAACATCAGATGAAGGAATAAAATTCGAACCATCCAAATTACCCTAACAAAAAAATACTATAGTTAACTATAGTTTACTATAGTTAACTATAGTGATAACTTTGACACTATGAAAACTTTGATTTATTATAGTGATAACTTTGACACTTTGATTTACTATAGTGATAACTTTGACACTTTGATTAACTATAGTGATCACTATGAAAACTTTGATTTACTATAGTGATCACTATGAAAACTTTGATTTACTATGGTGAAAACTTTGATTTACTTTAGTGATAACTTTGACACTTTGATTTACTATACTGATCACTATGACACTATAGTGATCACTTTGACACTATAGTGATCACTTTGAAAACTTTGATTCACTATAGTGATCACTTTGAAAACTTTGATTTACTATAGTGATCATTATGACACTATAGTGATCACTTTGAAAACTTTGATTTACTATAGTGATAACTTTGACACTTTGATTTACTAAAGTTAACTATAGTTAACTATAGTAAACTATAGTTAACTGTAGTATTTTTTTGTTAGGGTAAAGACACCATTTTAACTAGCTTCATTTATAGAAATGTACAGCCCTTTGTTATTAACAGATGGCATGGCTGGTGTGTTGCGTTACAAATTAAAAAAAAAAATGAGGATTTTGTTGTGGGAATAATTTACTGCAAAGTGTAATTTTTGTTTTTTATTTTTTGAACTCTTTCAAATGCCAGAAATTTCACTTTAGTGTATATGTTGTACTTTTTTTCATTTTTTAACGTGGAGGTACTTATGCTTGCTTTGTGTTTCAAGTTTTGTTTAGCATGAGAATTTTTTTTGTTATTCTTGTCCGAGTACAGTTTTGCAAATGAATTTCAAAGGAAGGAGAGGTGTTAGGATTTGTTTAGTCCACTATTCTGACCATTTATGTATTTGTTTATAATACTGGGCTAGTTAATAAAATGTTAAACTTAAATAAGAGATGTGCATGTTTATCAAACGACTGATGAAATCTCATTCTGTGTATTTTCATCCGAAAGTTATAATCATTTTCATTTTGCCTTGCAATCGGGGCAGACAGAGAAACTGAAATCTTTTCAAAACATTCTTAATTAAATCTAATAAATTTAATCGCCGAAATATATTTCAGAAATATTTGAAAAATTGCGAAATAAGCCCATAAACAGTATTGTCATCACCAATTTATGATCCAGAAAGTCGGAATGCCCTGACAAAGACAGACATGAAAGTTCTCTGTCTACTGAGACCCGTGGAACTCAAAACATAGGTATTCTTAAGAACCTTAACAGCAACTAAATAACCTAATACTTAATCTTTCTAGGAAATCATAACAACTGAGGGACTTTTATACATCAAAGCCATTAGTGATTGTCGAAAGATTCAGATTTCAGAGGCGGCACCAGAAGGGGAGAAGCGTTTTTGAGTATCTTGCAGATCTTTGAAAATTCTTGGCTGTTTTCAATGAGAAATTAAGAGAAGGTTTGTAAGGGGTTGTAAGATGAACAGACCCAAAAAGCTTCTTTCAGAGACTTAGCAAAAAGCGCTTGTTATATAGCCATTGCGATAAAGATGGCAACAAATAAGACCTTAGAAATTCAAAGAAAGCACCCCCCAACTACGTCCGGTGTCCACACATTAAGCTAACTTAAGGGTAAAAAAAGAGTTCACCAAAAAGTCTATGGCAGCCCAGCAGTGCTTTCGGTTTAGTGGAAACTGTGCCTCGCATACCTGCAGATTCATACACATGAAACATATGAAACGTCGACAATGTGGAAAGAAGAAAAATATACAACGGGCTTGTCGTTCAAATCAAGCTACTTTGAAACCACTGCAAAAGAACAGAAGAAAACATGTTCATGAAATGGAATTATCTGATGATTTTGAACAAAATGTTTTTCAGATAGAGTCATTGATATGGAAAGAATCAAGGATACAATTTGGATAAAGCCCCGTGGAACTGGTAGCATGATCAGGAATTTCAGTCATCAACAGAGAAACTTACCAGCAAATTTCCCCGACGGTTACTGTAGAACGTAATCTGGAGAAAACATCGCCCAACTAGGTGCGGGTTCGGTTACCGTAAAAACAGTAATTAAATATGTAGTTGATAAGGAGAGATATCCTTTCTTGGTCCAGAGTGGCTTAAAAACCTTAAACCGAAGTATTAGAGATTAGAAAATAAAACGTACGTGGAGTACTTGAGAAATGAAAAAAAAGAAGAACAAGGTTCAATGTTGACATGAATATGCTAAAGTATACATTAGCAGGAGTCAGGTACAACAAATTTTGTATGGCCCTTTTCTTCCAAAATCTTTGTTTTCTATAATTTTATTTTTGTTTCTCTCTGTCTCTCTGCATAAAAACCCTATTTTCTGAACGGGCATGAATAATAATACGTTGTTCTTTTGAATATATCTCAGCCAATCCTTACGTTTTGTTATCGGTATACGTAATCCAACTTTTGAGGCTACTCAAAGATGATGTAGAAGCTGCTTCAATTAAAATTTAGCTGCCCCCTATGTTAATACAACCGAGAAACAAACAATTAAAAAAAAAAACAATATATATGTTTTAAAACTGAAATATACCAGAGAGAATTGTCGCAGTTTTCATCGAAGGGAAAGGTTTTTGATGTTAATAAATTACAGGAAAATCTCTTACAATTAATCAAATTAAGTGGAAATGTCCAGCGAAGCAGATTCGAACCAAACGACAAGGAAATTATACATACTTGGACTGTTGAGAGTGGTGAAAACAGAGATTGGAAAGGTGAAATAAGGAGTTTCGAAGATGTGCTAACAAAGTAATTAAATATTTTCATATTCAATAATGATGATTTTACACTTTTACACAGAATACATTAATTTTGGATGACACTTTATATAACAATGGATTTCGTAAAGCATCTTCTAAATAAATATAAAAGAGGCCCAAGGGCCTTAATGGTAACATGATACAATACTGTAAAGGATCCATAGAATAAATAAGTAAAATTAAATTATGAATTAATGATATATTTTTGATAGGTTTAAACGTATTCGGTTGTGGGGTTTGTGACACCTGCAACAAACGAAAAAATTGCATGTATTGATAGGTATATATAAACATATGTTGATAAAATGTATTTACATCCAAGATACAAGTAAACTTTAAAAAGGCACCATTGAATGTGGCAGATAAAATATATGAAGTCGTGTTCACGCAGACCTCTTATTTCATTCAGTAATTTTTTTTAAATAAAAATAAAAAGAGACCACTCACAATATACGTTACTAGACAGGCCAGGTCCCAAAAAAATGAAGACTACATGTTAACTGTATTGGTTAAGGGACAACATAATAGGAATTGTAAACTTTCTATCATGTTCGAAATTATATCTTTCTGCAACCATCCATATTAACTTTTACAGCATTTTGTCACTTTAAATCCTATTTTTGTGAAATTTTGAATAAGAAATTAAAAATTACTAACATTAACATAACTTCAGTTGTTATTTTCAAGATTTTTTTTAGAAAAGTTTGTATCATCTGGCCTTAGTTTGTAGATAATAGGCAGTGATTCAAAGAGAGACAATTGACCACCCAATAATGCTAGGACCTATGATGCTCTACTGTGACACAATAGTGAACTCCCCTTCACTTTCCCTTTCACACTATAAACAGACAGGAGACACAGACATCATCATTGGAAGCGACGAAGAAAAGGCAATCACAAAAGCAACACACAACCTACACGTATATGTACTAAACATATAAATGACAAAATACGTAAAAATCTTCGGGACAAAAATTAAATGCACCAAGAAGACCGAGAAAAGTATGTAAAGACAATTTGGGGTGTAGTTTGAGGTGTAGTACTGTATGTTCAGGTAGCAACCTGAAATATCATTTACCGAGTATAAAGAATCCCATGATGTAGACCTGCGTTGACAAAATTTTACCTTATTTGTCGATTCTGATACTGCGACATTTTATTTTGAAATCAGAATTTCCCTTATCCGAAACATATCTTCTTCCAATCGAAAATTTTTAATTAAATCAAAAATGTTTACCTTGTGAAAAGAAATGGAAAAATCTTTATGTATGAGAAACCTGCAGCTAGGCTTCAATGTTATTTGCATATTTATCAACAAGTTAGAACAAGGTGATTAGAGCAAGGTCTGTGGCCAACGGATGCTGGCTGAAAATTTGTTGGGCCATATTTTTAGCATATTAATATTGTTATACTGGTATGATTCATTATATATCTTAAGGTAATTAAGCTGTATCATAAGGTCTCTCAAGATTGGCACCTCAGACCTCCAAATTTGGCGAATCCTCTTTACTAAGATAGTCAATTAGTTTTTGAATTCTAGTCAGTACCTGGGTCAGAATCACAGACTATAATGACATGTTATTAAATTCCTGATCATCGTCAGAAACGTACATAAACGTATCAAAATCCAGTAGATTTCTGACCTCTTGGCCCCTGGACTAGACGCAGCCTTCGCTTGTTTCCAATCACTAGCGAAACCTTGCGGCAGTGAGTATTATAAAGCTATTGCCTCGGTCATGTAACGCTCCATATCTCAGCGAACACTCCCCAAGGCAATCAGGATTCTGAAATAAAGTTTGAATTGACAAAGATTATCATTTAACAAATCTTTTGGGAATACAGACACCATCAAACACAAGAAAAACAAACACTTCAAATGCAGTACAATTATGTTATTTTCGTGGGTTTTCTTGTCAGATGCATGTAATTCTAGGTTTATAGACCTGTTATTATGTTTCCCAAATGAAGTTTGGGAACATACTGTTTTAACTTTCTCTTTTTCAAAATCTCTTCTCCGGTACTTTTTTGTCCGCGAGTGTTCTCGGAATTTATTCATCCGATTGAATGAAACCCTTTTAGGGTAAACAGGCATGTTGTGTAGATGTGCGGAACGAAGGTCATTTTGCTCACACATGCATGCACGTGCGTGCGCGTGCAATGAACAAAATGACTGATACACTTAATAAAGACATAACTTTTACTTTTTTGATGAAATACTTTGAAACTCAAAACATAAAGATATATTAGTAGTGAAGACAAGATGACATGGTCAAATAAGCATGAACTCACCCGCATGCACATGTGCTTCGCTCCGATTGGCTAAAACAAAAATCTCCATATCTTCCTTGATTTTTGACAAAATTCTTTGAAATTTAAGATAAAGGTATATATTATAAGGTTCTAAAATATGTTGTATAAAGAGATTCTTGAAAACACGTGCATGCACGTTTTTTTTGCAATTGGCTGAAACTATAAATGGCTATAACTTCTTTAGTTTTCAACAATACAGAATGAAATTTAGAATACGGATAGATATAATGGGTTCCTACATTATGCTGCTATCAAAATTAAATGCAAGGACATGCATCCACGTATACTGATATCTGATTGGCTAATACTTGTTAGACAGAAGATGAAATTCAGAGTATATATAAATAATACAAGTTCCTACATTATTCATTTATCAGAAATTAATATACATGAAGACATGTACATTGTATGCACGCGCTCTTGTATATCTGATTAATATTCATGTTGCAGTAACTTTCTACGTTAACTGTGAATTTTTTTGAAATTCAAATTGGAGCTTTTTTATTAAGGCATTCTCTAGATTTTGTACATGCAAATATTAATTTTGGAAATCATTTATTTCCAAGTGTATTTAAATCTGATTTGCTTATGCTCACTGTGCTCTATTTGCATTGTTATTTCTTCAAAATACATTTGAAAATAAGTTGTTATAGACTATAATACAAAGGTTTTGCTTAATTTTTTGAAGCATATAGGCCCAAATGGGAGTAGGAGGGAGCGTTTGGGGGAACATCTGTAACGGTCTCCCTTACAATTAGAACTAGTTCGACATATTTAAGTCTGTGTTAAAAGTTCATTTTAATTTAAAACCAACTGTTACAACTGCCACCCACTGATTCAATGACACCTTGTCCAAGGCCCACACACACGTTTTGTAGAGTATCGGTTAAAATGCTCTCCCAGCGCGTTTGTTACGACAGGGAACAGCGGATGATGTCTATTATTACAGATTGCATGTCCTCAGCCACAATACCGTAATTGTCTCTAAATCTTCACTGTAAACTTGCCTCATTTTACAAGTATCCTTTGATGGAATCGATACCTTGCAATTAATGCTATTAATCATTACAACTTAGGAATTGAATTATTTTTATGTGGATTTGAAACAAGATGACGGCATTCGAGGAGTGGAGAAATCACAGGAAGAAACAAGACCTTTCAGTTAAAACTGAAAGGCGGCTTTCAGTGACTTTTCAGTGGCCATTCAGTCACTGAATGGCAGGTACATTTCAGTGACCTTTCAGCCAGAATTAAGGTACCTTTCAGTCACCATTCAGCGGGCACATTTCAGTGACCTTTTCGTCATCTTTCAGTGACCATTCAGT